>NC_083109.1:67487543-67816870 GCF_949774975.1 Lagenorhynchus albirostris
AGGTCAGTCTGGCACAGCTCCTGCCAGGCTGCTAAAAGCTGGACCTGCAGAGGGAGAACGAAGGAGGCCTTACTGGGTCCGCCAAGACATGCTGCCTGCTGCAACTGCCCTGCCCTCCTACCAGGGCAAGCGACTGGCCACTGCCTACTCTCCCAGGCAATCGGGTACCCACGGACGACGATTCACTTCAAAAGAGGCAGGAAAAAAAAATTTACAGTCACCTGCTCTGATCATCATCCAGAACTTGAATCTGTTGCCCTCCAAGTGATCCCTTCTCCTTTTTTCTTGCCCCCAAAGCATGCCAATGTACTCAGCATGCTACCATTCTTCTGAATAGACCTCAGAGGTGGGCGTGAATATGTGTTTTAGCTTCGTGTCCTAACACCACTGCTTAAAAGACAGATGGGCACTGGACTTGAAGGAATTAACAAGTTAGCCCAGGAAGCTGTCAAGGTTTTCAGTAACCTAATTTCAACAAACCTAGAAAACAGATAAAATTCTTAAGGCTTGCTGAAGGCATAATAAACCTAATCACCTAATTAAAAGACAAAAATAGGAAAAATTAAAACTCTTCAATCTGTAAAGGAAATCTAGTTATAAATACAAGTGAGGCTGAAAACTAATGACTTTTTTCCAACTTGCAATTAAATGAATCCACAGGCTGGACCAAGAGCACCCCCTACTGGCTAATTGAAAGAAAAAGACCAGAGGGCAGGGAGGCAAATATTTTTACCTTTGAGTAGGAAACTGGGATTCAAAACTGATTCTGTAGCCCAGTTCTACAAGCATTCCACAATGGTAATCACTCACAGCTTCTCACCTTGTGACACTTGTAGTAGTATGCAAGAAGTTGGGGCATCCGGTCAATTTCAGTAAAAACCTTCACAAACACTTTGGACTGATCTAAAGAAAAACAATGGAAAACATGTACATACTGTTACGAGGTTTTCTATTGCAGCCAAGAGAAAGAATTCAGCAGGATAAATGTGGATTATACATGAGCTAGTATTCAGAAGTTCCCACCAAGACAATGAATTAACTCATGTGTGGAGATCATAAATATGAAAAACAAGTGAAGTTAAGGGTAGAACATGTGACTCAATCAGATACCACATGCCAATGTTCATTCCACAAAATGGGTTTAATTATTATTCGCAAAACAGTCCCTGAGTTTTCTCATTTCTATACCATTCAAATATATATTATTCCTTCTGCCCTAAATACTTTTCCTCACCTATCAAAATCTTAGATCCATGAGAAAATGCTCATGCTACATTGCTGACTGCGAGCAAAAAAGATATAAAATTGCATATACTCAATGTACATACTTTCCTTAAAAGAGATATGTACACAAAGGGAAAAGAACTGGAAGAAAATACTAACAGTCATCTCTGGGTGGTGAGTATATCATTTTACTGGTATATCATTTTCTTTTCTATATTTTTCTCCATTTTTCAAATTTTTAATAACCTATATATGTATTATTTTATAATCAGAAACAATTAAAAAATTTTTAATTCATCTCTTTCAAGGTTCTGCACATATACTAGCTCTTTCATAAAAGCTTTCTCGATTCTGTTTCATCCTTTCCTTCATCCTGGGGAGGCCTAAGGCAGTTTTCACATTCCATCTTGTAATAAAATTATTTGTGTACTTGTCTTCTCCCAGCCTCACCCTCCATCAGTGTGTAAAGTCTTTGAAGGATATCAATCTTGGCACTTCCCTGCTGGCTCAGTGGTTAAGAATCTGCCTGCGAATGCAGGGGAAAACGGGTTCGAGCCCTGGTCTGGGAAGATCCCACACGCCATGGAACAACTAAGCCTGTGCGCCACAACTACGGAGCCTGCGCTCTAGAGCCCACGAGCCACAACTACTGAGCCTGTGAGCCACAACTACTAAAGCCCGTGCGCCTAGAGCCCATGCTCTGCAACAAGAGAAGCCACCACAATGAGAAGCCCATGCACCGCAACAAGAAGCCCGTGCACCGCAACGAAGAGTAGCCCCCGCTCGCCGCAACTAGAGAAAGCCTGCACACAGCAATGAAGACCCAGTGCAGCCAAAAATAAATTAATTTTTAATGATTATTTGCTTTTAAAATGCTTATCATTTTCATAAGATCATTTAAATAAATGAATATCCCTGCCATATGTAAAATCAGGCTCCAAAAAGTTGCTTCACTTTATCAACTGAATTCATTGGTTGTGTAAAATGAACCAGGCATGTATATGTGAAGATTGTGGGTAATGTATTGGGGATGTACTAATTTATCAGATTTTCCTTTAAAAACTGTTCGTAAAGAAGCACCTTGGCCTTCTAGGAAAGATGACTGATTAAAGAGCATATTACTTCCGTGGCAGAAAAAAGCCCTTCCTGATACTCACCCAAAATTAACCACCCAGGGACTTCCCTGGTGGCGCAGTGGTTAAGAATCCACCTGCCAATGTAGAGGACATGGGTTCAAGCTCTGATCCAGGATGATCCCACATGCCGCGGAACATTTAAGCCTGTGCGCCACAACTACTGAGCCTGAGCTCTAGAGCCCACGAGCCACAACTACTGAAGCCCACACGCCTAGAGCCCATGCTCCACAACAAGAGAAGCCACTGAAATGAGAAGCCCATGCACTGCAATGAAGAGTAGCCCCCGCTTGCCGAAACTAGAGAAAGCCCGTGTACAGCAACGAAGACCCAATGGAGCCAAAAATAAATTAACTTTTTTTTTATAGTAAAATTGACTTTTTATTGGTGTATAACTCTGAGTTTTTTTTAATATATATTTATTTATTTTTGGCTGCGTTGGGTCTTCGTTTCTGTGCGTGGGCTTTCTCCAGTTGCGGCGAGCGGGGACCACTCTTCATCGCAGTGCGCGGGCCTCTCACTGTCGCGGCCTCTTCCGTTGCGGAGCACAGGCTCCAGACGCGCAAGCTCAGTAGTTGTGGCTCACGGGCCTAGCCGCTCCGCGGCATGTGGGATCTTCCCGGACCGGGGCACGAACCCGTGTCCTTTGCACTGGCAGGTGGCTTCTTAATCACTGCGCCACCAGGGAAGCCCAAAAATAAATTAACTTTTAAAAAAATATTCAAAATTAACCACCCAAAGAAAAACACAATATCATTCATCTGTGTTGAAGCCAGGAAAATGTCTGTACTACAAACTTCGGAGGGGATTTCCCTGGTAGTCCAGTGGTTAAGACTCACGCTTCCAATGCAGGGGGCATGGGTTCGATCCCTGGTTGGGGAACTAAGATCCCACATGCTGCAGGGCATGGCCAAAAAAAAAAAAAAAAAGCCAAACTTCACAGAATACCAATCAGATATTCAATCATTTTGGCAGATGAGTGGGGATGCTGGGAGAACTCTGGATGTATCACGCATGGAGCAGCGTGATGGAAAGGTAAAGACTGGGAGCCAAGGGAGGACTGGGCAGGCAGGGGAAGGCCTGCTTCCATACCAGCTCAGCAGTGGGACAGGGACAGCCACAGGGCTGAAAAGCGCCATTTCCCCGTTCTGAATCGGCATCCTGCCTACAGAGAGTAGAATCTGGAATCAAGCCTGATCCGGATCTGTGAATGAAAGCTGTCAAAAACAGCTAACCCCCAAACCAAAGCCCATGATCCTGACCCACAGAGCATTCTTCAAACCTGATTCCAGCACCAAGTAGCCAACTCACACAGAAGGAAAGGAAAAAACTTAAATTCATGGAGCTGCCCGCCGCCACTCCTACTCCCCTAACCTCACATAACTAGACATACACCCAAACCGTGCAGGTGAGTTCCATGGTCTGTAGCTGCCACAAATTCATGAGAAAACATGAGGAATAAAGCTGCCAGATGGTGATTTTCCAAAGGCCTGGCTCCAGTCCTAGAATCCTGCTAATGAGAAGAAGACTCAAAATAAAGAATTGACAAATGGGGAAGATATGGAATGAAAAGCCTGGAGATGAGTCCTGAACCCATTCTCTTTGGGCAACTGAAAAGCACAACACAGAACGTAGCCTTTAAATCAAGGGCAAGAGGAAATCTCTCAACCAAGTCCAGGTCAACAAAGGAGGGGTTTCCAAGGAGGTCCCATGCTAACTATTTTTCAGTAAACAGTAGACCCAGAAAAAAGCACCCACATACAAATATGAATAAATAGAAACAAATACAAACAAAAAAATTCCAGCATGTGACCTCTGCAAAAGTACCACAGGGGGTAAAAAAGAAAAGGAACAGGGCATACAGAAGGTGCATGCAGAGAGCACGTCAAGAACAACCAGAGAGAAGATAATAAGGAAGCAGAGACTTCAACAAACGCTACAGGGCAATTAGACCTAACAGACAGTACAGAACATTCCACCCAACAATGGCAGAATACACATACTCAAGTACCCATAAAACATTCTCCAGGATAGACCGTATCTCAGGCCACAAAACAAGTCTTAATAAATTTTTAAAGATTAAAATCATATAAATCATATAGTATCTTTTCCAATCACACTGGTAGAAAACTAAAAATCAACAGAAGAAAGAAAACTGGAAAATTCACAAATATGTGGAAATTGAACAACATACTCCTAAACAACCAATGGGTCAAAGAAGATACCACAAGAGAAATTAGAAAATGACAAATGAAAACAAAAACCTAACATACCAAAACTTATGGGATTCCACAAAAGTAGCCCAAAGAGCTAATTTATAGCTGTACATACTTACACTAAAAAAGAAGAAAGAACTCAAATCAACAACCTAAACTCTACACCTTACAGAACTAAGAAAATAAAAACAAACTAACTAAACCCAAATTTAGCAAAAGGGAAGAAACAATAAAGAGCAGAGCAGAGATAAGTAAATAGAGAATACAGAAACAAAACAAAAATCAACAAAATCAAGGGTTGAAAAGATGAACAAAATTGATAAAACTTTACTTAGATTCACTAAGGAAAAGGAAGAGGACTCAAATAAATAAAATCAGAAATGAAAGAAGGGATATCACTACTAATTTTACTGAAATAAAAAGAATTATAAGAAAGTACTATGGACAATTATATGCCAACAAATTGGATAAATTAGATGAAATGAACAAATTCCTAAAAATACTCAATGTACCAAGACTGAATGATGAAGAAATAGGAACTCTGAACAGACCTAAAACTAATAATTGAATCAGTAATCACAAACCTCTCAACAAAGAAAAGCACACCAGATGGCTTCACTGATTAATTCTACCAAACACTTAAAGAAATAATACCAATACTTCTCAACCTCTCCCCAAAAAACTGAAGAGCAGTGAATACTCTCTAATTCATTCTATGAGGGCAGCATTACCTTAATACCAAAGCCAGACAAAGACATTACAAGAAAAGAAACCTACAGATTAATATTCCTGATGAATATTGATATAAAAATCCTCAACAAAATGCTAGCAAATTGAATTCTACAGCATATTGAAAGGATTATACACCATGACCAAGTGGGATTTGCTCTGGGATGCAAGGAAGGTTCAACATATGAAAATCAATGAATGACATACACCACATTAACAGAACAAAGGCAAAATATCCACGTGCACGTGATCATCTCAACTGATGCAGAAAGGCATCTGTTAAAATTCAATACTTTTTCATGACAAAAACACTCAAAAAACTAGGAATAGAAGCAAACAACCTCAACAAAATAAAGGCCATATATGAAAAGCCCCCAGCTAACATAATACTCAATGGTGAAAGACCATTTCAAACTTTTCCTCTGAGATCAGGAACGAGACAAGGATGCCCACTTTTGCAATTTCTATTCAACTTAGTACTGGAAGTTCTAGCCAGAATAATTATGCAAGAAAAAGAAGTAAAAAGCATTCAAACAGGAAAGGAAGAAGGAAAAATATCTTTGTTTGCAGATGATATGATCTTATTTATAGAAAGCCCTAAAGATTCCACCAAAAAAACCCTGTTAGAACTAATAAGTTAATGCAGCAGAATACAAAATCAACACACAAAAACTCACTTGCATTTCTATACAGTAACAATGAACAATCTGAAAAAAACATTAAGAAAACAATTCCATTTATAATAGCATCAAAAAGAATAAAATAGTTAGAAATAAATATAATCAAGGAGCTAAAAGACTTTTACACTGAAAGTGACAAAACACTGCTGAAAGAAATTTTAAAAGACACAAATAAATAAAAAGACATGCTATGTCCATGAATTAGAAGATTTAATATTGTTAAGATGATAATATTATCAAAGCCATCTACAGATTCAATGTAATCCCTTCCAAAATGGTGTTCAATTGTGTTCTCTGGAGAAACAGAAAAACCCATTCTAAAATTCATATGGAATTTCAAGGGACCCCCAAATAGCCAAAACAATCTTGAAAAAGAAGGACAACATTGGTTGATTCACAATCCATGATTTCAAGTTACTACAAAGCAACAATAATCAAAACTATGTGGTACTGACATAAGGACAAACATATATACAGCCTAATGGAACAGAATAAAGGGCCCAGAAATAACCTTCACATACATGGTCAAATAATTTTCAACAAGGATGTCAAGACCATTCAATGGGGAAAGAACAGTCCTTTTAACAAATGTGCTCAGGAAAATAAAATGTTGCTCAGAAAACTGGATGTCCACATGTCAAAGAAAGAAGTTGGACCCTTACCTTGTACCATATACAAAAATTAACTGATAATGGCTCAACAACCTAAATGTAAGAGCTAAAACTATAAAACTCTTAGGAAAAAAACACAAGGGAAAAGCCTCATGACCTTGGATTTAAATCTGAAATTTAGGGACTTCCCTGGTGGTCCAGTGGTAAAGAATCTGCCTTCCACTGCAGGGGACGCAGGTTCGATCCCTGGTTGGGGAACTAAGATCCCAAGTGCTGCTGCTGGGCAACTAAGCCCGTGCGCCACAACTAGACAGAAGCCCTCACGTCACAACTAGAGAGATGCCCACATGCCACAATGAAGAGCCCGTGCCACAACGAAGACCCTGTGTGCTGCAACTAAGACCAGACACAGGGCTTCCCTTGTGGCGCCATGGTTAAGAATCTGCCTGCCATTGCAGGGGACAGGGGTTCAAGCCCTGGTCCGGGAAGATCCCACAAGCCGCGGAGCAACTATGCCCGTGCGCCACAACTACTGAGCCTGCGTGCCTAGAGCCTGTGCTCCGCAACAAGAGAAGCCACTGCAATGAGAAGCCTGCACACCCCAACGAACTCACCACAACTAGAGAAAGCCCAAGCACAGCAACAAAGACTCAACGCAGCCAAAATAGATACATAAAATAAATAAATAAATAAAAATTTTTTAAAAAGGCCAGACACAGCCCAAAAAATAAATTTAATTAATTAACTAATTAAAAATAAATAATAAATAACAAAACTGGAATTTAAAAAAAACTTTTCTTAAAAGAGAGAGCACGTCAAAAGATTTACCTTAGGGAAGAGGAGAAAATTTTGCACTACAACTGCTTCACATTCTCAAGGAAATTACACAAGGTATACGCTTTCTTCAATAGGATCTAAGGTATCACAATGAGATATAAAGGGAGGCTGGCAGAGCTAAGAAAAAAAATGAGGAAATAAATAATGATATGATGAATTAAAAATTAATTAGAAGGACAAAGAGCAGAACACATACTTTAGAAAATGCTATTGATCAAATGGAAGACAGACTTTTGAAAAATAACAGACTATGGAGGAGAGGAGATTGTTGGCAAAGAGCCAAAATAGACCAGCGTGAACATATTATACGTTGAGGGGGGAAAGGAAAAGCTAATGAACAGATAGTTGATGTTCTCAAAAATGAAAAAGAAAATAAATGAAACAGAAGAAAAAGTCTTTTAAGAAAGAAATTTTCTAGAAATGAAGAAAAATATGAATCAGCAAATAAGATACTATGTTCCAGAAAACATTAAAAATTTTCAAAACTGAAAAATAACCTAGTAAAGTAACTAAACTGCAGGGTAAAAGAATCTCATAAGCCAGAAGTCAGCAAACTATGAGCCAAGTTACCAACTGTTTTTGTAAATAAAATGTTATTGGAACACAGTGAAGCTCATTCATTTACATATGAGTTTTCGTGCCACAACTGCAGAATTAAGTATTTGTGCTACAGACCGTATGCCCCACAAAGCCCCAAAATTTATTATCTGGCCCTTTACAGACAATGTTTGCCCACCTTATTTTAACTATTCAAGGAACATACTACGTACAAAGAAAAAACTAGGCAGGCCAGTCTCATACTGAACATCAGAATATAGTTGGCAGAAGACAAGAAGCAACGTCTCTAGATTTCTGAAGGAAAAATAGTATGAACCAAGAATTCCAAAAGCAGTCATTCTTTTCTACATGGAAAAGCAATAAAAACACATTCTTTACTTAAATACCAAGGATATACATATGATCCCCATGCCCTTCCTGAGGGAAAAAAAAGTCTACTTAAAAACAGAATCCTTCTAATGAAGAGAAGCCTCAAAATAAAGAATTAACAGGGAATTCGCTGGTGGTCCAGTGGTTAGGACTCCACGCTCTCACTGCCGAGGGCCTGGGTTCCACTCCTGGTCAGGGAACTAGGATCCCGCAGGCCACGCGGTGTGGCCAAAAAAAAAAAGAAAAGAAAAAAGAATTAACAAATGGGGAAAATGTGGGATGAAAATCTGGAAATGAGACTGAATCCACTTAAAAACATGATATTAAGCATAGACAACCATGGCAATTTCTGGTTATAAAACAGTTATATAAAAATAAAATATTATAAAACACAAAAATTTTATAATGTTTACATTTCAGAGAGAAAGCTACATGATAAAAAAATTATTAACTTGATGGTATACCATGAAGAAAAATTCTAGACTATGCAATATTCTAGAATAGGGCAGGGGGAGGGTGAAGGGTGGGAGAAAGGGAGGGGAGTGTAAATGCACTAACTGAGGGAATCATATATTGTTTCATTTACAATGTTGATAAACTGAGAAAAAAATTTAGTTTATTATTTGAAGTCATAAATCACTAGTAAAACTAAAAACAAGTTATGTATCTTTCAAGTTATCCATGAGAAAAAAACACAAAGAAAACATAGCAAAATATAGAGATCAAAAGAAACATAAAGAAGAAAATATAAAAATAGAAACATGTAAGACTGGAAATTTCTGTTAAAAAGAAAAACCTAAATGGGATAAAGTCACTGATTAAAAAAGAAATACCAGAATTAAATCAAAAAATACAATTCAACTATGTGCCATCTCCAACAGACAAGTCTAAAATAAAACATCTCAGGAAGTTTGAGAGTTAAGACAAAATAGGCAAAGACACAGTAAAGCAAATACAAACAAAAAAGAAGGCAGAGGTCCTCATACTTATACCCAAGCTGAACTGCAGACAGAAAGCCTTCAATGGGGCCATGGCAATATTTGATAAAAATGCTACTTAAATCCTAATAGTAAGAAAGAATGAAACGGTCCCAGTTGTTTTTGTGAAGCCAACACAATCATGATACTAAAACCTAACAGAGATATTCACTTACAGGACCTCAATTTAAAAATTTTAAGTAAAATTTCAGGGGAATTCCCTGGTGGTCCAGTGGTTATGGACTGTGCTTTCACTTCTTTGGGCCCAGGTTCGATCCCTGGTCAGGGAACTAAGATCCCACAAAGCCTCGCAGCATGGCCAAAAAATAAATAAATAAAATACCAGCAAATATCTAGTAGTATATTCACACACACACACACACACACACACACACACACACACACACACAGGGTGAACAAGTAGGGCTTGTTCTTGAATTGTAAGAATGATGTAAAATTAGGAATGCTATTAATATGATTTGCCATATTGGTAGGTCAGAGGAAATAAAAACAACACATTCGATCTTGAAAGATGCTAAGAGGCCATTTAATAAAATTTGACAATATTTACCTTTTTAAAATTACCTAACGGGATAGTATCAAGTACTGACTGAGACTTGTTTCTGTCTTTGGAGTTACTGAACAGCACAGGGATTACAAAAGAGATGACTCACTCCTGGGCACAGACATACACAACTCTCCAGGGCTGAGTTCCAAGAGGGCCCCACTTTGGTGTGACTTCACCACCAGGGCAAGGGAGGCCAAACCTTTGCAGGCCTTGACTATTGAGAGAACTGGAGTGGAAAGAAACCATCGTTGGAGGGAAGATAGTGTTACTGTTCAGAATGAGGAGGTTCAGCTGCTCTCACCCACACTGAAAACTCAACTATCCAGAGGGTCATTCTCCAAGGTTCTATACTGTATGAGTACAGGGGTGACTATATGTCCCAGCTGGCCCAGGACAGTCTTGGTTTATACCTGTTGCCCCAGCTGCATTATTGAAAGCACTCCCTTTTCCTCTCAAAAGTGTCCTAGTTTAATAATAAATTACATGGTCAAACTCAGCATACTGAAATTTTATAACGTTTTTACGTATGATGAGAATTTACATGTGCACATGTCTGCATATTCATATATAATTATCTAGCTATAGACTTTTCTTAATTATTAAAGCCTAGGCTCACCCATCCTAAAACAAAATAAAACACCAATCAGAACTCTTAAGATATCAGCACTTCTCACTGCTGCATTATTTACAATAGCCAAGATATGTAACCAACTTAAGTGCCCATCAACAGGTGATTGGATAAAGGAGATGCGATATATATAGTGGGATACTACTCAGCCATAAATTAAAAAGATAAAATCTTACCATTTGCGACAAGCATAGCTCTTGAGAGCATTATGCTTAGTGAAATAAGTCAGATGGACAAAGACAAATAACGTATGATTTCACTCAAATGTGGAATATAAAAAACAAACAAAATAAATGAAAAAACCAAACTAAATAAAAACAAACACTTGGATACAGAGAAGAGAGTAGTGGTTACCAGAGGGGATGGGGCACCAGGAGGGCGAAATTGGTAAAGGGGATCAACTGTATGGTGATGGACGGAAACTAAATTTTTGGTGGTGAGCATGCTGTAGTGTATACAGAAGTAGGAATATAATGCTGTACACATGAAACTTGCATAATGTTATAAACCAATGTTACCTCAATAAAAAAATAAATTTTAAACAAACTAGAAAAACAAAGATATCAGAACTTCTTATGATTTAATTTCACCACTGGAAATGTACCATTATATAAACAAAACTGATGCTCCTTCTCAGAAGCCAAGGGAAGAAAGCATTCTCAGAACAGGGGGGAGTAGAAAACATTGTTAACTGTTGTTGACAATGAGAAACAGAAAAGTAGGGCTTCCCTGGTGGTGCAGTGGAGAAGAATCCGCCTGCCAATGCAGGGGACACAGGTTCGATCCCTGGTCTGGGAAGATCCCACATGCTGCGGAGCAACTAAGCCCGTGAGCCACAACTACTGAGCCTGCGCTCTATGAGACCACGAGCCACAACTACTGAAGCCCGCATGCCACAACTACTGAAGCTCATGCACCTAGAGCCCGTGCTCCACAACAAGAGAAGCCACTGCAATGAGAAGCCCGTGCACCACAACGAAGAGCGGGCCCCGCTCACCACCACTAGAGAAAGCCCATGTGCAGCAACGAAGACCCAACACAGCCCAAAATAAATAAATAAAATAAAAATTAAAAAAAAAAAAAAGAAACAGAAAAGTAATAAAGTGATATTATGCCTTGGGGTTTGGTGATGATACAGCTGTTGGAGACCTTCAACAGAACAGGTTCAGGAGAACATTAACCCCAGAGGAGAGGGGCTTGCGTGATACATGAACAAGAGTGCAGGAAGCAGGGCAGTGGATACAGACTACATTCTGCCAATGTAAATAGCTATGAAGGTAAGAAAACAGCTTTACTGCTGCTGCTTCTTGTTTAACCAATAGTTTTGTGGATGAAATGGAAAGGGAGTTGGATAAACTTATTGGTTGAAAAAAATCACTGGAAAATAACACAGCATCATAATGGACTTGATCAGCATCTAAACTCATCAAATGGTACACTTAAGATTTGTACATTTTTCTAAATGTAAACTTTACCTCAAAAAAAGAAAGAATCATAAACCAACACTGAACTCTAGTTATTGATATGAATGCTAAAGTGTTTAGGAGTGAAGTATACTGATGTCTGCAACTTACTTTGAAATGCATTAAAAAAAATAAGGTGGATGGATAGAGAGGTGAATAGGTGGGTAGATATGTGATAAAGCAAATGTGGCAAATGCTAACACTAGGATCTAGATGGTGTGTTCACTGATGGTTATTTCAACTTTTCTGTATTTTGAAAAAGTTCATATAAAATGTTGAAGAAAAGGCAACCACCATAAAGCTACAGACTGACTTCCAATCTACATTATTTATTTATTTATTTTTGCGGTACGCGGGCCTCTCACTGTTGTGGCCTCTCCCGTTGCGGAGCACAGGCTCCGGACGTGCAGGCTCAGCGGCCATGGCTCACGGGCCCAGCCGCTCCGTGGCATGTGGGATCTTCCCAGACCGGGGCACGAACCCATGTCTCCTGCATTGGCAGGCGGACTCTCAACCACTGCGCCACCAGGGAAGCCCCAATCTACATAATTTAGTCACCATTAAGACATTCTAAAGATTGAAGATTCGGAAAGCCTTACCTTCGTGAAGAGGTGTACAGAGAGATGATAAATGGCCAGCACTCACCTACAGACTGAGATGTGAATGCTGCTACAATCTGGGGGCTGGCCAAGGCCTCCAGTCTGTTCTTCAACGCCTCCAAGTGCACACATTTTTCTGAGTAGTCTGGTGTATCAACAAGCATCATTAGGCTATTCTGCATACCTGTGAGCTTGGCAGAAATTACAGCTATGTCCTATAAAAAGACCAGAATAGAGGATATTTATGTTAAAACATTCTTTCTACTTCAATTAAGAATGGACAGGGCTTCCCTGGTGGCTCAGTGGTTAAGAATCTGCCTGCCAATGCAGGGGACACGGGTTCAAGCCCTGGTCCAGGAAGATCCCACAAGCCGCAGAGCAACTAAGCCCGTGCACCACAACTACTGAGCCTGCGCTCTAGAGTCCGCGAGCCACAACTACTGAGCCCGAGCACCACAACTACTGAAGCCCACGTGCCTAGAGCCCGTGTTCCCCAACAAGAGAAGCCACCACAATGAGAAGCCCACACACCACAACGAAGAGTAGCCCCCGCTCGCCACAACTAGAGAAAGTCCGAGCACAGAAATGAAGACCCAATGCAGCCAAAAATAATAAATAAAATTTTTTAAAAAAAGGTAACAATAACTGACAGAATAATAGATTGTTAACTGAAAAAAAAAACGTGTGAAGCAGTATTCACAATGTACTACCATTTGTGGGGGAAAAACAGGGCAAGGAACATATATGTGTGTGCGTTTATCTGGAAGAACAGGCACAGAGCTGACAACAGGGTTTGTATTTAGAAGGGAAATTAGGGAATTGGGAGGGTCAGAACTATGAGAAAGACTTATTTTTCACTGTTTATTCCTGTTTACTCAATTTTTCCCATGTGCATTTAGAACTTTTAAAAAACTTTTACAAGTGTTTTTTTAAAATAGCAAAAGAGATGATAAATAATTCATTTTGTTTTACAATTGAAAAAAAAAGTTTTTTATAAGATATCATCTTACTTCATCCTTATAACCAGGTACCCAAAATTTCACTATTTTCCACACTTTGCTATCCAAGGAGGGTAAAGTAACTTGCTGAGGTCCCGTGGTGTGTAGGGCACCCCTGCCCAAGTTCCACACTCCCATTTACTCCATTTTCTCTGCCTTTTTAAGCTTTTCCTGAACTCACTTTTGTGACTAAAATGCTTCAGTCAAGCAGATGGTACAAACTAAAGGAGGTGGAAAAACTCAGGGCAGTCTCAGATCGCCCCCAACCTATGCCTGAATATTCCCACACCGGGCTACTTACCAGCCCTTCTGATTGTGAGCGGCATAGCTAGCTCATTTGTTTCTCCAAACCTCAAGTTCCTGCTTAAAGAGATGTCACAACATCCCCTAAACAAGAAACCTACTTGAGTCTTAAATGTCTCCTCGATATCAGCACTCAGTGTGCTCCATTTGTCGGCTTCTTGAAGAGATTCTGCGGCAAGCTGCATTCGGGACTTCACCTGGTCGATTTCTACCAATACCTAGAAGAGAAATGAGGGGTCGAACACTAAAGAAGTGGCAGTTCCATTTCCTCTACCTTCCATCAGCGACTCGAAACATAAGTATCGTGGCATGCTCCTGTCTTTAGGGAGCCTCTGTACCCCATACAACACCGATTCCATGGCTAAATTGTTCAGCGGTGCTAAAGAGAGATGAATAAGCTGAAAGAACCAAACAAAAGAGTAGTCTGAGTGCTTGGCAGAATTTTGAGTTAAGGTTGACCTCCCACTAGGAAAGTGAACATCTTCCAAAACCAAGAGTCAACACTTAGGACAGGAGCCAAAATACCTGCATCGACTGAGATGTGTCCTGTTCAAATTTTTTAATGTCCTCCTTGACAAGAATCATTTGTTCTTTCAGAAAAGATGCCTCCTGTTTAAGGGCTTCTACATCACGGAGCACTTTGGGCATGTTCTGAAGGGCCTGGTGACTTGTTTCTGCAGCAAGAACCCAAGAACCAAAGGTGAACGTCAGATCACTCACCAGTGAACAATATGAACAAATCAGATGGCAGGAAGCAAATCTTCCCTAAGGCACTACCAACCACGCAGTTTTCTGAGCCTGTGGAAAGTTGTGGTGTGGGAGAGGCGCAGAGCTGGCCTATGCCGGGTCCCTGTCTTCCCCAGAATGATGGTGAGGGCCCTGTAAATAAACTGTCGACCTGACCCAACATCAGTTGTCTTCTTACTACAACTCCTTGGCTTTTTGGGTTTTTTTTTTTTGGCCACACCACGTGGCTTGTGGGATCTTAGGTCCCCAACCAGGGATTGAGCCTGGACCCTGGCAGTGAAAGCACCGAGTCCTAACCTCTGGACCGCCAGGGAACTCCCAAGCAACTCCCTTTTCAAGGAAGGAGAATGGAGGAATGTGACAGTGGTAAATGCCAGCTCTGCACCAGGTGCTTTATATACATTATCACCTAGTGTCCATGGCAATCATCAGCAGCCACCTCTTACAGATGAGAAAACTAAGTCTCAGAAGAGGTTAAGTAACTTGCCCAAGATTTCAGAACTGAAACCAACGTGTGTCTGGACCCAATGTCTGCTTTCCACAGTCTTTTCAAAATGTAGTCCACAGACCAACAGCATCAGCTGGAATGCAGTTAAAATGCAGGTCCCCAGGCCACCTGCCAGAGATTCTTATTTAGGAATCCTGGTAGAAGATCAAGATCAAGGAACTTGCATTTTTTTAACAGGTATCCCAAGTGTAGAATAAAATCTGAAAATTCTTGCAGACCACGATGTGTTATCTGGAAACAGCAGGGTTAACAGCATAACCCTTTAGCCATTTAAATAGCAATTCGCTGGGGAATCAACCAAAGAAGTCCAGAGCCTTCTGCTCCACCAGTGCATTGAACGGAACCTTAACATCTTGAAGACGTGCTTCAGGAACCTGTTCATCCAGCTCTGCCATAAAATAACAATCTGTCTCCAGCACTGACCTTAAGTAAAGTTTTAAGAAAACAAAGGCAGAACAAAGAGTTCTTCGAGGCACAGAGACTTCACTGATTTTTTTTTTAATTTAATTTTATTTTTGGCTGAGTTGGGTCTTTGTTGCTGCACGCGGGCTTTCTCTAGTTGCGGCGAGCTGGGGCTACTCTTCGTTGCAGTGCACGGGTTTCTCATCGCAGTGGCTTCTCTTGTTGTGGAGCACAGGCTCTAGGTGCACGGGTTTCAGTAGTTGTGGCGCACGGGCTTAGTTGCTCCGTGGCATGTGGGATCTTCCCGGAACAGGCCTTGAACCCCTGTCCCCTGCATTGGCAGGCGAATTCTTAACCACTGTGCCACCAGGGAACAGTGATTTCTACAGCGCTGATTTTTACAGCACTGTCATGGTCCCAGCCTGGCCCCCTGCCTGCGGAACCTCAGAGTCACTCTTCATGTCTGGCTGAACCTTTCCTTCCCTCTCCACAGCATGCCCACACACAAATTTAATTCTTTCTAGTATCCATTTTAAAACTATCACCTCCTGGGAATTCCCTGGCGGTCCAGTGGTTAGAACTCCGCACTTCCACTGCAGAGGGCTTGGGTTCGATCCCCAGTTGGGGAACTAAGACACCACAAGCCTTGCAGTGTGGCCAAAAAAAATCAAAACAAACAAACAAAGTCTCACCTCCAGTGGTTGCCTCTGGGAGGGTAAGGGCCAAATCTCCCTGTGAAAGGGGACTAGGGCTCCTCCCGAAGTGATGGTAACATTCTACATCTTGATGGGCGGTTGAGCTACACTAGCGTATACATCTGTCAAAACCCAAACTTATCAGATAAGGTCCCTCCATTTCACCTTATGTAAATTTTATCTAGTAAAAAAAAGAGCCGTAGACAAGTATTGAACTCTATAATTTTTAGGGTTCCAACTGAAATGTCTAGGGGTGAAGTGTACTGATGTCTGTAACTTACTATGAAATACTGATTTATTTCAAAATAAAAAATAAGATGGATGAATGGATGGAGAGAGGGATGGACAGAATTGTGATAAAGCGAGAACAGCACACTGCTCATTGTAGAATCTAGGTAGTGGGTTATGAATGTTTACTACAAATTCTCTCAATATTGCTGAACACTTGGCACCTCCATCCAGTTGCTCAGTTCAAGAATCTACCATCATTCTTGATTTTCTTCCCCTTTCATCCCTCATTCCAATCCATCAGCAAGTTCTCCCCTTTCTTCCTCCTAAAAAATACCTTAAAGCTACCCATTTCTCACCATCTCTAATGCTATAACCTCAGACGAAGCCACTGTCACCTCTCTTCTGGACTACAGCCATAGTCTCCTGAATGGGGACATAAATCAAACCATCTCATTCATTCCCCTGCTTAAAAATCCTCCAGTACCTTCCCATTACACTAATTTTAAACCAAATCAAAACTCTTTAATGTGACATTAAAATCCCTGCATGGGGACTTCCCTGGTGGCGCAGTGGTTAAGAATCTGCCTACCGATGCAGGGGACACGGGTTCAAGCCCTGGTCCGGGAAGATCCCACATGCCGCGGAGCAACTAAGCCCGTGCACCACATCTACTGAGCCTGAAAGCCACAACTACTGAGGCTGTGTGCCACAACTACTGAAGCTCACGCGCCTAGAGCCCGTGCTCCGCAACAAGAGAAGCCACCATAACGAGAAGCCTGCGCACCACAACAAAGAGTAGCCCCCACATGCCACAACTAGAGAAAGCCCGCGCACAGCAACAAAGACCGAACATAGCCAAAATAAATAAAATAAATTAATTAAAAATAAATTAAAGAACTAAAAAAAAAATTGAAAAAAAATCCCCGCATTCCAAAAAAAAAAAAAAAAAGAATTAAAAAAAATTTTTAAAAAAAGAATCTGTGCTTCCACTGCAGGGGGCATGGGTTTGATCCCTGGTTGGGGAACTAAGATCCTGCATGCTGTGCAGTGCGGCCAAAAAAAAAAAAACAAACAAACAAACCAAAGAGGGACTTCCCTGGTGGCACAGTGGTTAAGAATCCGCCTGCCAATGCAGGGGACATGGGTTCGAGCCCTGGTCCGGGAAGATCCCACATGCCGCGGAGCAACTAAGCCCGTGCGCCACAGCTACTGAGCCTGCGCTCTAGAGCCCGCAAGCCACAACTACCGAGCCCGCGTGCCACAATTACTGAAGCCTGTGCACCTAGAGCCCATGCTCCACGCCTAGAGCCTGTGCTCCGCAACAAGAGAAGCCGCCGCAATGAGAAGCCCACGCACTGCAACGAAGAGTAGCCCCTGCTCGCCACAACTAGAGAAAGCCTGCGCGCAGCAACAAGGACCCAAAGCAGCCAAAAATAAATAAATAAATTTATAAAATTAAAAAAAAAAACAAAGAAAACAGGGGTGGTAAATGCCACCTCTGCACCCCCTCAATATTTGGAAGTTGGTAGGAATTTTTTAGTTGCTGCTATGGTAGGACATTTAGTGGAAATGACCCAACAATGCTTAATGTCCTGCAGTGCTTGGGAGAGTCCTGAGCAATGAAGAAGTGTCCTGGCCAAACTGTTAATAGTTTCCCCTCCCCTTGGCATGATTATCTAATTTTAAAATGACAGTAATCCTTAGAGTTAGGCATAGTTATTATTCCCACTTTATAGCTGTAGAAACTGCGGCTGAGGCCAGTAACTTGCCCAGCATCATGTTGCTAATGAATGGGGAGCCTGGATTTGAATCCAGGTAACTGGTTCCAGATCCCAGGCTGTTATCCATTATACTTTACTACCTCTCTGGTATTAAAGGGAGAGGGAACATGCAGAGGCATGTGGGTATAAAAAGGCCTAACCAGTCCAGAGAAAGGCGGGAAGTTCAAACAGAGCTTCATCAATAACATCAATTTATATTAGTCATTAGTGTTATTATTATTGAAGGATTGCACTTTCATGGGGGGAACTTCTGCTGGAGGTAAGGTAGAAAAGTAGATTAGGATCAAACTGTGAAAGGTGCTTTGCCCATCCTGAAGGTTTGGATTTCATCCCGTGGGCAGTGAGAAGCCTTCGGAGGTTTAAAGCTTTATTTTTACGGACGATGAAACAAGGTCCCAAGTCTGCAGTGAAGAGAAGTTATTGCAGAGGCTCAAACAGGAGTTGCTGAGGAACTCTAATAGGAGGATTGATTTGTTCATTTATTCAGTCAGTGGATATTTATTGGGCACAAACTGTTTTCCAGGGTCTGGAGATACAATGTTGAACAAGATCTATTCTTAGGTTGGAGGCGTTGGCAGGAGCCAGATCATGCAGGGATTATTTATTTATTTACTTATTTAAAAAATTTTTTTGGCTGCATCAGGTCTTAGTTGCAGCACTGGGGTCTTCTTCGTTGAGGTGTGTGGGATATTTTGTTGCGGTGCGGGCTTCCCTCTAGTTGTGGCGTGTGGGTTTTCTCTCTCTAGTTGTGGTGCATGGGCTCCCGAGCGCGTGGGCTCTGTAGTTTGCAGCACACAGGCTCTCTCATTGAGGCGCGCGAGCTCAGTAGTTGCAGTGTGCGGGCTTAGTTGCCCCGCAGCATGTGGGATCTTAGCTCCCCGACCAGGGATCGAGCCTGCGTCCTGTGCACTGGAAGGTAGATTTTTTGTTTTTGTTTTTTTTGGCTGCTTTGGGTCTTTGTTGCTGCATGCGGGCTTTCTCTAGTTTTGGCGAGCGGGGGCTACTCTTCGTTGCAGTGCATGGGTTTCTCAAGGCGGTGGCTTCTCTTGTTGCGGAGCACGGGCTCTAGGCACGTGGGCTCAGTAATTGTGGCTCACGGGCTCCAGAGCGCAGGCTCAGTAGTTGTGGTGCATGGGCTTAGTTGCTCTGCGGCATGTGGGATCTTCCCGGACCAGGGATTGAACCCGTGTCCCTTGCATTGGCAGGCGGACCAGGGAAGTCCCACCACCCCTGTTGAGAACCACTTAGTTAATGCATATAAAGTACTTAAAACAGTGCCTGATGTATACCAAGGACTCAGATATTTGAGATTATATTATTATTAGTGTCCTCCCCATCTTGGCCCTGTGAGGTCTTCCTTCAAGGCCTAACACAGGGAAAAGCCCTTTATGATTCTCCCAGACAAGAGATAATTGCTTCCTTCATCCAGCTCTCAGCTTCCGGTTCTACTCTCAGTAAAGCCACCCTTCACTGTAATTCAACAGTTCACGTATGCTCCCCACAGGGCAGCAAGCTCTAGAAAGGTAAACTTTTCATCCCCAGCACTCATTTCTTGGCAGGTGCATAGTAGATGTTCAATAATTACTAAAAGATGCTAAGGAGAATAAAGAATCTGCAGTGAAATAAAGCGTCCCCCCACCTCCACCTTTTCTTAAACAGTGGACACATCTATAAAACAAAGTTCTATTTACAGGACCATAAGCTCCCAGTGTGGGCAGTCTGAGCCTCTTTCCCACAGAGCCGAGCAGAGAGACTGGCTGCAGTATGCACTGAATAAACATACAGTGAATGAAAACCAGTTAATGAAATGGTTCTGGTGTGTTATTTTTTATAATTCACTATTCTGGTTAGTGAATTCGATACTTAAAAGTCTCCCGTCAGGACAGCCCATCTTCCCACTGACATAAAGATCCACTAAAACAGGGGCGGTGGGGAGGGTTGGATTGGGAGTTTGGGATTAGCAGATGCAAACTATTATATACAGGATGGATAAACAACAAGGTCCTACTGTATAGCACAGGGAACCATATTCAAGATCCTGTGATGAACCATAATGGAAAAGAATATGAAAAAGAATGTGTATATATAGATATAGATATAAATATAGATATATATAAAACTGAATCACTTTGCTGTACAGTAGAAATTAACACAACATTGTAAATCAACTATACTTCAATAAAATATTTTTTTAAATCCTTTAAAACAATGTTTCCCAGATTTGTCATTCCTATACACCTTCTATATGTTTTTTTGCCAAATGTAAGGATCAGCTGACTATTATTTAATATTCTTAAAATTCACTCTTTTAAGTTTTAAAAGGAAACTTGACAGCACCGCCAGAGGTGGAAAACCAAGGTCCCAAGTCCGCAAGTGTTGCAGAGAGAGAGGAGTAGCGGGCTGAGACCTCCTCCTGGATATCCCGGTAAGCACTGCGGGAGAACCGGAGCAGGGCTCGCTCGCTCTCCATGGGAGGCGCCGACGTTTACGGCCCACTACGTGCAACCCCGGGGGCCCCGGGCCCGTCTGGGAGCTCTGCCCGGCCGCTTACCCTCAACGGCGTGGTTCACCTCCTGGATGAACAGCTGCAGCTTCATCACCAGGGTGGCCGCGTGGCTGTCCGCCTTCCCGGCCGCCACCTCCTTGGGGCCAGCCCTGAAGGCCGCGTTGATCCACTCCTTCACGTCGAAGTCTTCGGCAAGGAACTTGGAGAAGTCCATGGCTGCACCGCCGCACCCCAGCGTCCAGGCCTGAAGGGCTGGCTTTGGGCGTCCGCGAGGCTGCAGAAGCGAGCGGCACTGCGAGAGCACCCGCGCGGGTCTGTGAGGCGGCGGGCCGGGATTGACGGCGCCGCCAACTAGCCTCTCGACAGCCTCTCAGTCAGCTCGCTGATGTGTACGGCTGGGATTGACCCTCGCCGCACGCCGTACTTCTTCCGGAAGTAGGGGGTCGTTACTATAGTGACCGCCTACTTTCCGGGAAGTGTGGCGGGCTGGCGGCCAGAGGGTGTGGGCGTCTCTCTTGCTCTGCTAACTTAAGTGACTTTTGAGCACTTAAATATGTGCTTACGCTAGAGCCCTTACTTGTATGAGCGCGCTTAATACTCACAGTCCTATGAGTGCTGTTATCCTCCCCCAACTTAAAGAGGAAGAACTGAGGCAGTTAAGCAAGTGGTTCAATGTCACGTAGCTAGAAGGTAGCGCTGTGGGAGCTGAACTCAGCCAAGCCTGCTACTGGAGCCTGAGCTCTTTTTTTTTTTTTTTAAATAAATTCATTTATTTTATTTTATTTTTGGCCGCTTTGGGTCTTCATTGCTGCTACGCGGGCTTTCTCTAGTTGCCCGAGCGGGGGCTACTCTTCGTTGTGGTGCGTGGGCGTCTCATCACGGTGGCTTCCCCTGTTGCAGAGCGTGGGCTCTAGGCGCGCGGGCTTCAGTAGTTGTGGCTCACGGGCTCTAGAGCACAGGCTCAGTAGTTGGGGGTGAACGGGCTTCCCGGACCGGGGCTCGAACCCGTGTACCCTGCATTGGCAAGCGGCTTCTTAACCACTGAGCCACCAGGGAATCCCATGCCTTCATTTTTGAAGAACAGTTCTGCTGGAAATAGAATTCTTTTCATATTCAGATCATTGAATATGTCATCCCACTGACTTCTGAACTCTATTATTTCCAATAAGAAGTAAGTCAGCTGTTAATCTATTATGAACCTATTGTATGTCATTTCTCTTACAGCTTTCAAGATTTTCGGCTTTGGTTTTTAAGTTTGGCTCTAATGTGTCTATGTATATGGGTTTCTTTGTGTTTCTCCTACTTGAAGGTTGTTGAGTTTTATGGATGTGCAGATTGTTTTTCAGCAAGCTTGGGAAGGTTTTGGATATTATTTCTTCAAATAACTTTCCTGTCCCTTTCTCTCGGTTGTCCTTTTGGGACTCCCATTATGTGTATGACACCTGATGGTGTCTCACAGATCTCTGCAGCTCTATTTATTTTTCTTTTTTCTGTTTTTCAGATTGGATAATTTCTACCGACCTATCTTCAGGTTCACTGACTTTTTCTTCTGCCATCCCAAATCTTTTGTTGAGAGGCTCTAGTGAATTCCTCATCTCAATCCAGAATTTCCATTTCTTTTTTATACTGCTTTGCTATTGAGAATCACTATTTATTTGTCATAGATTCCTATAATTCCTTAAACATGGTTTACTTTGGTTCTTTGAACATATTTATATTAACTACTTTGAATGCTGATTGTTAAATCCATTGTCTGAAGACTGAGTTTCTATTTACCCCTTTTCCCTCAGTATGGATCTTTCCTTCCTGTTTCTTTGCCCATCTCATAATTTTTTATTGACAACTAGGTATTTTAGATAATATATTGTAGCAACTCTAGACTCTGGACTCCCCAAAGATTGTTCCTGTTTTTGTTTGCTTGTTTAGTAGCTTGCCTGAGATAAATTCATGAAATTTCTCCCCTATGGTGTGTAGCATCTGATGTCTCTATTTTTTTTGTTTTTATTTTAAAATCTGACTTCCTGTGTCTACATAGCAGTTAATGATCAGACTACAGTTGTACCAAATTTTTTGAGCTAGTAGGGCTTCTGTCCTGTCAGTGGATCTGTGTGTGGGTAAGGGAGCACATTCAAAATATCAGGTCACTTTCAAGTTGGTCCCAGCTTTTCCTTTCCACTGTGCCCCTTTGTGTTTCCTCAGCATGTGAGTGCAGCCTCAGTGTCAGCTGGGATTGTGTGGTTAGCTTGGGCTCTCTCTGGTCCCTGATGTACATGTGCACATCTTCATCAAGACACATGCTTTTTCTAATGATGACCATAACATCAAACTAGTGGAAGTGCTGGCCCTCCCCACTTGCCCACCATAGCAACTGTCACCTCTGCTAACATCATTTCAAAGAAGATATCAATCCTACAGAGTTGGTGCAAGGGAGAGGCTGGATGCAGCCCCAGGGAAGAATGACAGAAACTGCAAATGTTGTTTACCCAAACTTCAGTGGCTTTTCAAGCATAAACACTTCTCAGATTGCTATCTACTTTATTTGATTTCTGTAGCACTGAAATGGTTATTTTTGTCAAATTTGTCTAGCTTTATAGCTAGCCTTTTTGGAGACAGGGCTTGCAAATTTCCTTACTGGGCCATAGCCAAAAGTTCTGCCTCTGAGCCCACACTTTTTGAGACTTGCCAAAACTGAGTCACCCTTCCCTAAATGGGCGTAATGCTTGTCCAGGTCACCCAGACTGGCTTCATGTGGAAGAGTTTTGCTTCTTACCACACCTACCCATGAGCAACTCTTACGGACAGGTCGGTAGGAACGGCTGTTGGAAGTGGAAAGAGAGGACACTGAAAGATCTGGGACTGTCATACCAGCCCTAGACTCACTGCCTCCGGGTTCTTACATTTGGTTAATACGTTTCCTTGCCACCCCATGTGTAGGGGGTGTGCCAGCGCATCGTAACATGGCACAAACCTTAATAGCCCCTGCCAGAGGCATATAACATTGTTGTCTAGCAGGGGAGTCTGTCCCAAAAGCAGAGCACTCAACAGAAAGAAACAGCTGAAAAATAACAGGGTATCAGAATAATGCCCAGTGATCAGAATCAGGTTGCAGCTGCATGTCTGGATCATTGGCATAAGCCAGGTTTACCAGAAGAGACTGTGTCTTCCTCCTGAGAGAAGATGTGTGGAAGCCTCTCCATTTCTACTAGACAGATTCATAGGTCAGGGAAGAGTCCAGACTGGCGACAGCACAGGACCCATCCATCCATGTGAAGGAACAGAGCACTAGATTCCTTACATGTTTACAGACCTTTACAGATTAAACTTGCTTTCCCTTACACTTCCATTTTAATCCTCACAGCCTTTGGAGTCAAGGCGGATATTATTTTTATTTTCCAGGAAGGGAAAATGAGATTCAGATGAGGCCAAGACTGGATGAGGCTATACTATGGAGAACCTTGAATGCTAGGGAAATTGGTTGTACTTAATCCAATGAAATGATCAAAAGGTTGAAGTAGTAGGGTCAGATTTGTACTTCAGGGAGATTTAGTAGAGTAGCAATGAAGGTTAACGATAAAGCCTTTAGCAGCATGCCTATATTTGGAAGTTTAGGGTGGGAGGAAGAACTGGGGGAAGAATCAGAAGAGTATCAGAAAGCCATGGGACAGGAAAGCATCAGGAGTGTGTGGCGGACACTGCTAGATATCTCCTGATTCTATTCTGTTCTCCCCAGCGGGTCCATAGCCTCTCAAGACAAAGACATCTCCCAGCATTCTTTAAAGTTAAGTGTGTCCAAAAAAAATAACACATACACACTACTGTATAAAAAATAATCAACAAGGACCTACTATATAGCACAGGGAACTCTACTCAATATTCTGTAATAACCAATATGGAAAAAGAATCTGAAAAAGAATGGATATATGTATATGTATAACAATCACTTTGCTATACACCCGAAACACAACATTGTAAACCAAATATACTCCAGTATAAAGTTAAAATTAAATAAGTAAATGAATAAGTTAAAATTAGCTGTAAAAAAAAACCAAAAAAAAAAGTTAAGTGTGTCCATGTGACTAAGTACTGGCCACTGGAACGTGAGCAGAACTTTTATGTGGGACTTCAAGGAGATGTTCTTAAAAGAATGGCGTATACACTACTCTCCTTTCCTGCTGGCTGGAATGTGAACGTGATGGCTAGAATTATAACTGTCATCTTGAACCATGAAGTGTTTTTAAGAATTAAGTCACTCACGGCAGGGCAACAGATTGACGGCATCTAGGTGCCTGACCATGGACTGCACACCAGTCCTAGTTTCACTACCTCTGGGGTTCTTGAGAGTGTTGTGGGTTGAACTGTGTCTCCACCCGCTGACCCCCCAGAAAAGATACAAATCCTAACCCTAGTCCCTCAGAATGTGACCTTATTTGGCAATAGCATCATTGCAGATGAAACTAGTTGAGATCTTACGGAAGTAGCGTGAGCCCCTAATCCAATATGATCAGTATCCTTACAGGATGGTCATGGGTGACACACACAGGAAGAACGCCACATGACAATGAAGGCGGAGACGAGTGATGCAGCTAAAAGCCAAGGAATGCTAAAGACTGTCGCAGATCACCAGGATTCTCCTGCAGGTTTCAGAGTGAGCATGGCCCTGATTTCAGACTTCTAGCCTCCAGAACTGCCAGACGATAAATTTCTGTTAAGTCACCCAGCTTTGCTCAGGAATGCCAGGAAGCTAATACAGTGATCTAAGTATTTTTAAGCCACTGTTACCTTGAGTTTTTTCCATTTCCTGAAGTTGACCCTAATCTTACAAATATAGAGAGGATGGTCAGATTTTATCAAATGCAACCCTTTTTGCTGTCTCTGCAAATATGAGGTTATTAGTATCCTTAGCAAAATTTCATTGGTTTCCATGAGAGCAGGAGAGGTTTTGAAATGAACATAGTGACGAAATGGAAGTCACCACAAGTTAAGGTAGTAAATTAAAAAAGAGAAATCTCAGATGAGGCAATTTGAGAAGAAATAATAGCACCTATATTTAAAGAGTACCTATCATGTCTGGTATCTTGGTGACCTCATTAAATCCTCACCAAAACCTGTGAAGTATATTTTTAACATTTTTACCATTTACGAATATAAAAACCAAGGCCGAGTTAAGTGACTTGCCCAAGGTGGCAAGAAAACTAGAAACTTAACCTGACCCCAAAACCCATGCTTGGGCTTCCCTGGTGGCGCGGTTGTTGAGAGTCCGCCTGCCGATGCAGGGGACACAGGTTCGTGCCCTGGTCCGGGAAGATCCCGCATACCACGGAGCGGCTGGGCCCGTGAGCCATGGCCACTGAGCCTGTGCGTCCGGAGGCTGTGCTCTGCAACCGGAGAGGCCACAACAGTGAGAGGCCCGCGTACCGCAAAAAAAAAAACAAACAAAAAACCCATGCTTGTTTCACTCTACCATGCAGGGCTACCAGAAACAAGGCAGGAGGAAGGGGGAGGGTTGCAGGGAAGACTCAAGCAGGCTTGGGCCCACAGGAATGGAGCCAGTGGAAGTGAGAGGCTGGAGATGCATGGAAACTATCAGCAACTTCATGTGCCAGTTACAATACAAAGCACTTTCAGCATATAAGTGATTGATACCATCTGCTGTCAGAAGAGAGGAAAGCAGGGGCTGTTCTTTTTTATTACACAGTTCATACTGATAATGGCATTATCGCCAAGTCATCTATATTATTACATTAAAAAAAAAGCAAAGTGTGGAACAGTTCATTTGTTTAAAAATGCCTAGAATATCTCCAAGGACAGATGAGGAACTAGTAATATTGTCTCCTAGGAAGGTAATCGGTTGGTGGGAAGAATTTCCACCTTTTGTTGTTTCAGTTTTGAAAAACTAACACTGAGAATTAAAAATAATGCTTTTTCAGTTTAGAAACTTTAGAAAATTCAGATAAATTTTGAAGAAAACAAATCTGTAATTCTACGACCCAAATATAAATAGTCATACGTACATACAAATACCTGAGTTGTTTGGTTTTAAACAGTAGAACAGATGGCCATAGTGTCTTCTGGTAAACAGATAAATTGTTACAATATCCAATCTCCCCTTCTTCCTTAGCCAAGTGTGTGGCATTGTATGCAAATATGACAATTTCTTAGCCTTCTTTGCACCTTGGAGTGGCCATGCTACTAAATAGCCAATAAGATGTGAATGCAAATATCACATAAAATTTCCAGGAAACCTTAAGAACGTCAGCAGTTTTCCTCTATTCCTGGCTCCCCCACTCCCTTCCTGTTGCCTAGAACAGTCAGCAGTTAAAGCTTGTAACATAATGTTGAGGAGCACATCCTTGGGTGCTGACTTAGGGCCTAAGAATGTCGCTTGCCACTTCCGTAAGCAAAGGATGTTGCAGCCATAAAGCCGTCAACCATGGCAGCTGCCCCTGTGGTGTACTCTGAGGGGGATCAGAATGGAAAAAAACAAGACACTGGCCCTAGATAGTTAAGACGCACATCAAAGAAATGATTTCAGAGTCCAGGCTCTTGCATCTTTCCCATACATAGAAAAGCACTAAAATCATTAACTTGAGATGTCTGTTTTTGTGATTAAAAGTAATTTTTTGATGTTTAAACACATGGGGGAGAGTGTTGTTTTTTTCCCCAACAAAAACGCCTATATATCCTGGCACTTCCCTTACCTTTTTGGAACAGTCCCTCAGAGCTATGAGTGGCTGTATCGCTGGCTACAATTCTCAGTAGGTCTGCCAAATAAAATTCTCAACTTTTAAGTTGTGCATTTTTTTTCCGTTGACACCACAAATGGTTTGGGACTATTTCTGGCTTTCTTTTGAATGAGAAAATAAACCTTTGTGTTTAAGCCACTGTTGTCATTTCCTTATTAAACATCATGCTGGTTGTTTGATTCTATTAGGAATAAACAACGAATGAGAGAAAATGCCTTTTCTACATCTATTGAGATGATCAAATTGTCCATTTGAGCTATTAATGTGGCCGACTGCATTCCCAAGGCTTTACACAGTGTATTCTTTCAATACGCCACTAGCTTTATTTATTTTAGCCACGCCACGTGGCTTGCAGCATCTTAGTTCCCCAACCAGGGATCGAACCCGTGCCCCCTGCAGTGGAAGCGCGGAGTCTTCACCACTGGACCGCCAGGGAAGTCCTGCCACTAGCTTTAAAGTTAATATTTTACCTATGCATTCAAAAACAAGAATAGACTAAAAGGTATCTGCTTCAGATTTTGGTGATAGGGTTATGAATTTTAGAATTACATAGTCTTGTTTACAAAATTTAACTGAATGTTTTATAGGAAGTGTTGATTAGTTTCTAAGTATATTGTTATGGATTTCTGCTTTTGACTAGACTTATGCGTAAGGTTTCCAAAGTTTTGTTACCTTTCTATCCTTGACATTTACTGCATCTCAGTATTAATTTGAACCTTGCCAAAATTAAAATATTTGCTTGATTTCATGAGGTAAACTTCAAATAGTCATAGGGACTTCCCTGGCAGTCCAGTGGTGAAGACTCCGCGCTTCCACTGCAGGGGTCGAGGGTCCGGTTCGATCCCTGGTCGGGGAACTAAAATCCCACAAGCCTCACGGCACGGCCAAAAAAGTTATGGGTAAGTCCAGTCTGTTCATGTATTGGAAGCCAGGTAGACAAGCAAACAGTAAATGAAATATGAGTCTTAGCTTAGTCCTATGAAGTACTGGAGTCACTTCACATTTATTAACTCACTTCTCAAAACAATCCTATTATGCACTTCACAGGGAAGGAAGCGGAAGAGGACAAATTACTTGTCTCAGGTCACATGGCTAGAGGTAGTACGTGAAGCTAAAGAATGGAATTACAAGTAAGGGTTGATTTAATTACTTCAAACTGTTGGGGCTTCAGAAGACCTCAAACTTTAAAAGCCTATGTATCTGGAGCCTGTAACACTGCAATGTTTTTCAGCTTTTAAAATCATAGTAGTACCTCTAGCTGTGGGATAAAGTAAGTGTTCAAGAATAAAAGTCAAAGGAGCAGAATGTGTACACATTTTTAGATGCAAGCTTTCTCAGAACGAACATGGTATAGCTGGGAATGCATTGGGCAAGGGAACTAAAGGCCTGGAGTTTTTCCATTTCAGCTTACATTAAATGTGTGATGAGATCTCTGGACCTTGGCCTTATCTTCTCTGAGGATACTTCCTGCTTATCTACTTGACTCCGTCTCTCTCCAGATGAAAGAGGTCAGGCTGTTACTGCTTAAAAAAAATATGAAACAAACTATGGCTAGCACTCTATTGTTTTCTTCTTAGTTTAAAACAAACACACTAGTTTGTAGAATTTTATATTTTGGGCCTGGGTAAGCACCTTCTATATTAGATATATTCTGAGAATTTGTGATTTATGAACACTGTACTAAACACTATTTGTATGAGAACATCACCTTTACTTTTAACCTTTCATTTCTGATCTCTCAATTTACACTACTTTATTTTTAATGGGTAACATTCATGTTTTGGGTCATTATTTATCCTTTTTTCAACGCTACTAAATCCACAGCTCATCTACTCTCAACGAGTGGCTCACAGATAGAGCAGCATTTTAGCCCAATCTTAAATCACTGAAGACACAAAAGGAGTTAATTACAGGTGTAGTCAAAGAGATACGAGAAAACGTGGTATTATCAAAACATGAAGGGACTTTCTTGTGGCTTTGGCAAAGTGTCCTCTATTCTTGACAGATGACGCCAGAAGGGTAAGGAGCAAACAAAGTTACAGAAGGGCACCGAACACCAGAGTTAACAACTTGAATTTGGCTGCAAAGGCTTTTAGGGCATTAAGAAGCCATTCAGTTTTTCAGCAGGGGTCAAGTGCCCAGGTATGTTGCAAGTATAATGGCTCAGAGGAGAACTGAGAGGCAGGCTACGGCACCATCCAAAAAAAAAAAAAAAAAAAAGCAAAACCAGGACAGTGACAATGTGAATGCAAGATGTGATACTATTTAGAAATAGACTAGATGAGACAAAAGTATTGAGGGGGATGGAGATGAAGCAAGAATCAAGGACCTATGAAGGCTTGGATAGGTGCTTTCAAATAAAAGAACAGAGAGAGAATGAGAGAAGTGGCTGTGTTCCATTCTAAGCACTTGGAGGCAACAGTGGAACCTCCAGATAGATATCCATTAGACGGCTTAAAATATGGACCTGATGTCAGCAAGGAGGTGGAAGCCTGAGATACAGGTCTACCACCCATCTAGTAGTTAACTGCCCAGAATGCCTAGAAAAGTCCTAAGGACTAAACACTATGGAAACACATTTAAGGGACAGAAGGAAAAGAACAGTCAGAGGTAGGTCAAGAAATAGTGATGAGCAGGATCCCAGAAGGAAGAGTTCAGGATAGGGGAAAATACTGGATGGTCAGTGCCAACTCTCCAACAGACACATTATGGATTTGTCTCTCCCCATCAGAAGACCCACGAGGGCAGGGACCTTCTATCACTGCTGTATCTGCAGTGCCTACAGCAGTGCTCGGCTCACAGTAGCTAGTCAACAACAACTTGTTGAGTGAATAAAAGATACGGGTTGGTTCTTCTTAAGTGGTCACTGAACTTCATAATTAGAAGGCACTGATAACATAAACCAGGGCCACTTTCAGGACACCCACCTCCCTACCCCCTTACCCTTGTCCAACTCTATCTAAGCAGAGCACCACTGGGAGTCTGTCTCCCAGAAGACAGAAGAACGTTCACACGCAGTGAGTCTACCTTTTAACTACGTGATAAAGGTTTTTTCATGTGTAGGTCTCATTCACCCTTTTTTTTTTTTTTTTTTTTTTGCGGTACGCCGGCCTCTCACTGTTGTGGCCTCTCCCGTTGCGGAGCACAGGCCCCAGACGCGCAGGCCCAGCCGCCATGGCTCACGGGCCCAGCCGCTCCCTGGCATGTGGGATCTTCCCGGACCGGGGCACGAACCCGTGTCCCCTGCATCGGCAGGCAGACTCTCCAGGGAAGCCCTCATTCACCCATTTTTGAGGGAAGTCCTAGGCAGGCATCGTCTTTATGATGGGCTCCTCTAGGAGACTTTATGAAACAGCTAGAGCCTATAAAAGCTATATAGAATATTTGAACACAAAATTTTAGATTAAAATGAACCTATGAGTTATGCCAAATGAAGAAGTCACCCCATCATTTATCTGTTTTATGAGTTTTCACATTTGCTTTAAAAGTGACATACCTTGATTTTTTACAGCTCTCATCCCCACCATAGTGCTGGCATATTTCCAACTATATGTAGCAGGTAAAAGATCAGACTGTAGAGTACCAGATCCTGTGACAAAGAGCCCCAAACAGAGCCTTGCAGTTTCTGAGGCAGAATCCTACCCAGACAGGTGAGCTGCTTGGATCTTGCATCCTTCATCAGGCCATCTCAGCCAGGCTCAGCTCTCTTCACCCATCCATCAGGCCAAGCAAGACTTGTAAAACATGCACACATGCCTAGCACATTGTAGGTGCTCAGTATTAACTGACTGCAGGCCTGAATTCTTCCTTCACACCATGACTGTAACAAGAATCCACCTCTCTTCCAGCTTCATTCAGATCCTCAGGGCTTCTCTTCACTGAAGCAGTTCTTAAGGTTCCACATCCCTCAGGAAGTCTTCCTTACTTCAACAGATGAATGATCCCTTCAAGCCTATTATCTCTAAATGCAACAGGCTTTGCATCTCCTACTTACTCAAAACTCCACAAAGCGTATTTGCTACACGGGTATTTATTCAATGACTTTCTGTATTTAGTCATCACTTTTCATTGCTAAACTCACTTCGTATCTCATTTGCATCACAGTTCTTCATCCTGGATTGTGAAGTCAACAGGCCAGGGCGAACCTGTTAGTTATGATTTACAACGACTGGCATGGTGTCACAATCAAAGAGCTCTGGGTAAATGCTTGTGGTGAAAGAGGATGAGGATGGAGATGAGGGTCCTGAGGGAGGGTCCAGACAGGCTGCCCGACCCATGGAACCTGAGGCCTGAATAAGGCCTGGGATCTGCTTTCCCCTCTGCCCTGAAGGGTCCATCTATGGGCAATTTTAAGGCACAGTGGTGAAGGACATGATTGGCCCACCAAGCGCGGTCCTCTGGTCTAGTGGCAGCCCCTCGCCTAGAACACAGTGCAACAAGCATTCCATTTAGAAGATCTTCCTGAACACATGCAAGCAGCATTCGCTAATGGAAATGGAGACAAGGTCTTTCTTGGAAGAGAGTGTCCCAGAAGACACTCTGCCCCAAGACCAACCAGGTCCCTTTAAAGGTCCCTGAGAACAGCAGCCTGGGAGCAACCAAGTCTTTCAAAGGCTGACAAGGCACAGAGTGATGAATGAAAAGATAATAATACATGGAAAACAACAACAACAACTTTGGCTTATAAAACCTCCAACTTGAGGCAGGGACATCAGTGTCCACCAACATGCAAAACCAGATATGATCGTAGCAGATGGTTATCAGAAATGCTTTAGCATTTCCCACACCGCCCACATCCCTGCCCCTCAGCCCCCGGGCCACACACACACACACACACACACACACACACACAATATCTGCAGAATAAGTCAGAGGTTGGCATCCAGAGCCTGATGTCAGGATAGAACTCTTGGCACTCTGCACTACATCACTGTGATTAGTCCTATCTAGACAGCAAAAGTAACACTGGCCTAAGCTTGAATGGCAGGGTCTGTCCAGTGAGGAGTTAGGCTGCACCCAAGACTGCCAGGTCTGGAAAGTCTTTCACTTCTCCTACTTCGCTGAAAGGCTGTCCACCCTGGTTGAATGTCAGCTTATACCGTAACCGGATGGGCTCCTGAGCAAAGATAAAAGATGTTATATTAGTGGGGAGTGAACACAGAGACAGGCCCAGAGTAAAAGCCTTTACCCACCCCGTAGTCACCAAGTAACAGTATATGTATGTTAACTCCACCCAAGTGAGGGCTTCAAGCAACTGTATGACAGGCATACCCTGGCCTTGACCCTCTGGGACTACAAACACAAGGGGAGCCAGGCTTACATCCTGGGAATCCTCCCACGCTTTTGCAGTCCTGGAGACCAGCTAAGAGGACAGATTGGCCTCACCCTTTCAGAGGATTCCATGGGATTAGGGAGAGTGTGTACCACTCCCTTGGTCCCCAGCTATGACAATCTGGTCACAGATCTTTCAATAAGCCCCAAAAGAAAACGGACTCTGGCAAAGGACATTCTACCACCATCCCAACCAAAGCAAGACCTCAATATACCTCTCTCCACCTGCCCAGCTGCCTCCCTAGAGTTCAGGGGCCCCTGTTTCCCTGCTACCACAGACACCAGAACATACTTTGTGTGGATTGTCAAGCAGCAGCATCTGAGAGATCACTGCTGGAGGCATCAAAGGACTGAAAGCAGGAAGCTTGGAGCTGGACGCTGGCTGTAGTTTCACTCTCATTGACTATTGGGGGCAAAAAGAATCCAACATATAACTCATTCCTAACAAACTACAGCTTTAATGAGGGAGATCAGGTGAACAGGAGAGCTTGGCCTCCACCCCACCAATTGATGAAAGGATCCAAAAGCCCTTCCACTCATACATGGAATGTATCTGAAGTTGTGTGATCAAAGGTTGGCTTCTGAGAGGCAGCATGAAGAGTGAGAGCATATCTTGAGTTGAATTCTAACTCTGCCTCTTACTAGCTCTGTGATTTGGGGCAAAATATTTAACCTTTCTGAACCTTGGACTGATAATTTAATTTATAAGATAGAGGTAATGATAGCACATGCCCTACAAAATTACCATGAGTATTAGAAAACACATAGTTTATTTTTGTCTGCTTTGAATCCTTCCTTTCAGGACAGGCCCCTTGCCCATTTCTTGTGATTCTGGTATGGCTGTTAATCTGTGGGGAGCTACTTCCCTCGAGAAAAAAAACATAACATGCAACTTGGCCAGAGTACCTCATACCCCTTAACACGAGTTACTGGTCCAAGGTATGCAAGTAATACCAACAAGGCCAACCCTAGCCCTTCCTGAGGTAATCAATATGCATGCCTCATGTCAGGGGACAGTTTCCTTCTGAGATAAAAAGCGATAAGGACCATGTAACTCTGAAGCTGCTGATAACCATTTTCCTGCTTGGTGGAGGGAGTCTATGAGAGAACAGGGTCCAGAGAGGAAAAACCAAGTCAAGAGATGGAAAGTGACAGATTCTTAAGGAACTGTTTAAGAATTTACCTGAATCCAGCCATATCTGAAGTCAGACGTTCAGGAATTCTCAGTTAAATGAGCCAACAAAACTCCCAGTTTATCTTAACCTACTTCGAGTGAAGATTCTAGCCCTTCCACCTAATAGATAACATCCCAGCAAAGGACCTGGTGCTCAAAAATGATAGCCTTTATTGAAAAATTCAAAGGAGCGGGCCAGCCGCTGACTCACCTTTGGCACAGCTACTTGAAACATGATGTCCCAGACAGGTTGGGTGGCCGTGCTCATCATGGTCAACAGTAGCACCTGTACCTCTGGGTGGCCAGGGGCCCCAGTCTGGGAAAAGTGGAGCAGAATTCTGAATCCATTCCGGTCATACACGATAAGAGGAGGCAGGTTGCCTGGTAGAGAAGGACCCGACCAAAAGGATTAGCACTGTTACAGACTCCCCTGACAGAGCAGCCATGCTTGAAAGAGATGTGCACCTATCACCAAATCCTGTTGCTTCTCCAGTCAGAACAGCTCCTGAAATTAACCCTCTGCACCACCATAATCCAAGTCTCGTTACCTCTAGTTGGACTCCTGTGACATTCCAAACTGATCTCTCCCCTCCATCCAACCATCCAGTACCAGTTTAAGAAAAAAAAAAAAAAGCATTTTTTTGAGCAAGAAATGATTATGATTAAAATAATGTATGAACACTACAGAAAATACAGGATACCATAAAGGAGAAAATAAAAAACACCCTTAATACTCCCCAGAAATAAGCACTGCTAACATCTGGGCCTATATCCTTCTGGTTTCTCTTGTATGACTACATACACATAACATCTCTTATATTTAATTTTACAAAACTATAAAGACAGTAGATCTCTTCAAATTAATTAGGTCTTGGAAATACTAAAGGGATTGTTCTACTTTAGCTAAGAAATGATTCGTAAGTTAATTTTGGGAAAAGATACGTTAGACTAACCATTAAAAAAGAAGGGAGAGTAGGGCTATTTGCATAAACAAATACTCAGATATGTACGAAATTGCAATTGAAAACAGCATGCAGAACAGACCCAAATACGAGAATTTAACATGTCAAGAGCATATATTTGAAAATCACTGGCTGATTCAATAAATGGCAGGCAGCTTGCTAACCAAGTGGAAAAAATTTTAATGAAGATCCTTATTTCATGCCAAACATCACTTATCAAAACACACATTATAAAAATATAGTTTAACAATGAAACTGTCGGAGATTTAAAAGACTGAAAATATTCATGAGGTATGGAGGTGAGGTTATGGGGAAAAAGGTAACCCTTCCAGGAAGGAACTTGGTGACAAAGATCAAAATTTTAAATGTCTACACCCAGCATTTCCACTTTTAAGCATATATCCTAATGAAATAATCAGGAAAGTTTCAAAAATGGATCTCCATTTTTTGCAATGGGTGTTCACTGTAACACTGTTTATAACAGTAAACAACTGGAAACAAATTATCCTTCAGAAAGAAACTGAATAAATGAGTTACAGTACATGTTAGTGGCATAAGAATGAATTCATTTTTAAAAAATCAAGGTTTTGAAGAATAAGGGCATGAAACAATGCTACAGCTTAAAATATTAAATAAAGCAGGATATAAAACAGTATATATACTATGGTGACAATTTACTAAACATACATACATGGATAAAACAGGAAAATACATCAAGACATTAATAGAACTTTCATCTCTGGGTGGTAACGGTACAGATGATTTTAATTTTCTGCTCTATTCTATCTTTTCTAAAACTATATTGAATTTTGTTTTTAATTTTGTTTTTTAATAATTTCAGATTTACAAAAAGTTACAAAAACACAAAGAATTCCCATGTACCCTTCACCCAGCTCCCTCAAATGTTAACATTATATATAACTACAGTGCAATTATCAAAACCAGGAAATTAACAATGAACATTTATTATGTTTAAATAAAAATTAATAAAGTAAGTATGCAAAGGGCCCCCACTGCTGACTTTATTTCCTCTGCCTGGTTCCAGGGCCCTCTGTAATCTGAGCTCACCACACTGAGCCACAGGAAGGCCCTGTGCCCAAGGAAGGGGCCCAGGCCCTAGATCTAAAGACCTCAGTTGTTTCCCACTCACATACCAGTGTGCTGACCACAGGCAGTCTCACCTTACTTAGCTGGGCCTTCCGTTTCCTTTTCTTTGTAAGGGAGGTTAATAGCTACTTTTCCTGCTTTAATGAGGATCATTAGAGAGGAAGAGGATCACCAGCCAAATTCTTCCTTTCTTTCTAATTCCACCTCTTCTGAGTTATTTCAGATCACACTGAACATTCCCTTCTTGAATTCCAAATGAAGATCATCTCCGTAAGTGGATTCAAGGCCCCTAATTAAATTTCGCCTGCCAATATCCTTCAGTGTCAACTCCAAGACAGAGAAAACTAAAAAAAGTATTAGCTAAGAGACATGGGCCACCCGCCTTATCCTCTGTCCCCAGGCAGTATCTCTCCCCGACTCATCTTCCCCAGTTTAAGAGCCACCCATACCAATCCAGAGTGGATAAAGCTGGGCATCTAACAGAAAGGGAAAAAAAGGGTGAAACTGTACTTACTGGGCTTAACAGACTCCAAAGGGACAAACACTTGAGCCAGAGGTGTATTCTGGGAAGACGGAGAAGAAGCCAATGGGCCAGCCTCCCAGGACCAACCTGGAGAGGACTTAGTACCTGGTGGCACTTCCCTGGGGATACTTTTCTGCGGAATATAATTCCTGCAAAGAAATAATATCAAGACTGGCAAAAACTGTAGAGAATTCCAGGAATCTGATTAGGTTTTGTGAAAAATAAGGGAAAAAAAAAATATATATATATGCATGTGTATATGTGTGTATGTATATATTTTACGGGTGTATGACTTTAGACGAGTAATCTAACCCATGCCTCAGTTTTCTTACTGTAAAATAGAAACAGTTTAGTATCTATCTCATAGGCTGTTACAAGAATTAAATGAGAGGGCTTCCCTGGTGGCGCAGCGGTTGAGAGTCCGCCTGCCGATGCAGGGGACGCGGGTTCGTGCCCGGGTCCGGGAAGATCCCACATGCCGCAGAGCGGCTGGGCCCGTGAGCCATGGCCGCTGGGCCTGCGCATCCGGAGCCTGTGCTCCGCAGCAGGAGAGGCCGCAGCAGTGAGAGGCCCACATACTGCAAAAAGAAAAACAAAAAAAAAAAAAAAAAAGAAGAATTAAATGAGAAAGTATATGAAGAGGACTGAGCAGAATGTGTGCATACAATAAGGACCCAATAAAGTAATTAATGTTGTAGTTGTCAGGCAGTCTCTGAAAACAAGTAGCTCAGTCAGATGGTTTCCCATACATGATCACCAGCGTGACGTAAGCTAGGAAGATGACAGCACAAGTTACACTGACCACTTCTTTCATACTTCATGATTTTGTCCATTTGGAATACAAATCAAAAACATTTATGGAAAACCAAACTCCAGACATAAGTAACCCACCAAAATTAGAATTATTACTGACCCCATGTCAAGTGGTTATAAACAGTAAACTAGGAAGAAACCCCCTACGGGTACTAACAAGAATGACCTCCCAGCACATCTCCATTTCCACCCAGCTCTGTGGTCTCCACCAGGGACACAGGCTCTCAGGCTGTTTGGGGGAAGGCAAAGTGTTCCAGCCTTGCCAGAGGCAAAGGGACAGGACCTATGAAAATATGTTTATACTCATACCTAAGAGCACCTCTACTTTTATAAATCTGTACTATAGAAACACTCCAGGTTCCTCCAACCTGGAAGCATGTAAATATCCACAAGAGGGAAATGATTAAATATATATATTATATGTATATGAATTATTATTCAACTATTAGAATGAGGCAAGTTTACATAAATTGATGAAAACGCATCCAAGATGTGTGATATAAAAAACCACAGTGGAGTACAGTTTGTAAATTATAATCTCATTTGTGTAAAAATAAGCCACAGCAACACATTACTACATGTGTAGAAAAAAAGCAAAGAAGGACCATTCAACATTGTCTTTAGAGAGTGATATTTGGGACTTTCTATATTATCTATTTCTCTAGTAATCAAGCTTTGCTTCAAATTACACTGAAATCAGGAAAAAAAAAAAAAACCCTATAAAGACAAAAAACATCATCATCATCACTGCTGTTGCTCCTTAAACTGCGTTTTGGAGGTCCTGGCCAAACGTGTACTTTTCTGACTTAGGATGCGGAATAAAAGGAGAACACGCTGAACTCCGACAGAAAGGAAGCAGCCCTTCACGGGGAGCAGCAGCCCTGGGCCCCGCTGCCTGGCCTTGCGCAGTGAGTGAGCACCGCACACAGGAGCCACTCTTCTACGCTCCTTGCCCACAAGACTCACAGAGGTCCCGGAGACGGCTGTGGGGAGAGGAGATCCAGCAAGTTCCTTTCTGCAGAAGGGCTCTGGACACCACCACCCGGCAGTGTGCTGGTGGTAGTGTTCCTCTTTTCCTGACCGCAATTCTGACTCGCAACCTGTCAAAACCAGGAATGACTAAAGTAAGGCCAGGGCATGAGTGACTATGAGCCATGGTGACATTGTGGCACAGCTCTCCTGACCCCAAAGCCCAGGCTTACTACATTTCCTGGGGCAGGTGGAGAAAGGTCAAGAGGACATGACTCCTCAGCAGACCTTTAGTAAGCAGGAGCCTGGATACAACAGAAAAGGGTAGGGAAGAAGGAGAGCAAAATCCCTCCAGGGGTTCAAGCCAGACAGTAGAGGTGAGGATGAGGAAGAGGCTTTGGACCTCTGAGTCCACAGTGCCACCAGGCTATGCTGTAGCCCTCCACCCTCCCCCAGGCACTGCTGCCCTCATGAAGGTAGGTTTGAGGGACTTCCCCTCTCCTCTCCAGTCCCTAGGAAGAGCTTCCTTACCTTTTTGGTAACTGGGCCATCACTGATCCCTGTAAAGAAGGAACAGAGTGAGATGCACATCCGTAGCTCTACCTGATATGAATTGGAGACTGATACCATCATCCTTTCTAGAACATTTAGAAAGCCTAGACAAAACAAATTACCCAAAGTCATTCAACTCATTCATGGCAAATCTGAAACTGAGTACAGGGAGGACCTCTCTGAACTTCCCGGTTTACCCAATTCCTTCTAAAAACCGGCACACTCTCACCAGGGGCAATGGGCTTACTCGCTCCCTGGGAATCAGGACCATTCTGTGCCTGCTGCCCCTAAACAGCACCCTCACCTAAGGCTGCCAGGTCGTGATGCAGTAAAGATGGAGCCACAGTCCCAGCCTGCTCGGATCCACTGTCCACCTCCAAGTCAATCAGGGGGCAGTTCTTCATGCGGCCTGTTGGATTCTGAAAGACTAGAAAACAGACAGTTAGGAAAATAAGTCAGTCAGAATAAGAGCAAAGTCTCCACTTAAAGGTTATCAGTTTCCCTCAGGCCCCCTCCCAATCAAAAGACATCACATCACCCCACCCTTAAGCACACCCCAGATGAACCTTCCACCTCAGCTGACTGGCTTGACTTACAGCCTTGAGTGGCATCTGAAATACGAGGTAACCAGAGGAACTGCCTTCCCACCCCAGTAAACACAGAATCCTCTAACGGTCCATTCAACCTGGACAGTAGCAGAGCTGACTGCTCCAGGTCAGAGGCCTTTGAGGTTCTGACCACAGTGAATCAGAATCATCTCGAGCGCTTGATAAAAATGCGGGTCCCAGCTCTAAGTAGTCTTGATTCAGAAGGTCCAAGAATCTGCATTTTAACCAGTACTCCAGATGATTCCGATTTAGCTAGCCTGGCACTAGGAAACACCTGAAGAAGGTCATATTTTTTTTGCTGTGAGCTCCCATAAGTAAGCACTCATGAGAGGTGCAATCCAAACCTGGGCACGGTATAGCCACCGCTTCTGTTTACAGCCAAAGCTAGTTCCAGCCTAGCAGTCAACCCGTGATGGCACGTGGGGCAGAGGCCGGCTATATAAAACCAATGCTCAAGGGAAAGGGAAAAGAGGACATGCTCTCTCATTTCTATACCATAACCCAGAGCGTTCAGGGATCCATTTCTTTCCCGGTGTTTGCAGGCTGCCCCACGGCGGAGGGTGGGAGAGGCTCTCTGCACATACCTCTGGAGACAGGTATGTCTCCCAAAGAGCTGACCACTGTGTTCCCAAAGGTGACACGGCCCTCCATCACCTGTTTGTACAGCAGAACTCCCTGGGTGAGGAGGTCATTTGCCTGGAGAACCTCCGCTGAAGAATGAGAGAAAAATCAGAATCCCCTGCTTTAGCTACCAACAATCTCAGCCCTTTTGAAGCCACTCCACAAAGCAGCTGTCACACGGCTCCACCAGGTTCAGTATATCCATGCCTCCTGCCCCCACCCAGTCACTCAGTCCCTGAACCTCAACACTTTCTTCGCAGGATGTAGGAGGAACCAAATTTTTTCACTTTCTTTGTCTGTACTGTCCAATATGATGGCCAACACTTGAAATATGGGTCTTTCAAGTGAGGAACTAAAACTTTAATTTTAAGTCAAAACTTAAAGCTACTTTGTCAATGTGGATGCAAATATTAAAAAAAAATTTTTGGTACTTTATTCAGTTATTGGGAAGCGTGTAGGAAACAAGCTGGTACACGAATCTACTTTTTCACCTGTAAATTTTGTAAAATCTAAGTACAGATCAAGTATTCCTGATGAAAATCTGACATCCAAATTGAAACATCCTGTAAGTATAAAATACGCAGTGGATTTCAGAAATGTCAAGAGTATCTTATGATCTGGTGCAAGAAAGCCTTTCCTAGGAGAGAGACAGAACAGCAACAGGGCCAGGGGCTATGCATAACACTGCAGGCCATGGTACTAGGAAGGCACTGCAAGAGCGACCAACTATTCATTTCCTGTCAATTTTTAAACTGGATGGAAGTTGTGAACTAACACGAGGTTGAATTCACCTGGCAAAGTGTTTTATTTGGCATGTGCAAGGTGATTAAAATTTAAATTTTGTGACCTCTGACTTCATTGCAACCGGAGGAAATAACGGGTTTAGACAATAATTACATCACATAAAACCCAGAAAACCAGATACCATGGGCCTCTTCACATCACCTGTGAAGCATTCTTGCTCCCCAGCACACGCTCTGCCATTTGAACCTGAATCTGAACAAGCCTCCTGATCCAATTTATAAGAAAGCAGGAATTTCAGAAATCTCAGGAACAGAGAAACATTAAATACCATGGGAGATGCCATCAGAAAATTGAGACCAAGAGAAACTCTGCAAGTCAAAGGACATGTTTTTCATGCATGAAGTAAAAAAGAATGGGGGCTACCCATTATAAGGGACTTAAATATCAACCAATTACAAAGTGTGGTTTTTCTTTTTGATACTGATTTACAACAAACTTTAAAAAAAGAAAGAGGGTCAACAAGGAATGATTAGAGGGAAAAATGCCCAGGAAAATCTGAACACTGACTGGTTACTTTGAAATGTTTGGAATTTGCTTAAAAATAGAATTGGGAGGACTTCCCCCGGTGGCCCAGAGGTTAAGACTCTGAGCTTCCACTGCAGGGGGCACGGGTTTGATCCCTGGTCGGGGAACTAAGATCCTATAAAAATAAGTAAGTAAAGTAAATAAATAAAAGTAAATGCATAGACAGTCATCGAACAGACATCTAATAAGGTGCCAGATCTTATTAAAATAAAAAAAAACTAGAATTGGGGATGTAGGGGGGAAGATGGAGGGAGAAAGCAGTACAGATAAAACAAGATCAAAAGACTGGCCATGAGTTGGTAATTATTAACAAAAGGTGAAGAGTACATGGGGATAGAATAAATCCCTTTTGTGTGTTTTGAGATTTTCCATAAAATAAAATAGTTTTAAACATTTCAATACCTGTGTACAGGATTACAGTTCTCCCCTGTGCCTTCCACTTGGTATCCCCACTTAGACTCCCCACTCAGTCCCTGAAGGCACTTTGGGTGTGAAACCTTCCAAGGAGCCCCTCGCAGCTGTTTCTCAGACCTCTGAGAATGTTCAGCCTTTCTTCAAGCCTTCAATTGTAGCCGCTCTTTCTCCTATCCCCTTCACAAATCTACATGGTAAATTTCCACCCTTTTCTATGCTTTCAGACTTGCGGCTCATTTCTTGCTCAAACATAGTAGATCCTCTGGAAATCAGAAGAATTAACTCAGGCCACACCCTCCCCAAGCCCAACCACCATAACACCTAGGGGCTACTGTCTTGTTTCTGCGTCAGCAGTAAGGCAGGAAGCCCCACGTCTGTCCTGCACTCTTGGGTGCTGTCTATGCCTAAAGAATAAGACTGTACCAAGGGACTTCCCTGGTGGTGCAGTGGTTAAGAATCTGCCTGCGAATGCAGGGGACACAGGATCAATCCCTGGTCCGGGAAGATGCCACATGCTGTGCAGCAACTAAACCCGTGTGCCACAACTATTGAGCCGGCGCTCTAGAGCCCGCGAGCCACAACTACTGAAGCCCGCACGCCTAGAGCCTGTGCTCCACAACAAGAGAAGCCACCGCAATGAGAAGCCTGAGCAACACAACGAAGAGTAGCCCCTACTCGCCCCAACCGGAGAAAGCCCGCACACAACAACAAAGACCCAACACAGCCAAAAATAAATATATATATATTTTTTTAATTAAAGAAAAAAAACATCATACCGAGCGCATCGTCATCATCGGTGGTATCGCTTGCCAGCCGGAACAGGGTGGGCCGCAGCTTTTCACACCTCTCATACACGACCTATAAAACAGAGCTTGTTATGTAAATTCTCAGTAAGTGTGTTATAAAAAAAGAAAGATCCCAAGATGTGTAAATGTGAAGAAATGGGAAATCTCTACACTGCTTTCAGAAATACGAAATGACACAAACACTCTGGAAAACGGTCTGGCAGTTTGTTAAAGAGTTAACTGTACATGCAGCATATGACCTAGCAATCCCACGTCGAGGCATTTACCCAAGAGAAAGGGAAGTGTATGTTCACGCAAAACCCTGTATACAACTGTTTACAGCAGGTTAACTCATCATCACCCAGAGCTGGAAACAACCCAAATATCCACCAACAGATGAACGGATATACATATTGTGGTGTACGCATACAACGGAGTACCACTCAGCAGTAAAAAGGAATACTCTACTGGGACCTCCCTGGCGGTCCAGCGGTTAAGACTCTGCGCTCCCCAGCACAGCACAGGAAGATCAGCTCGGTGCTTTGTGACCACCTAGAGGGGTGGGATAGGGAGCGTGGGAGAGAGACGCAAGAGGGAGGGGATATGGGGATATATGTGTACATATAACTGACTCCCTTTGTTATGTAGCAGAAACTAACACACCATTGTAAAGCAATTATACTCCGATAAAAATGTTAAAAATGATAATAATGAACACTGCTTTGCAATCAAAAAAAAAAAAAAAAGACTCCACGCTCTGAAAGCAGGGGCCATGGGTTTGATCCCCAGTCAGGGAACTGAGACCCCACATGCCAAGCGGTGCAGCCAAAAAAAAAAAACAAAAGAATGGGTCTCGGGTCTCAAATAATAACGCCAAGAGGGAGAAGAGAAGCCAGACCAAAAAAAAAAGTGTAATACTGTATCATTCCATTTATATAAGAGTCTAGGAAAAATATACTAATCAGAACAGAAAACAAATCAGTGGTTGCCTGGGGATGGGGAGAGAGGCAGGAACAGAAGGGAAGGGAATGAGGAAGTTGGGGGCGGCTGAGGGACATAAATTTTGATTGTATGATGACTTCTTGAAATATATGTGTATTCCCAGTATGTCAGCGATACTCAGTGCCACCTGAAATTTAGTTTTAAAAAGAGTACCTGCAAGGCTGCCTGGTCTGGCGGGGCCTGCCCTGGCCTGCGGTACATGCTCAGCATTTCCTGCAGCACCTTCACGTGGCTCCGTACCTCCTCCACAGCACTGACTCTCTTGGACACCTTTTCTGATTTTTCTTGTTCCTTTTGGGAGAAAGAGGATGAAGTGAGGGAGTAGAAGCTCTGAAGAAAGCCTGAACAAGCGCCGGGAAAGGGGCGCTGCACTGTGGAGAGCTCAGGGAAGCCACCAAAACACGGAGCGAATGGAGTGTTCACTCAGCAGGTAGAGAAGATGCTCAAGGCCTGGAATTCCTGGGACAGACAATGCAGTTTGGGGAGCTGGGACTACTCCTTTGTACCACCAGCCTAAATCCCTCTGGAAAAGAAATTCCCAAACCTGGATTCTATCCACACCAATACCGGTCGCTGGGATGGAAACTGGTGTCTGTGAAATGCTTTGAGTTCCTAGACGGAAGTACTAGAGAAACACACAGCAGTTTCTGCTTCCAGTCACCACCTTGCTGCCCTTCAGGGAGCCCACAGCTGCTCCCCGGTTCAGGGCTAGGCAGCCATCCCTTCTCCCAGACGACTGTGTACCCACACCCTCCAGCACACACACACATATACACTGTCCAGCCCCTGTCAAGTGCTGCTTCTGCAGAACCCCCTGGAAAATGCCCACCTCCTTGACCAAATTCTTGATCAGCCGGTTTGCAGCCTGAAGATCCTCAGGATGGTTGCTCTTCAGAAGCCTTGTCAGAAGCTGAAGAGGGAACAACACTAGGTGAAACCAATTCCCTCTGTGTCAAACGGCCCAGACTGATAGCACCAGCAACAGCAGAGTCAGCACTAATAACAGCTCGCACATTTTATACGCATTACCTTACCAAATCCTCACAACACAGTAACCTAAGGATTACGACCATCCCCACAGACCACTGGTTTTTCCATGGGGTGGGGCGGTGGATGTCCCCAGGGAACCTCTGGCAAAGTCCGCAGACATTTTCGGTTGTCACAACTGGGGGTACTCCTGGCATCTAGCGGTTAGAGGGATACTGTACACACTCTATCCTACAGTGCCTAACGACCTCCAACAAGAAAGCTAACTGGCCCAAAATGTCAACAGTGCCAAGGCTGTCTTGGACCGCACACTATGATGTGACAGACCTTGGCGATCTCGTCCACCTTATTCCCAATAGGTAGAGGAGTCACTCACTCTTTGTTGGATGGGTGGCAGGACAGGTGGAGATACTGAGTGCCAGGGAGTCTAAGCAGCTGACACAAGACCATCTTTCTCAGAAGTCCATGCCACACCTCCTCCCCCATTCCTCCCACCCTCTGCAATGGTGAAGCACCTGTAGGAGAGGAGCCAGAGGGAAAGCCGCCCAGAACCCAGCACAGCCCTGCTCACTCTGCCCACAGTGAGCACCTCGATCCAAGGGAAGAGTACAGCTGACAGTTGCAGCTGGAAGGCAGAGGGTACCAGAAGAGACCCATCCTCAGACTGGAGTCTTCCTGGTTCTACACTCACCAGACCTTGTGAGGGACCAAGAACGCTAATGACCAAAAGCACTGCCACCTTTCAGGGGCACCCTGGAGTTATCCCTGGGTCTTGGCCTAGGTTTGGACCACCTTGCTTTTCCCTTCCCTCTCCTTACTGATGTCTGAGGAGCAACAATTCTGGGAGACAAAAATGGAAGGAAAATGGGTGAGATCATGCTTACTGACACTAAAAAGCCAACATACAACCAATTCTTTACTGCCCACTCTCCTCCCCCGACACCACACTCCGGTATGACCGACGACCCACATTACCCACTAGGGTTATCCTTTCGTACCTTCTTTCCCTCAGGAACACTGAACAGATAAAGTGAAAGATATAAAGAACAGGACACTTATTATTTGGCCCATCCACAAAGAAAACATCCAGACCTTCAGCTACCTCTCTCTGCTCCACAGGGAACTCAAAACCCACCTCCCCACACTCCCTCACACTTTGGTTTGGGGTCAGGGGACATTGCAGGAGAGTCCCTAAAAAGAAGGGATCTGCGGGGATGAATTGGAGATTGGGATTGAGATATATATACTAATATGTATAAAATGGACAACAAATAAGAACCTGCTGTGTAAAAAGGTAAATAAAATAAAATTCAAAAAAAAAAAGAAGGGGTCTGGTCAGACTCCAGGTAGGCCACCAAGGTCAGGGAGAAGCTCCTTACCTTTGACTTTTCTTCATCGGCATCAAAGATGGAGCTCTTGGGCCAGGGAGAAGGTGGGGGCAAGATTTTATCCACTGGTAGTTTAGGGTCTTGCTTTATGATTCCTAAAACATGCAACTCATGAATATACAGATATAGGTACCTGTTGACTTCAGCAGGATCCAGTATAAAGCCCAGAAACTCCTGGTTCCTGATGTCCCACCAGGAAAACACTGTCAACGACCTTACAGAGATACACCCAGGGTATGATCAAGGCTCTGCATCCTCCCTTGGGAGAATCCATGGAACCAGTACAAAGCTGGGGAGGTCAGAGCCAACTAAATCAGAGCAGAACCGGACCGTAAGGCTAGTGGTCAACGGGCCTTACACTATACAAATACTGATCATTTTATGCAGGTATACAACCTCCCAGAGCCCAGAAATTAGTGTAGAATCCCTAATACTCCTAAAAATGTTAAGTGAGTGTATGCGACAGGGAGAAAAAGAGTCCATGCTAAATCCAGGCTCCTCCCACAGAGCCCAAGAGAAAAGGAACATGGACTCCCAGCTTCTACACAGGACACACTCTGGGGCTCACAACACAAGAGGAATAGGCTCATTCTCCAAAGGCCTCACAAAAAGAGAATGGGAGAGGCCTGATGGCCCACTGAAATCCTTCTCTCCCGACAGAAAAGCCTCACACTGCTGGGGGAAGGACACCAAACCTGTTGTCCTTAGAACAGTGGTGAAAACCTACTGAGCTGGAAAAAAAAAGAAAAGAAAAGCCTGTGCCCCTGGGGGAGGGGCAGCAACGTGTCCCGGCCCAGACCCGAGTCGGGATGGGACAGCATCACAAAAGGTCCCACCAAGACCAGGGACACATGCCTGCCTGAGACTGAGGCTTACTCACAGCAGAACCAGCACCACCACCACCAGACTATGGGCACTGAGGAACAAGTAGTAAGGGTCTACTCTCAGGAAAGGTGATGGAATAAGACCCCCTCTGAGGTGTAGAGCAAGAGGAAGACCCAAAGCTGAGAGTAGAGCAGATACTGAGAGAAACGCTCTAGCAAGTCAGCCTCCACCCTCAACACAAGCTAACACTAGAGGAATCTGGAACCTGGCATAGTGAGGGTAACTACAGCAACAACCATCTCAAACCTAGCTCAACTCCCGTCAACCGGAAGGAACGGTCTGCCCATTTCCAGGGATCAAAATTACTGCGTCAGCCTCTATTGTTGTATCTACTGGACACAAGATCTCCAGCTTTCACCCCAAACTAACAAAGCGTACAAAAAAGCAAGAAGGAACAACTACTGTGAAAAGGGAATGCAACATAAGTAATGGTAGTGAGACCTTGTTTCTTCAGCATCTGGTAAGCATCTCGGATCTTGATGTCTTCTGGAAACCACACTGTCCAACTGAAGAGTATTTCAATGATTCTTCCTTTAACTTTTTCTGTGGTCCAGGAGCCTAGGTACTGAAAAAGGAAAGGGAATTACAGAGCTGGAAGGGACTTGGTGAGACAGGAGGGAAGGCGGCAAGACGTAACCTTTAGAGAATGACACAGCTGTTGAGAATACGACATAAACTGGTTAGAACCGATTAGGCCCAAGATGGTGTAAGAGTTGACTTCCAGTAGACCTTGAACTTCAGTATACGCTCATTGTAATACATTAGCTAAACGACACACCCACAGGTGCCATGACCGTTCAGAGGCTGACCATAAAAGGCCAGAAAGTGAGCGGTGGCCCAATTCCTGGAAATCTCTGCCCCTTCCCCAAAATAGCTGGAATAATCCTCCCACTCGCTAGCCTATGAAATCACCCAACCCATAAAAATTAACCACCCCGTATTTCAGGACTGCTCTCACCTTTTGAGACATTCTACCTTTGGAATGTATATCTCTCTAAATAAATCTGTTTTCCCACTTAGTTCTCGGGGCAGAGCCACCTTGCCTGCGCACTTGTATCCCTCACAGGCGTCCTATATTAATAAATCTACTTCTTGCCTATCACTTTGCCTCTTGCTGAACTCCTTCTGTGCAGAGACATAATGAACCTGAGCTTCAGTAAGTCCTGACACCAGGTGATTGATTTTAATTAAAAGACACTGGGTTTGGGACTTCCCTGGTGGCGCAGTGGTTGAGAGTCCGCCTGCCAATGCAGGGAACACGGATTCGAGCCCTGGTCCAGGAAGCTCCCACATGCCGCGGAGCAACTAATCCCATGCGCCACAACTACTGAGCCTGTGCTCGGGAGCCTGCAAGCCACAATTACTGAGCCCGCATGCCACAACTACTGGAGCCCGCACACCTAGTGCCCGTGCTCTACAACAGGAGAAGCCACCGCAATGACAAGACCGCGCACCGCAACCAAGAGTAGCCCCCGCTCGCCACAACTAGAGAAAGCTGGTGCGCAAGAACGAAGACCCAATGCAGCTGAAAATAAACAAATTAATTAATAATAATGATTAAAAAAAAAAAAGACAGTGGGTTTGAGTCCCAGCCTGTGCATTCAAGTCCCAATCTGAGCTTTGGCTGGGTTCAAATCCCATCCTAGTTGTGCAGTTTCATTAGTAGACTGCCCAGCCCACACTATCACTAAAGAGATGGCCGCTGAGACCCAGAGAAGTGAGCTGCCCAAGGCTGGTAGAGCTGAGGCACAGCTAGAAGATGAATTACCTGGCACCCATTTCCAGGGCTCTTTCTGGGTTTCAAAGAATCAACCTATAAAGCCACTAAAATTAAATCCTACCATATACTGGCCTAGGTTAGAGCCACTGGGGACACTCATTATCTGACTGTGGCAAGTCTAGAATAAAAATGTATTTGGAATGAAAATAAGGTAAAGTGAAAGGAATTGCTGAAATTCAAATGTTTTGAAGAAATAAAAAATATATATACATATATACATATATACATATATATATATATATATATATGTATATATATATATATTGACCCTTGTCCTCAGTTCCTCCTGGCACAGAATTTCAAAGACCCTAGGAATTTCCTAAGTGACAGGAACGTCTTTTGTTATTTACAATGAGCCCCCATGGACCATACCTGAGTTTCTGCTAAACACTCCTGGTGGGCACTTAGTTTCAAGGGAGGGATTGACCATGTGATTAGAGGGTTGGAACTTTCAGCCCTATCCTGACCTCCCCAAGAGGAGAGGGAGGCTGGAGACCTAGTTCAATAACATGGCCAGTGATTAAATTAATCATGCCCACATAATCCCAGATAAAAACTCTGAAACAACCAGGTCCAGAGAGCCTTCTGGTTGAACACATGGATGTGCTGGGAGGGTGGTATGCTCAGGTTCCACAGGAGAGGGCATGGAAGCTCTGCTCCCCCTTCACCCCCAAGACCTTCGCCTATGTATCTCTTGCATTTACATCCTTTACAGTAAAAGAATATTAGTAAGTATAGTGCTTTCCTGTGTTCTGTGAATCTTTCTAGTGAATGACGGAACCTGGCAGAGGCGGTCAGAGGAAGCTCTGAACTTGTAGTTGGTCGGGCAGAAGTGCAAGTAGCTTGGGCATCCCCGAGACTTATGACTGGTGTCTGAAGTAGGTGTAGTCTAGGTAGGACTGAGCTCCTAACCTGTAGGGTCTGTCCTAACTTTGAGTACTTATTTTCAGAAATGAATTAAATCACAGGACACCCAGTGGGTATCAGAATTGCTGGGAAGCAGCAAAGGAAGGTTCCACCAATGTTAGTTACCCAAGAATGGTGTTGCTAAGACACAGAAGAAAAGCTACAGAAGACAAGGAAAGAAGGAAACTTAAAGCTACACCCAACATGTCTTGCTATCTCTACCAGGAAACCTGTGCCCACCAGCTAGGCCCCTCTGTGCTCGCCCCTCTAGGCCACCTGTCTACAAGGCCATTTTTAAAGGGAGAATTTGAAAATGCTAACCATCAAAGGGCGGGGATCAGCTGATGACCATGACCATCATCCTACACCTTGGAGAGGAAAGCTTTCACCTCTCAGCTCTCACAAACCTGGGACAGCCTGGCAGGTTCTATCCATGAGCAGGTCTGCCTCTGGACCAAGAAGGGTGACAGGAGTTTGAAACCTGGGGTGCATGCAGAACAGTGAGCAAAGCCAAGCCCAGGGTACTCACCTTTGGGGACAACACTTTGATGAGCTCGTTCAGGAAGCGGAACTTGGCCACCTCATTGTGGAACTTCTCCCCACAGTGGTTCACACACACCTCCAGCACCTGTGCAGACACAGGACCCCCATGAGAAGGGGAAACCATTGGCTCCAGGGCTCATTTCAAACCTGGTAAGTATTTGCTGAAATCATGGCTCAAGACTGAGGACACTAAAGATTGGGAGAAAGGGTGACACTTTTAGATTAAGAAAAAAAAGAACCTGTTTGCTCTTGTTGTAACTGACAGGTTTGTGCCCAGGAAATAGCTCAGTGGGGTACTCTGAGGTCACCCCACCTTTTTTTTTTTAAGTATTTATTTATTTATTTGGCTGTGCCAGGTCCTAGCTGTGGCACGGGGGATGTTCGTTGCCATGTGCTGGATCTTTGTTGTGGCGTGTGGGATCTTTTAGTTGCAGCATGCGGGATCTCCTAGTTGCGGCATGTGGGATCCAGTTCCCCGACCAGGGATCGAACCCCAGCCCCCTGCATTGGGAGCGTGGAGCCCCAACTGCTGGACCACCAGGGAATTCCCTCACCCCACCTTTTAAGGAGACCCTTTGGGCAGGTGAAAGCAGTCAGAGAATCACTTCCTTCTTTCTCCTTAGAGGCGGAAATTGGACGTGGAATACCCAAGAACTGTTAAACTACGGGTTACCTACTGGCACTTGAGTGACAAATTGGGCCTGTAAATGTCTTCTTTGGTCCACAATCTTGTTTAACATTTCAAATCAGTCACCAATATTGAAAAATTCAGAGAATTCATATATTTAAAAATCTAGATTCTCAGTTTCTCTTAAACAGAAGTCCTAGCAACACTGGGCCCAAACTCACGCCTGGCAACAGCCAGCAGGTCCTGCACTGTAGCCGCCCTCTTTAGACTGGGCATGGGCTCTCCAGTTCCTTGGTCCCCACCCAGCAGCTCATTCACTTATGTTACCAATCTGGCCCTGTGGGACTTGACCTTGCCAGCCCGGGTCTAAAAAGGGCGAAAAGAAATAAAGCCTTCCTTTCCTTCTCGCAAAGCGGGCTCAATACTACTCTCCAGAAACAGATCTAGAATGGGGCGATCTGAGCCCGGAACTCCCTCCAGCCTGCTTTCTCAAGGCCAGTGAAGGCGAACTTCTCAGAGCCTCTTCCCCACAGAAACGCTAGCCTCAGGACAGGAGAGCTTAGGCTAAGGGGCAAGCCGAACTCACCGTTAAGGCATAAAGAGCTTCTTTCTCTTGTGGAGACTGGATCTTGTGGGCCAGTAGCCAAGGTGCATGGGTTGAGCTAAGGGAAAACAAAGACACCTGGACTCTGGGCGGAGAGGAACACACCAGTCTGGCTGAGCACACCCAGTAAAGTCCCCTCTCCTCCAGGAGCTCGGGTCCCAGAGCAGAGGTGGGATGTGACTGCACACGGCCAGGCATGAGCCCCTGAAGGCGGCCGACTCCCACCCACCCTTCTCATAGCTACACTTCCAGGGCACACCATCCTCTCCCCAGTCAACCCACCCCTACAACTTCCAGACCTGTGAGTAACTTGGTCGTGAGCAGCACAGACCTTGTCTGTCATATGACAACTGCTCAGTTAACACTAGAGCAGAAAATGTGATCAACCTTCTTGCTCGTTTCAAAATGAATATTCAGCAACATGGAGATAAAACATCCGGATGACTGACTCATTTCTTAAGTTCCTATCCAGATACTTTAGAAACCAAATTCAGCAAAATCTTACCCCTTTTCCCCCTGCTTTTCCTTAAGAAAGACTGCATTTAAATTATGGAGAACACACTGATCTTTCACATTGCTGCGTACCCTAGCTACATTCTGTCCCTAACATTCAGAGACCTCCTCAGGAGCAGTGTTTCATAACACTATTTAAAATGTATTAAGTAGCTGCCAGTTACAAACTGACTATTTGTTTTTTAGAAAACCACATGAATTTGCTATTTCTAGAAAAATAATGTACTCAGTAGGTCACGGAGGGAGAAAAAAACGAAACAACAATCTATGCTACGTGAAACAATCCTGAGAAACAAAGGCATGCACAGTCTGAGGTGCCCCCAAAGTCAAGCACGTGTGTGAAGTCACCTTACCCACTGGGATCAGTGTTCACTTGGTCACAGAAATTCTGAATAGCTGACCAATCCTGTTCTGACATGCTTGGGTCTGTGGCTTTATCTGTCAAGGAAATAAAAAATAAAATTAAAGTATAATAAAGAGAAACAAACACCTCTCCACACCACTAGCCCCCCAAATATGACAACAGCCAAGGACTGTGACATCACCTCTAGGGGATCAGACCCAGGGAGCAGACAGCTGAAAGGGACAGGGGCCTGTACTCATCATCACTGTCAGGCACAGTGTCTGGCCCATGATACGGCCTCAGCGACTGTTTGCTGACTGAATGAACAGCTCAACTGGTTAACACGCTACTGTCCTGAAAGGGGCTCCATTCCCAGTGCAGGGGACGGCCTGTGTGCACCTTCTTCATGCCCGTGTCAGGACTCCCCCGCTTTGGCCCTGCAATGAGGACGGGCTTGGGCCAGCATCTGGGCGTGGGCCAGAACCTGTAAGCTTCTTAGCCATGTGACAGGAAGACTAGAACATACAATGAAGCCCTGAGCGGCTCCCACCATATCCTCAAAGTAACAGGCCTAAATCTGAGCCTCCTTTTTCTGAAATCTCCTGACCATCCTAAGTAAGAAGCTTCTCCACATGTCAGCGGCTTATCCAGTCTGACAAGAGGACCTCCTTGTCTTCACTCCTCAAAATGCTATTTCTCTCTGTTACCATACACATGGCCAAGGAACCCAGATCTAGTCACGCTAGGGTCTCCCCCATTGGAACATTCATATTCGAATGAAATATGAGGACACGGAGCATGAAGAGCACGAGGGCACAGCCAGGAGCAGGAGATACCTGGAGAAAGAGGCATTGTCAGAAGGCCTAATGTTGAGACCATGCTCCACGGAAGGGAGGGGCAATCCTTGACTTCCTGGAATAAGGGGTTATGTGTATCCTTCCTGGTGCTTGACGGTAGCAGCTTCCTCCTCTCCTCCCACTGCTGCTGCCTAGAATCCGCAGCCAGCAACCCAACAAGGATGCCCATTCCACACGCCCCGCCCGCAGACTGAACCAGGCCACATTCTCACAAAGGAGTTGCTGAGACTGTCTTCATCCTGCCCTTTCATAACATTTCCCTTACTCCCCACTGTCCAGCCTGTCCTGGCCTACCTGGCTCTCCAGTGAAATATCTTACTGGTCCTGACAGAGAAGCTCTTTCAAGCTCTGCAAATAAGTAATTCTTATGGTCACATCTCTGACACTATTCCTCTTGCCTGAACGTCCACTTCTCTCCTCTCAAAATCCTATCCATTCTTCAAGGCCACTCTGAATTTCCGTCTCCTCCCAAAACCCTCCTCCCACTGCTCCAGCCCCTACTAATTCTCCTCCCTTCTGATCACTTAAGACTACACAGTCATCCAGAGTTTAACTTTTCCAGACAGCAGTCACATTTATGCCACGCAGAAGTCATGTGCCCCACAGCTCAACAATGAGATTCAGAGGACAGGTACTCAATCCCCCATCTTCCCACCCACCAACTCCATCCTAAGTGAAAAAAGACAACAAAGGAGAGCAAAGGAATTAGATGATCAATTCCCATATGCCCCTCACCTTTTTCCTCCTCAAAGCTCTTTCCCTATGTTCCATCTCTCAAAATGCCGTTCACCTTTCGAGTCCCAATTCAAATGCCACCCCATAAAGACTTTCTTAATCTTTCTATCTCCCACCCCCACAAAACAGAAGCCATCCCTTTCTTCTCAGAAGGCCCACATCTTATCTGCTCTTTCAGGATGGGGATCTCCAGCTCCATCCCTTACTAGTTACATGTCCTTGGGCTCTCTGAGCCTCAGTTTCCTCAACTATAAAATAAGGAAAATAGTACCCTCCTCATGGGATAGCCATGAGATTTTTAAAAGACAGTGTCTAAAGTACTCAGTATAGCAGCAACCATTAAGTAATCAATAAAAGATAGCTAATCTTATAATAGTCTCTGTCTATACTTTAGTATGTACACATGACTTATTACACTTAAACTTCAAAAGTTTATTCAAAATGAAGGCAGAGGGACTTCCCTGGTGGTCCAGTGGGTAAGACTCCATGCTCCCAATGCAGGGGGCCCGGGTTCAATCGCTGGTGGGGGGACTAGATCCTGCATGCATGCCACAACTAAGAAGTCTGCATGCCGCAACTAAAGATTCCACATGCCGCAATGAAGATCCCGCATGCCGCAACTAAGACACAGCAGAGCCTAAATAAATAAATATTTTTAAAAAAAAGTTGGTAGCAACATATTCAGTAAATGTTAAAAAAAAACGAAGGCAGGGGCTTCCCTGGTGGCGCAGTGGTTGAGAGTCCGCCTGCTGATGCAGGGGACACGGGTTCGTGCCCCGGTCCAGGAGGATCCCACATGCCGCGGAGCGGCTGGGCCCGTGAGCCATGGCCGCTGAGCCTGCGCGTCCGGAGCCTGTGCTCCGCAACTGGAGAGGCCACAACAGTGAGAGGCCCGCGTACCGCAAAAAAAAAAAAAAAAAAACGAAGGCAGAAGCCATATGTTTCCGTGCTTAGTACAATGCCATACCCATAGGCACAAAATAATTACTCATGAAATAAACTTAAGGCAGTGATTTCCAGAGAGTCTGATTAAGGAGATCTGACTCATCTAAGATAATTCTTTACCCTTTAAGCTTCATTAAGTTTCACTTCACTACAAGGTCAAGCTTGATACCTAAAAGGCATTCAGACCTCAACACTTGACTCTACGCCCTAGTGGCAGAGAAGAGCAGGCAGGACCCCAATTCACCATGCAGAATCCAGCTCTCTCCCTCCTCCCCTACTGCCAGGTCACCAGTTTTTCCAAAGAAAGGAAGGAAAAAACCTCTATAAGGTTAAATAATGTTCTAAACCCTTAACCAAGGCAAAGCAGCAAAAAGATCTATAAAGTGTAAGTTATTTTATTTGCTATATCTTATATGACAAGGATTCCCTCAAGGTTTTTCATAGCTCCCAAATAATAGCAATAATAGTAATAGCTGCCCTCCCACCCCGCTTTGTTTTTGCTGTGGGTCAGACATGATGCTGAGTGTTTTCCAAGCATCCTTTCCTGTAAACCTCAGAACAACTGAAGTTGGTACTATTACCTCACCACTGAAGAAACCTGCCCAGCCACAAAGCTAGAAAATGGCAAAAATTCAATCCCAGGTCTGCCTGATTCCAGGGCCCAAATGTTTCTCAGGGTTAAGTCTTCAGTTCCTTGGCAAAGGCAGGGCCTCTTTTGGGAACTAGCTTCTTTGACTTTCTTACCACTAAGTTATCAGCTCCCTAAGGCAGGAAGAAGGTCTGTCTCATTCACCTTCCCATCTCCAGCACCCAGAATAGTCATCAGCATGGACATCTACTAATGAATGAAGGATTCATCTTTTACTATGCAGAGTCTGGCCAGTTGGCTGCACATATTGCTGACACCAGGAGATGGCTATTCCAGTTCTGAACTAACTGGATCTCTGAACACCTAATTCCATCCTGCCAAGCTATTTCAGTGGCTTTGAGCAGCTCTAGAGAAAATGACCCCCAGAGGACCAGTAGCTCGGTCTGATCAGCCCAGAGCAACCCTCCACGTCTGTTTGACTCCAATTTGCCCCAAGGAGTGGCTAGGAGCCAGACAGGGCCTGGCCAGGTAAAAACTCAAAAAACCTCTACTCTGGGACTTCGCTGGTGGCACAGTGATTAAGACTCCACGCTCCCAATGCAGGGGGCCCAGGTTCCATCCCTGGTCAGGGAACTAGATCCCACATGTATGCCGCAGCTAAGAAGTCCGCATGCTGCAACAAAGTTCCCGCATGCTACAATGAAGACCCCGCGTGATGCAACTAAGGAGCCCGCGAGCTGCAGCTAAGACCCAGCGCAATCAAATAAAATTAATTAATTAATTTAAAAAAAAAAAAAAACCCTGGGCTTCCCTGGTGACGCAGTGGTTGAGAGTCCGCCTGCCGATGCAGGAGACACGGGTTCGTGCCCCGGTCCGGGAAGATCCCACATGCCGCGGAGCGGCTAGGCCTGTGAGCCATGGCCGCTGAGCCTGCGCGTCCGGAGCCTGTGCTCCACAACGGGAGAGGCCACAACAGTGAGAGGCCCGTGTACTGCAAAAAAAAAAACAAAAAAAACACTCTACTTTGCTTCACCTATCACCACCCCATCAAGAACGGCTATCACTGGCTTCCCTGGTGGTGCAGTGGTTAAGAATCCGCCTGCCAATGCAGGAGACACAGGCTCGAGCCCTGGTCCAGGAAGATCCCACATGCCGCGGAGCAACTAAGCCCATGCGCCACAACTACTGAAGCCCGCACACCCTAGAGCCCGTGCGCTGCAACAAGAGAAGCCACCGCAATGAGAAGCCTGCGCACCGCAACGAAGAGTAGCCCCCGTTCGCTGCAACTGAGAAAGCCCACATGCTGCAACGAAGACCCAATGCAGCCATAAATAAATTAATTAATTAAATTAAATAAAAGCATTTATCTCATCACAAATGCCTTCATCATTAAAAAGAATGGCTATCCTGGGCACCAAGGTGGTTCATTTAGCTGGCACTCGGGCAGGACAAATATAGGACTACTGCCATATATTTGCTTAATAAAAGCAATGTCTGTATGCATTTCAAGTCTGCTACAGCAGGGGTCCCCAACCTCCGGATGGACCTTACTGGGTCTCAGCCTGTAAGGAACTGGGCCACACAGCAGGAGGTGAGCAGCGGGCTAGAGAGCAAAGCCTCATCTGCCACTCCCCCATCGCTGGCATTACCTCCTGAAGCATCCACCCACCCCCAGCCCCCCTTTACTCCCCCATCCGTGGAAAAACCGTCTTCCACGAAACCAGGCCCTGGTGCCAAAAAGGTTGGGGACCGCTGTGCTACAGGGTGAGAGGTATTAAGAAAACAGCTGAGGGGGACTTCCCTGGTGGTCCAGTGGTTAAGACCCTGCACTTCCACCGCAGGGAAGATCCTGCATGCCATGCTGTTCAGCACGGTGCACTCACCCACCAAAAAAAATTTTTTAAGAAGAAAGATTGAAAAAAAAAGAGAAGAAGAAGAAGGAAAGAAAACAGCTGAGCCCTCCACCTGTGAATGAAATGATTCATCTTTTTTTGGCCATGCTGTGGGTTTGTGGGATCTTAGTTCCCCGACCAGGGATCGAACCCTGGCCACAGCAATGAAAGCACTGAGTCCTAACCCCGGGACCATCAGGGAATTCCCTGTAATGGTTCATCTAACAGTGACTAATTCAAAAGTCAAATCATCTCACATCAGCTGCCACCCAACCACCAGGGTCATGACCCTGGCGCTAGAGAAGCCTGTGCTAGTAAAGGGAGCCCTGAGGCTGTGGGGAGCACTCACTTTGAGAACACTTAGAACTCAGCCCCATAGCAGTGCTCACTGCATGGGGGAATCCTACATGGGGTACACATCGACCCCTATATCCAGCAATCATTCAATTAAGCACACGCTGAAAGCCCAAGCAAGACCCGCCACAGGAATGACCTACGCTTGGGCCCCAAGATAACCCTTGAGAAGCTGGGAGAGTATAAATAGAGCCACTCCCATCCCCAAAGGAGGCATGAAAGCGAGGCTAGGGGACAGGACTTTTCACCTGGGAGTAGGTCCGAGTGGAAGAAGAGAGAGATTTACTGAGCAGCCTGCCTTACCTTTACTTAAGCTACTGCCTCCTTGGCAGCACTACCAGAGCTAGAGACCAGGAGGCCCCAGGGCTGCTGTTAATAGCACAAGACTTCCAGCGAAGTGTCCACTAACAAGGAACAGAGCATAGCACCCCAAGGAATGGGGCACATGAGGCGTTTCATTAACAAGAACGAGGCAGCTCTAAATGCAGTCATGTGGAACAATGCCCAAAATAAACTAAGTGGGGTAAGAAAAGCTGCAAAATGCCCAGAAGCCGCTACTTTTCTTTCTTTTTTTCATTCTTGAGACGTTTATTAAAACAATACATTCAGGGGAAAAAAATCAATACAATTGTATACATCATTACTGAAAACTGTACACCATCATACAAGAAAGGATTTTATTTTGGGAAATCGATTCCTAATTTATGGCAAGTTTTACTTTCAGAAATAAAACCACAAAACGACACAATCTAATTCAATCTTAAAGGCTGGCATGCTGAGCAAGGAATGTTCGTATTCTTTGTAGGAGCTCCTTCTTTACACCGTCAGGTACCAGGGCTCTGCCTTTCGGTGTGACTTCAGCTACCAAGTCATCAACAGTGTTCTAGTCCTTTTTCTTTTTTTTTTTTTCTTTTTTTTTGCAGTACGCAGGCCTCTCACCGTTGTGGCCTCCCCCGCTCACGGGCCCAGCCGCTCCGTGGCATGTGGGATCCTCCCAGACCGGGGCACGAACCCGTATCCCCTGCATCGGCAGGCAGACTCTCAACCACTGTGCCACCAGGGAAGCCCTAGTCCTTTATCTTTAATTACCTCTCTACAGTGTGCCTTCAACTGATCCTTCCAGCCACATTCAATTAATTTGGCTCTCAGCAACTCTTTGAGGCGTTCTCTTTCTCCAGTTTCTATCAACTTTTGGTTAATGGCTGCTCTCATCTGTGCATCTTTGTTCATCTTGCTAACCACACTCTTCAGCTGCCTGGACCTAGACCCTCAGTAGCTTGGGCACCAAAGCACACAGAAAGCTAGCACACCTGCTACTTGTATTTTTAAAGCATGAACTTCTGCTGAAACAGCTTCCTAGGTCTGACGTTTTTCTTTTCTTTTTTGGTAACACAACATGAGTTAGTCTCTGCCACTCCCAACTAAGAAGACTAATGATAATAATAGCCAACACTGTGTGCCAGGCAGTATCCTGAGCGCTTCACATGTACTAACTCCTCTTAAGCCCCGAGACGGACATGGTATTACATTCTGATCTTAGAGGCACAGCTGCCTTGCTTGCTGAGGTAAGACCTGCCAGTGAGCTGAGCTCGGCAGTCCCCAGACCCCCCCAGAGTGACTTCCTTCTCCATCCAGTCCAGACTCACGGTGCTTTCCTTCAATGACACTCCTGTCCTTGCCCCACCACCAGCCCTTCTACCCCTTGTCCTCCCACGTACCACCTCCACTGCGCCCCAGCCCCCCAGAAGTCTGGTTTACACAGTTCACTTTCTCTGCCCTATGGAGGGGCGGGGGCGGGGAGGTGCAAGTCCCACAACCACGAAGATTACAAGATACATTTCTGAAGTCCACTCCACACTCCAGAGCCCAAACTCAGAGGATCTCAGGCGGGGAGGGGAGAGGTGAGTCTGCCCTCTCCGCCAGGGCACATCTGGTAACGTCTGGAGGCATTTTTGGTTGTCAAGACTGGGGAGTGGGTGTGTGCTGTTGGTACAGGTTCTAGCCCTACCTGAACAACTGGAAGATCTCACAACTCTGGGACCACACTGGCTGGCCTAAAACAGCTGGAGCTTCAGGACCCCCTCCTTGAGCAGCCAAGGTTCCCTTTTTCTCCCCCACCTGTGTCGGCCGCTAGCTGGCCTCTAACTCGGCCCACTTGATTTTGCAACTCCACTGCCTCCTAGTCAACCACCTTCTGTCCCCACCATTGAGCACTAAGGTATTTCAGTAACCTTTTAGTCGCCAAATTCGAAGTTCCCCCTCCTCCTTCCTCCTCCTACTCTATCTCTCAGCAGCAAAACCACCTACCAACTACATCCACCTGCAGCTCCCCACCGTCCAAGCTTCCCCTCCACGCCCAGCCTGTAGCCTCTGCCTTCTGTCTCCAGGCTGCTTTTCCCACCTGCTTCATCCATGTTGAGATTCTCCATGCTCCATCTGCAAACCTCTACTCTTCCTAACGGGCACAGCCTCCCTGGACAAGCTCACTGCCAATGAACTGAAGGTCCCAAGTTGACCTCCAGCTCTTACCCTGTCTGGAGCCAACCAACTGCCCAGAGAGGTTCTCTTTGTGCCACAAGCACCTCAAACTCCACAAGTCAACAAGTGAGACATCTGTAACCAACCAGTTACCTGAGCCTGAAACCTGGGATCCATCCTAAACGCCTCCTGGTCTCTTGCCTCTATTCTAATGCATCAAGCCTGCGGATTGTACTAGCTAATTATTTCTACTCTCCATCCCAATACCTTTGTCCTATTTCACCCCCGACACACTACCAGAAGAGCTTTTCATCTACTCTCTCTGCCTGAACTCCCCAATCCCTAACCAATTCATCTCTTCTCACGGCTGCAGGTGATGCTTTTAACCAGTGTACTTGATCAGAGTCCCAGGCTGAAAACGCCAACATCCTCTCCCCTACTGCATCAGGGATAAACTGAACTCCTTTCTGCAACATACAAGACCCTTGACGATCTCACCCCAATTAGCAGTGCAGCCTCTTTATGCTTTGCACTCCTGCAGTAATGACCTCCTTCTTCCCAGAATGCTCCACACCCTCCTGTTCCCCCAGCTTTTGCACATGCAGTTTCCTGCATCTGAAACTCTGTCGCCTCCATTGTCCACTCAAATGCTATGTCCCCTGAGACAATCCCCAGGTAAACAAACCCAACTCCCACCACCACACTTTAAACCCGGCTCCCTCCCAATCTTCAGTTAATGTAACAAAGTGCTGTTATTGTCGGCTTGTACCACCCACTTAAAAATGTCTTTGTGAGCAAGGACCCTGTGTTACGCATCTCAGTACTCCCAGCACCCAGCAGAGCCCAATACAAGGAGCATATGCTTTATTCTCTTGGAATTTCGAGTCCCCACCGGTAACGTAGGAACAAAAACGACTCTTAACGACTGCCGTGAGTCTTCCAGGAGACAATACACATAAGAAACCCGGCCACAACCAACATGCACAAAAGGTGTAAAGGGCTTGTTTTGACATTAAAGTCGGCAGCCAGAGACAGCTCCTTCCCAGAGGATGTGTATGTTGCACAACTGAGGAAGTCGAAAGGTCCCCATCTGTAAAACGAGGTTAAAAACAGAAGCTGCCTCTTGGGGTCGTAATGAGGATTAACAGTGGCTGAAATGCTTTTCAGCACAGTGCTTGGCATAAAAGCAAAGCTCAATAAACCTTAGCCATTATGTTGTTAACAGTGTTTATGCACCGCGACTGGGGGAGGTTGGGAGGAGGAGGGGGAGCAGGGCGCCCAGCCTCGGGTTCGCAGCCCTGGCGGATTCCTGGGACTCCTCTCGGGGCCTCCCCGCGGCGATCCTCCCACCCGCGCCGGGCCCAGCCCGCCTCCCCGGGCGCCGGCCTCCCCGCGGCCACCTGTCCGGCCGCCGGCCTCAGAAGAAAGGCCCAGGGATGCGGGAAGCCAGGCCTCACGTGGGGCGCTGGGCCCGCGCCGAGGGGCGGCCCTGGCTACTCACTGAGCCACAGCTCCAGCGCCGCCGCCGGCCCCGGGGGCCCCTCGGCCGACTCGGCCCCCGCCGCGGCCCCGGCCCCCGCCGCCACCGCCGTCGCCGTCGCCGCCATAGGCCCAGCCCCGCAGCCGAGGCCGCGGCCGCCCCTGCCCTTCAGCCGCCGGCGTCTGGAGTGTTCCTGGGCTGCCGACGCGGCAGGCGAGGGTCGGCACGTGATGGGACGGGGCCTGTGGCGCCTCGCCCACACACCAGGCCCCGCCTCCGCGCAGGCCCCGGGCCGGGGGTGCCGCCTCCCCGACAGCCCTCCTCCACGCGCGGGTCGGGCTCGCGGACTGGTCTTCCAGACCCGCGGCCAGGTCAAAGTTGGTCAAGCCGACCTCGCAAGGCCTGCCAGATGAACTAGAGGACGCCCCGTTAAATTTGAGTCTCAGGTAACGAATTCTTCTAGCATTTTTATTCCGGACGGTCTTTATGGACCATCACCTCCTTCCATACTTTATTTTCTCCGTAACACATTACACCATGAGCGTACTAGATATTTACTTACTGTGTCAAAGGGTAATTGCCCCCCCCAAAAAAGTCATGGTTCTCATGCATTGTAAAATGAACGCGTGTTAAATATTTTAACTCTAATTAAACGAGAGAACCAAGCGGATGTCATAATCCGTTCAAAAGGGAAGCCAGGAAAAGGGCAAGTTTATACAGAATAAACGAATGTTGGAACAGATGTGGTGGACACAAAACTAGATCAGAATTAATTTGCATTTTAAAATTTTTATTATTATTATTATTTTGGCCACGCCATGGGGCTTGCGGGATCTTAGTTCCCCGACCAGGGAAGCACGGAGTCCTAACCACTGGACCGCCAGAGAATTCCCCAATTTGCCTGTTTACAGGCAAGAATTATTTGCGTTGCTCTCAGTTATCTACAGCTAAGAGTGTAAGACATCTCTGAGGCAGTGCAAGGAAGGATAGGAACTGGAAAGGTGTGCTCTCTAGACAACGTGTAATTTTCCTTGGAAGCACACATTATACTCAATTACCTGCTTCACCCCACTAATATAAGCAGGAATTTTGTACACTTTTATATCCCCAATACCTAGGGTAGTGCCTGGCACACCAGTGCCAATACATATTTGTTGAATGGCCAGATGAACAGTGGAAGCAGTAAGAGGTAGCTACAGGATTTTAGGTCCCATCCCTACCCCAAATAAACACACGGTCTAAGTTTAAATGTACATTTGCTGTGCTATTTCAGCTCCAAAATAAGTCCAGACACACATCTCCATCTGACAGATTTCTGCCTTCTATTTGGAAGTTATCCGGCTGAACTCCTCCCTGTGTGCCAGGTTCTTTTACAGTTGTTACCTGTCTTAGTAAACTTGGGCTGCTATAAAAAATACCACAGACTGGTTGGCCTAAACAACAGACATTTCTCACTGGAGGCTGGGAAGTCCAAGATCAAGGTGCTGCTGATGGGTTCCTGGTGACAACCTGCTTCCAGGTTTGCAGAGGGCTTTCTTGCTGTGTGTTCACAGGGTGGAGAGAGAGCTCTGATATCTTCCTCTTATCGGGGGACTAATCCCATCCTGAGGGCCCCACCCTCAGCACCACATCTAAACCTAATTACCTGCCACAGCCCTACCTCAAATACCATCACATGGAGATAAGCGCTTCAGCGTGTGAATTTGAATTTTAAGGGGACACATTCAGTCTGTAACATTATTCATGGTTGGGAAATTTTGTATGAAATCAGTGAAAACTAAGCATTGTTTACAGCAGCCCTTCTGTGTTATCTGATTTTGGTTCCTTGGGAATTATTTTACCTCTCTGTAAACTGTAAATAACTGAAAGCAATGGAAAATTATTCTTGTCTATAGTCATGCAAATGATTCTGTCCCAGGGAGACACACACAAAAAAAACAACAAAAACCAGCAACAGAAATTGGGTAAATAACCAGACATCGGACTTTTTTTTTTTAGTTTTTGAATTTTATTTTATTTTTTATTTATTTTTTTTCAGTACGTGGGCTTCTCACTGCTGTGGCCTCTCCCACTGCGGAGCACAGGCTCCTGACGTGCAGGCTCAGCGGTCATGGCTCACGGGCCCAGCCACTCTGCGGCATGTGGGATCTTCCCGGACCGGGGTACGAACCCGTGTCCCCTGCATCGGCAGGTGGACTCTCAACCACTGCGCCACCAGGGAAGCCCTGAATTTTGTTTTTTTATACAGCAGGTTCTTATTAGTTATCCATTTAATACATATTACTGTAGATATGTCAATCCCAATCTCACAATTCATCACACCACCACCACCTCCCCTCCCCGCCACTTTCCCCCCTTGGTGTCCATACGTTTGTTCTCTGCATCTGTCAGACATTGGACATTTTTATGGCAGGGACAGAGTGGGACTAAACCCTGTTAAAAGATCAAGAGGTCATATATTTCCCATCCTTGGGGCAAGGGAAACACTGCACATGCGCATAAAAGCTCCTTGGGGGTCAAAAGGAGGGGCACCACCCCATAATATGTGATGCTAAGGCCGTCCCATAGGCCCCTGGGCTGGAATCCATCTTGGAAAAAAGTTGCACACATACGTTGGGGTGGGTCTTAGGGCATCAGGTGTGGAAAAAGAAACCAGGTGATTGGCCAAAGGTAAACAAAGACCTGGAAGAACTGCTCTATATAAATGACCTAACCGCCTCTTTACTGCATGCCTCCTCATTCGGGAGGACGCCCACACCCTTTCTCTCTGGGGGCATCTCTGCCTTGCTTCTGTCTTAACAAACTTTCTCTGTGTGCCCTCCCATTTGTGCTATGTCTCTAATAATAAACTTTGTACCTGTTTTTACAGCTCTTGCCTCTGTGAGAAATGCATTTTTCACTGGGGACAAGAGCTAGGGGGTGTGGTGGCTGGGATTCCTGGTTTTTATCCAGGCTACCCAGGTTCAATTCCTGGGCAGGGAGTTAAGACCTCGCTTCACGCCACCACTCACTACTGCCTCTCCGAAATCAAGACAAGAGGAGTTCTCTAGATAGAGAAGGCTGCCCCCTCCTTGGCTAGGCTGTCCTACTGCAATCAGGGTTGGGGGAGGGGTGGTAGGGGGCAGAGGGGAGGGCACTCGGGCCTGGGCTGGGACCCCAACATTTTGCCCAGATATGAAGGCTAAGTTGGAGATCCCCAGGGCGTGATAATGAGTTTAATGAGTACCAAGCCAAGCTTCTACAGCCTTCTATATTTTAAAAAATGCATATCCTGGGGCTTCCCTGGTGGCACAGTGGTTGAGAGTCTGCCTGCCGATGCAGGGGACACGGGTTCGAGCCCTGGTCCGGGAAGATCCCACATGCCACAGATCAACTAAGCCCGTGTGCCACAACTACTGATAACTACTGAGCCTGCGCTCTAGAGCCCACGAGCCACATCTACTGAGCCCATGTGCCACAATTACTGAAGCCCACGCGCCTAGAGCCCGTGCTCCACAACAAGAGAAGCCAGCCACTGCAATGAGAAGCCTGTGTACTGCAACGAAGAGTAGCCCCTGTTCGCCACAAGTAGAGAAAGCCCGCACAGCAATGAAGACCCAATGCAGCCAAAAAATAAATTAATTAATTAATTAAAAAGATCTGAAGGCTGAGAGAGAGCTGACCAGGCAAAAGGGCAGAAGAGCATATGGACAGGGCCTCCCTGGTGGTGCAGTGGTTGAGAGTCCGCCTGCCGATGCAGGGGACGCGGGTTCGTGCCCCGGTCCGGGAGGATCCCACATGCCGCAGAGCAGCTGGGCCCGTGAGCCATGGCCGCTGGGTCTGCGCGTCCGGAGCCTGTGCTCCGCAACGGGAGAGGCCACAACAGTGAGAGGCCCGCGTACCGCAAAAAAAAAAAGAGCATATGGACAAGAGTATTCCAGACAGAACAGCGGCACAAAGGAAGGCTTACATGGTGGGAGACAAGAGAAGGGGGCGCGTGTGGCAGGAATGAGTGAAGTGAAGCCGGAAAGGTAGATGGGGTTGGGGGGGGCGGTCAGGCTGTGAGGATGAAACATGGTTTTATCGTGTTTCCCTCTTTCATGTCTCATTTTCCTACCAGGGCTCCCCGCTCCTGGGCCAGCCCTGCTCAAATCTCTCTTCCGCAAAGCTGCCGGAATGATCTTTAAAAAAACACAAATCTGATCTTGTCACTTCCCTACTTAAAGCAGTTCAGTGGCTCCTCACCTTCCACTTCATGAAGACCCAACTCATGTCTTCGCTAATGGACCCCCACTTTGTCCAGGAACCCAGGGAAGAGCTGGCCCCGCCCCCAGCTCTGGGTCTGACTGATCTATGGGGACTCCCCTGCCCACTTCCCCAAAGGGACAGGTTGAAGAATGGGGAAGTCACGAAGGGGAGGGTGCTGGAGAAAAGTTTCCTTGCTTTCGGGGAGAGAGACGCAGAAAACCACCCTTTCTCTGACATCATGAAGTGCAGAGAGGCCCGAGCACTTTAGGCAGACAATTGTGAGCCGAGAGAACCAACCCAAGGCTGTTGCCAATGCTGGGGCCAATAGAACAAAGATATGGAAAGACCCTAAGTCCTCACTGAGGTCACTGAACGCTTAATTAACCAACCCCAGAGCCTGCCATACCCCCGAACTTTCTGCTTTGCGGGATACTAAATCTTCCTTTTCAAGCTGGTTTGAATCTGGATGTTTTGCTATTTGCATCAGATGGCACCTTGATACCCTTAACCTGGCAAAGGGCTGTTTGGATTTCCCTCTGCCTGGTTTCTCAGCTACTTCTCCCACTCCCTCAACTCCTACCCTTGGCTCCACCCAACTTGGTGAAATTCTCTTTCATCCTTTTGTTTGGAATACCTTCCAACCCCCATTGATCTGGAAACTCCTACTCATCCCTCAGAACCCAGTTCAAAGGTCACTTCATCTGTAAAGTCCTCTGACATCTATGAACATGAACGCATGAACTACCCTCTCCAGGTTCTGCCCTCACCCAGGAAGTCCTCATTTTCTAAGTATTTATTATCCTGGTCCCTGGGAAGGTAGGGAATTTCATCATAAGACAAACATATTTAATCAATTAGACAATTTCTAATTTAGGTCCCACTAAACACCCCTCTATATTGAAGTATTCCATCTATCTCAGTCTTCAAAGTCTTTGTCAAAGGTCAGTCTCTCACAGATAGCTGGATTTGGTGCAATTTACAGGCAATAGATCAGATAGCTAACTACAACTGCAAATCTTGCAAAAGAGATGTGATTCCCCAGAGTCCATGAAAGTGAAACTGGGAAACTGTTGGAATCTGGCAGAGTTAGATCAGCTGATAATTGCCACTTCTGAAGAAACTGATCTGACTGATGAAGGCCTCAAACATTTTTTTCATCATGAAGGCTTACCTGACTCCCTACTATGTCAGACAATGTGTCAGGTGCTATGGTTACAACCAAGAATAAGAAAAACTTATTGCCTATCTCAATCTTATCTTTAGAGTAAGACAGACAATAAACATGTACAAATACACTATATAATTTCATATAGTAATAAGCATTATGAGGAAAAAAATAAGCTAGGATAAAGGCAGTATGAATGAGATTCCAAAGTTGCCTACAGAAAAATAGTAATTTTCTGGCAAAGGTATACTCTAAACTCCATGGAAAGAGAATACGCTCAGGGGGAGGAACGGCCCTCTCCGTCACTAGAGTGGTCTCCTGCAGCCATGATTGCTTACATGACTCTGTCCCACTGGCCACAGTTGATTGGACCAGGGGTAGACAGCTGACCCAAGCTAGGCCAATCAGATTCTCTCCTGGGATTTTGGACATGGAATACTAGTTACTGAATTGGCAGTGTAGCAGAGGGGAGATGATTCAGCTTTAGGGCTGGGGCAGTTGTTCAACAGCTGCAGAGATGAGAGAAAGCCAGCCTGCAGAAGAAAGATGAGAGTAGCAGACACCCAGACAGAGACGAAGGTTAGAAACTGCAGTTTCAGAGGGATAAAGGTGAGTGTGTTGGGTCCTAATAGGTTTTTGGGTACAGATTCCAGTCTCTTGTAAAGTCCAGCTGGAAGTCCTGCCCTTGGGATCTGTGGGTCCTAAATCTTCCAGTAAATTACTTTCATGGTTTAAGTTAGTCTGAGTGTGTTTCTATGTGTTGCAACCAAGATCAGCATCTCTAAGGATGAAAATACTGGTGATGAGGATGACTGTAATTGATAACATTTGTTCAGTGCCAGGCACTGTTTTAAGAACTTTACATATGTCATCTATTTTGATTCTTACAATTTGCTGAGACAGATACAACTGTTATCCCCATTTTAACAAATGAGGAAACTGAGCTAGAGAAGTCACACAGTAAGTGGCAGAACCAGTTTTTGAGTCTAGACAGTTGGCCTCTATGGCCTTCACTTCACTATACTCTGAAAAAACACTGGGGGACGGACTTGAGGTTATTTAAACTGTGAAGTCCTTTTACACATTCCTTCTGATCCTGAGCAAAACCCCAGAGCAGAGGATACATGCTGCTTCTCAGACAACTCACTCCAACCGAGGAAGTGGCCACAACTTTATCGACTCAGCTATTTGATCACTCATTTTGTTAAAACAGTCAGATTCCCTAACCAAGAGCTAGAGTTTCTTGTAAGCATACTTGATGTCTTAGAATCGAAGGCTCTGATGTCACTCAGAGTGACAGGAGTTGAGGTTGGACTCTGGGTTGTCGTAAGCCTCATACTAAAACCTCAGAAGAGTTGATCAACTTTTCTGAGCCTCAATCTCCCTATCTAAAACATAGAAACAACAACCATAATAATAATGCCTGTCTCATGGGGTTGTGAAGATTTAAAGAGATGATGAACTAAAGTGTTTACCAGCATAAATTTTTTTTAATATTTATTTATTTATTTTGGTTGTACCGGGTCTTAGTTGCAGCATGCAGACTCCCAGTTGCGGCATGCATGCAGTATCTAGTTCCCCAACCTGGGGTCGAACCCAGGCCCCCTGCGTTGGGAGCATGGAGTCTCAGCCACTGAACCACCAGGGAAGTCCCCTACCAGCATAATTTGAAACCCAGAAGTGGTTGAGGCTCACGTGAACGCAAAATAAATTGCAAGCATTATTATTCTGTGTCCCCTTTGGCGGAACACCTGTTGTTTCTGCCATTGCCCCTTCTTCTGGAAAAACCACCCTACTTCTCCTTGGGAACTTTTCCTCCATTGGATATATTCCTGGCTGAGGAATGGTAACATGACCTCCCAACCACTCTCTTCTTAGAATCTGAATCTTTAGCTGAATCATCCAAAACTGAAGGGGAAAAAATACAGAGAAACCATAACAAAAAATAGTTAAGAGTTCATGTGTTCCCACTGAAGAACACAGACAAGACTGGCCATGAGCTCCTGCTGCCTGCATGCTCAGAGCTCCCCTGGTTCCTGTCTTTTCCAAGACCTGGTTCTTTGGCTTTCCCATAGAGTCTATGACTTTCTCACAAATTTAAACTCCCATAAACTTAAAGTCTCCAATAAACCTAAGTTAGGCAGAGCTGGTTTCCATTGCTTGCCATCAAAGAACTTTATCTGATGTACTTTTCAAGCAAGGATTAGGTCTCTGTGAAACTCAGCAAATTCTTTAATCCCCTTTCCCTATTCCCCTGGAAAAGGACAGTGTATTAGCAATTTCTTACTGGGTAACAAATTATCCCAGAGCTAAGTGGCTTTAAACAATAAATATTTATTATCTCATAACTGTATGTCTGAAATTCAGGAGCAACTTTGCTTAGTGGTTCTGGCTCAGGATCTTTCAAGAAGGCTGCAGTCAGCACTATTTACAATAGCCAGGACATGGAACCAACCTAAATGTCCATCAACAGAGGAATGGCTAAAGAAGATGTGGTACATATATACAATGGAATATTACTCAGCCATAAAAAGGAACGAAATTGTGCCATTTGCAGAGAGGAGGATGTTCCTAGAGACTTTCATACAGAGTGAAGTAAGTCAGAAAGAGAAAAACAAATATCGTATATTAACACGTATGTGGAATCTAGAAAAATGGTATAGATGAACTTATTTGCAAAGCAGAAACAGAGACATAGAGAACAAATGTATAGATACTAAGGGGGAAGAGGGGGTGAGATGGATTGGGAGATTGGGACTGACACATATACACTACTATGTATAAACCAGATAACTAACGAGAACCTACTGTATAGTACAGGGAACTCTATACTCAATGCTCTGTGGTGACCTAAATGGGAAGGAAATCCAAGGAAGAGGGGAATATATGTATACGTGTGGCTGATTCACTTTGCTGTACAGCAGAAACAAACACAACATTGTAAAGCAACTACACTCCAATTAAAAAAAAAAAAAAAAGAACGCTGCAGTCAAATGTCAGCCAGCATTGCAGTCATCTGAAGGCTTGACTGGGGCTGGAAGACTGACTTCCAAGATGGCCCATTCATACGGCTGTTGTCCAAAGGCCTCCGATCCTTGACTCTCTGACTGTCTTCACAGTGTGGAAGCTGGCTTCCCACAGAGTAAGGGATCCAAGAGAACAACATGGAAGCCATGACACACCACACAGAAGTCAGCCCTATTCAGTGTGAATGCCAGGAGGTAGCGATGACTGGGGGCTACAAAGGGGAAGCCCAGTAGCTGTGTAGGGGTCTTTGTAGCCGGCCACCAACCTCCTTCCACTTCAGCTATTCCTATTCACCCCAAGAAGAACATCTCATTTCAGAAACCCACAGACAGTGATTTACAAATGATGGGTAGAAGAAGGAGGCAGATATGAAGAAAAAGATGCAGAGCAGGCAGGGTAGAGGTCTCCAGTCCAAGGACCGGCGGAGAACTGGAAAAGAGGAAGAGACAACCTTTAGGGAAGGGAGATACAGGCTGCCCCAAGCCCAAGGACAAAGAGTAGTATAAAACGTTAAGTGTTCCCCCTGGGCAGATTTGTGGGTTCTTCCCTTATAAGCCCCAAAGAAAGTCTAACAAGCCACTTCAGCCCAGCTTGTCAGTCATTGCTCCAGACTCAAACTGGGGGCTTCCCTGGTGGCACGGTTGTTGAGAGTCCACCTGCCAATGCAGGGGACACGGGTTCGAGCCCTGGTCCGGGAAGATCCCACATGCCATGGAACTAAGCCCGCATGCCACAACTACTGAGCCCAAGTGCCACAACTACTGAAGCCCGTGTGCCTAGAGCCCGTGCTCCACAACAAGAGAAGCCACCGCCATAAGAAGCTCACGCACCACAACGAAGAGTAGCCCCCGCTCGCCACAACTAGAGAAAGCCTGTGCGCAGCAACCAAGACCCAACATGGCCAAAAATAAATAAATTAAAAAACAAAACAAAACGAAAAAACAAAGTCAACCTGGGCCCGAGAACTGGGACCCAGGGATCCAGGCTGCTGCCAAGCTGTTATGCATGGGCTGAGTTGTGTTCCCCTCAAAACTCACATATGAAGCCCTAACCTCTCTGTACCTCAGAATGTGACAAAATTTGCAGACAGGGCCTTTAAAGAAGTGATTAAGTTCAAACTGGGCCGTGAGGGTGGGCCTTAACCCAATCTCACTGGTGTCCTCTTAAGAGGGCCTTTGGACAAACAGAGATACCGAGGGCACACACAGAGGGAAGGCCTTGTGAGGAGAGAGCAAAAAGGCAGCCGTCTGCAAACCAAGGAGCGAGGCCTCAGGAGAAACGAAACCTGCCAACACCTTGATCTTGGACTGCTGGCCTCCACAACTGTGAGAAAATCATTTTCTGTTATTTAAGCCACCATTCTGTGATATTTTTTCATGGCAGCCCGAGCAGATTAAAACATGAGCTGCGACTGCTCAGTGAGCCAGCTCCTAACCTCTGCTGTGTACTGTGGTGTCAGAACCATAAGTGAGGCCTTCCTTTCCAGCGTCAGGTAGGTGAGGGGGGCTCGGTGACCCTGGCCAACTGATAAGGATGGGCCTGGCGTGGAGCCATAAATGCACCTGTGCACCCAGAGGTTGTGTGTCCATTCTTGGTTCCTTCCACAAGCTTCCGATGGGCCCCAGGCCTCCTGCTCCTCCCCTCTGAGGGCAGGTCCCACAAGAACAGTTCCTGTGGCCACCTCTGCTGTCCTGCACACCTTCTCTCTAGCTGGAAAGCACCTTCTGTATTCGTTCCCGCACTTCCTTTGGTCCCAAGGACAACATCATCTCAGCTACAGGAGGTCCTTGCTAAGAACAAAAAGAGAAAACATGCCTTAAGATGCCTGAGGAATGAACACCCAACCTTGGTCTGCAGAAGTTACCCCTAGGCCAACCCCAGCACTGCTGCCTGCATCCCAAGGAGCAGAGTTTGCATTTTACGGGCTTTGATTTCGAAGGATGGGTCCCAGAAGCCTGCTCTTGCTGGGTTGGTAGGTCCAACAGCCCCAGTCAACTGCCGGCTCCATGAAGGCAGGGAGCACATGTGTTTCCCTCACTACCGTATCCACTGTACCTAGTACGGTGCTTACACATGGTAGGTACTCAGTAAGTATTGTCTGTTGAATGACTGAATGAGGGGGGTGGTCATGTTTCATTCATCTTTGCAGCCCCCAAACTGAGCTTAGTGCTGCCGGTGAATGTTAGCTGAGTGGATAAATGAGGGCTCCAGGGCACAGTCCAGCCACCCGCCTCACCAGCTGTCCACTGAGGGCCACTCGGAGGAGCTTCATCACGTTACTGTGTTTGGTGCCTTCCAGACCTTCTGACAGCTTCTTCAGTTCTCCGTTCAGCATGTCCTGAGTTAAACTCATACCGGGTCCTTCTAAAAGCCTAGAAGAGGGCCAGTCTATAAGGGGCCAGCATGGGCCAGTGGCAAGTAGGTGGAAGGGAGGACTTCAGAAGATTCATCCATCAGCTACAATATACATTAACAGCACAACCAATGTTCAAGCCTGCCTTGCGGGTGGGGGATATCTACTACCCCCATCCCCATCCTAGCTGCGGAAAAAACAACCACCAAGAGACTACAAACACAGAGAATCCAAGCAAGTGGGCATAAAATAGGGAAACTAAGAGGAAACCATAAGAGGATTTACTGATTACTACCTGTGCCATGTAATCTTCATGCCTCAGTTTTCTCACCTGTAAAGTGGGAATAATAGTGTCTGCACCTCACAGGGCTATGGTGGGGCTAAGTTAAAACTTGTAAAGCACTAAGTACATTGCCTGAACAGATGGTAAGTACTTGAAAGGATGAGCTCTTATATTTCAATATAAAGTTAAATATTAGCTAATATTTATTACATCCAAGAGCTCAGAGACATTGCAAGAGGATCTGAAAAGAAACTTAGGATTGGGTTACATATAGGATGGAAGAATGAAGCCCTCTGGGAAATGATCTGAAACACAGCTTCAAGACTTCTGGGGGATGTAGCGGAGAAGAGCAGAAAGAAGGAAATCGGGAGACCCCAGCTCCAGTAATGTCCCTGCCGCCAACTTGCTACAACCATTCTTTGCCCACAAATGAAACACTTAAGGAACTAAATAAAACAGGCCAGCAACCATTCCCCCCTTTCCTGGCAGTCCAGCTGAGACCCTCTCCCCAAAGCACATTTGAGCTCAAGAGAAAGTCCCCAATTAGTCAGAGCATGACTTGCAAAAACTTCGTCCCAGCCCTGATTCTGAGTTAGAGCAAGAGACGGGAGCAGGGCAGGGGGAGTCATTCCACACGGAAGAGGGACCGAGGCTGGAGATCTTCACTAGTGCAGACGATCCTCGACGCCACCTCTGACACCACCTGCTCCCGAAAGGGCCCAGACACTCCATTCCCCACATCAGCTCAGGGTGGAGGGCTACGGGCTCAGGGACTGGGTTCATGAGGAATTGAAACAAAAAGCCTTTTAGTGCAGATTTCCTTACTCACTCCAGTACTTGAGCAATTCAGTTTCAATTTGAGAAACATAATCATTCGTATTGCATCTTAAAACCAGACCACATGATTGCTATTTATGAAATGGAGAAGAGGAAATATTGAAAATATGAAATGTAATGTGGTTTGCAGCAACATGGATGGACCTAGAGATTATCATACGAAGTGAAGTAAGTCTCAGAAAGAGACAAATACCATATGATATCACTTATATGTGGAATCTAAAATATGACACAAATGAACATATCTACGAACCAGAAACAGACTCACAGACATAGAGAACAGACCTGTGGTTGCCAAGGGTGGGCGGGGTGGGGGGAGGGAAGGATTGGGAGTTTAGGACTAGCAGATGCAAACCATTATATATAAAATGGATAAACAACAAGGTCCTACCACAGAGCACAGGAAACTATAGTCAATATCCTGTGATAAACCATAATGGAAAAGACTATGGAAAGGAATATGTATAACTGAATCACTTTGCTATATAGCAGAAATTAACACATTGTAAACCAACTATACTTCAAAAAAACCCAAAAATGTAATGTGGGAAAAAACCAAACACACTCCTCAATGTCACTGTGGGGAAGCAGGCTGCCAAGGAGCTGGTGAGAGTAACAGGCCCCAGGCAGCCAACACTGGCAGCCAGGGCATGTTAGAGCTGGTCCAGGCCTTGGTGTGGGCACAGAGGGACTTCCAGAGATCCGGCAGCTTCTAAATATTTGGGCGTCAGCCTTCCTGCCTTCAGTGGGAGCCCCCGAGGGTCTCTAAAATCTAATCCCATGGTAGGGGTGGGGAGGTAAGACATTAGCCCAGTGAACTAGAACTAACAGCCTCGTGTGGAATGTCCTAAATTAAGGGAGTATTATTACTAATAATACCTCTTGGGAATTTATCCTGGAGATTTACTTGTAAGGGTGCTTAATGATGTCTATTCAAGGTTACTCACTGTGATTGTCTGTAACTGCAAAATGTGGAAGCAAGCCAAATGTCCACCAATAGGAGATGAATTATATAAATCATAGTAAAGTGGTATAAAAAGGGAATAGCTGTAGCCGAGAAAAGAATGAGGATGCTCTTCTAAGCCCTGGACAGATCTAAAGATAAGTTGTTAAGGGAAAAACAAACAAACAAGCAAAAAAACACATAAAGACACTTAGGGAAATACAGCCATTATTTTGTAAACTTTAAATGAAGTATAATCTATAAAAATACTGAATCACTATGTTGTACATTTGAAACTAACATATTATAAATCAACTATACTTCACTAAAAAAATAAAAATAAAACAAAAATCCCACCCAAAGACAACAGTGTTATTGTATCGTATTTTTTTGGCCGCACTGCTCAGCTTGCAGGATCTTAGTTGCCCATCAGGGACTGAACCCAGGCCCTCGGCAGTGAAAGCACTGAGTCCTAACCACTGGACCACCAGAGAATTCCCTGTATTGTACCTTTTGTGTAAAAAAGCTGAAAACTAAGGGTTATTTAGATATAGTTGTGAATAGTAGTAACATCCAGAGAGGGTTCGGGAACAGGGCAGACAGGGGACAAGGATTAAAAATGGGAGTCCTGATATATACCTTTCAAAATAATTTCTAGGTTTTAAACCTAGAGGTTCAAGAGGTTTGAATGTATTAATAACAATTAAGTTTTAAATTCAAAAAATTGGAAGAATGGAGCTGTATACACATTTCCGTGAATCCACAGACGTTTCACAAAGGAAGCTGCTGTTTGGGACTGCCTTTCTGCTGGGGTCTGAGTAGGAGGGAAGACTTGTGATGGCTGCTTGCTATCAGGGGCTGTCCAAGTACTTTACACCAAAGATAAGCAATAGAGAATATGACTGGACATACGGTCTCTCGCCCCAGCCAGCTTGAGTCTCAATCCCTGCTCCTTCGATTTACTAGCTGTATTATTTTAGACAAGTTACTTAACCTCTTTGTGCCTTGATTTCCTCACCTGTTAAAATGGGGCTAACAGGAGTTCCTTTATTAGGCTGCTCTGAATTCAAGTGTACACACGCACACATAGCATGCACACGTATCCGTGTACACATCTAACGTATATGATATATAACACAGCATGCTGTAGGCACATGTGTAAGCAAACCCACACGAGTGTTTGCTATTATTATCTAATTTAATTTTTATAACTCTCTCCACAGGCCCTAACTCTCCCTGTGGAACTACCTGGCTCCATCCTCAGCCCATGTGCTTTGGCTGGGGGGGGGGGGTCCACTCAGGGTCCCACGTATGACCTAAGCTAAGCCAGTCAGCACATCACATTCTCCAGGCCTCAGTGACTAGTTCGGAGACAGAAAAACCAGGCCAATCAGGCCCCATCAGAGTGAATCTTAGGACACAGCTGGAGCCGGAGGCTAAGGTTTTGCTGTCTTAACCACCACAGTGGAGACTGTGAGAGAGGCTGCTTCTGACCCCTGGTATCCTTTCTCCCTCTCATGTGTACTGACACAATTTTCAGCTGGGCACCTGGTCCCCAAGGTAAAAACTACATTTTCCAGACTCCCTTGTAGCTTGGAGTGGCCGTAAGACAGGCGTTCGGGCCAGAGGGATGCAGGTGGAAACCAGTGTGTCACTTTTAAGTCAAGTCCCTAAGGGGGAGGAGTATCCCGTCCCCCTCTCCCTTCCCTCATTCCTCCTCTGGCTGAATTGTGAGCCACCATGGACCATGGGGACAAGAGCAAAACCCAGGGACCCTGGAGATGTGGAGAAAGCTCTTCAGCCCAAACTGCCTGCTCTGGATGCAGGTAAGGGAGAAAGGCGCTCGTCTTGTCTGGTAGAGCATCCCACGCTCCATCTACCCGATACAGAACCCCTGCAGAAGGAGTAGCGGGCGTGGAGGAGTGTGGGGGAGAAAGTCAAATGGGCAGAGGGAGAAATTAGGTCTTGGTGCCGTATTTTTGGCCCCAGCTTTAAGCTGGACCTCAAGTTGGCTCTTCTCCTGGCCTCTGCAATTACGTACACCAATCATTCCCCCACTTGCTTAAGCCCGTTTTGGTTGCACTTTGTGCCCTCGTAATCTGGAGAGTTCTGCTACTGTTAAAATAAGACCTCGTATCATCTCCACCCTATAGGTGAGGAAATGGAAGCTCAAGGACGTGCAGTCACTTGGACAAATCGAAGCCCCCTGGGCAAGTGAACTAACTGGGCCAGCGAGGGGTGGGGCGGGAACGGAACCCAGGTGGGTCCGATCCCAGCGCCAGACCACCGCCTCTTCCCGGGAGAGCCTGGGCTCCTCAGGGTCAGCCCTTCCACCAAGAGAGCCGTGAGTGATCGTCTCACGGAGAACCTCTCGCTAGCTCTGGGGCTGTACTGCAGGCCTGACAGCCGAGCCCTGGAGTGAAGGGGGCCCTGGTGGGGAGAGAGGGAAGGGAGGTGCAGAACCCTGAACTCAGCCTGCGGACACTCACCCCAGCACACGCTTGGCAACGATGTCCACCTTCTCCGAGATGGCGCCCAGCTGTGCTCGACTCACAGCAGGGCGAGTCCACAGGTAGGAGTGCACTGGGGAGACCAAATCCTGCAGGTGGCAAATGTGACCCTGGGGGAAGAGGCGGTCACTGAACGCCCTGGGATGGGGCTCTGACGCAGCGGGAGGGGGAGGAGTGGGGCGCCACCCACTCCCTGGGTCCCCCCGAGCTCCCGACACCACACCTGTCTCAGCAGGATGATCCTCTCCACGTAGGCTGCGTCCAGCACATTCCTGTCTTGCAGCTGGCTCCCGAATGCCTCCTCCACGAGAGCCTGTAGCTTCCCCACCAGCTGGCGTCTCTGGGTCTCATCGCTCACCAGCCGGCGGAGGTGCAGCCTGCCGGGGAAGCCAAGGGACCGTCCTGCCACGGGCATCTCCAGCCCAGACAACCCTCTTCCTCAGTGGAGTGGGTGGGGTTTGAAGAATGACACCTTCCAGCTGGAGCAGAGAGGAGGGTGCCGAAGGTCTGCCCGTCCCTCTGCTCCCCAGGGCCTCTCACATGGCCCGCCACCCTCCTCTGAGCTACCTGCCTGGCCTCAACAGGCACCTGAGTTTACAAAGCAGAACCTGGCGGTGCCTGCCTCCTCGCAGAGTTCAAAGCGTGGGGCTCTGGAGCAAAAGGGCAGAGGTCGAGAATATGGATTTCTAGGATTCAAAGCCATGTCCAGACGGCACAGTTCTCTGAATTCACGGCTCACAGTTAAAAAGCTCAAGTTTTCCTGTCAGGTCAAATCTTTCCCTTTTCAGAATTCTTCTAACCGCCTTGTTCCCTCCTTCAGAAGCAGCAAAGCCTCTAAGACTCCAAGCCTCAAACCAGGCCCTGTCAGTCCTGTCTCTGGGCTGCCCTCACCCTGTCCCCAGCACGACTGGAGGGACCCAAGAGAGCGAGCAGCGAGGGGCCGAGGGCCATTCTGTAGGCGCTTGGCCCCCTGTCCCTGCCGCAGAAGAAAGGCAGGCAGCAAGGGACTCTTGATCATCTCATGGGCTCTGAGACTGCACAGGCCTGTGGGTGAAGCCAGCTTTGCCAGATGTCTGCAGCAAGTTACACAACCGTTCGGAGCTCAGGGTGCTCGTCTGTTACTGTGGGAACAACGGGGCCTCCCTCACAGGGCGCTGGGCAGAGTAAACGAGGAGCTGTCTGTAAAGCACTGAGTACCAGGCCTGCGTTACTGCCACACCCGGCAGTTAGAGACGGGCAGGGAGTCTGAACACAGGGTGGAAGGATGAGACCGTCTGGGAAGCAATCTGGAGCACTCACTGGCCCAAAACCATCACTTTCTAAAACGAATGAAGAGAAATCACATGAAATTTGTACTGAAACTGTTTCTAGGACCTCCTTAGTAGTTAGATGAGACAGTGGGAAGAAAGAAATCAGGCTTGAGATAGTCCACGGCCTGGGACGTAGCAAGTGCTAGATAAATGTTCGTTACCATCACTACCTCCACCACACCACTAGCACTGCTATGACAACTACTATCTTTACAACTGTTACTGAAATAATCATAGCAGTGGCTTGATTACAGAAACAACTAAAGAGAACAGCTTCGGCTGCACAAAAACTGAGGGCATCTATCCCAAGCAAAAGCCCACTGCCGTCTCCCTCTGGCTCCCCCTCATGCTTTGCAGAGGACTGGAATGGGTCACAAAGTATCTCCCCCATTCCAACTCCATTACTCCCAGGGATATCGCTTTCTCCATGATAAGAAAGGTAGAGAACAGGCTGCATTCAATGTGCACGCTGTTTGCTCCTGAATGCCCCACTCAAGAGATGCCCACTCACAGTGGTTAAGAATCCGCCCGCCAACGCAGGGGACAGGAGTTCAATCCCTGTCGATCTCTGTTCGATCCCGGGAAGATCCCACATGCTGTGGAGCAACTAAGCCTGTGTGCCACAACTACTGAGCCTGCGCTCTAGAGCCCGTGAGCCGCGACTACTGAGCCCGTGTGCCACAACTACTGAAGCCCACGCACCTAGAGCCCGTGCTCCACAACAAGAAGCCACCGCAATGAGAAGCCTGCACACCGCAACGAAGACCCAACGCAGCCAAAAATAAATAAATAAAAATAATAATGAAAAAGATGCCCATCATTACTGTGTGAACTTGAACTTGGGCTGGTTATTCAACTTCCTGACATCTTGCTCTCCTTGTATGCACACTAGGGCAAAATCATACAACTGACCTTATGTCTGATGTGGGAAGTACATGAAGTAACGTCCTTGACACACCCTTGACACACCCGCAGTCGATGTGAATCCCCTGGGCTCATGCCATAAAGCACCGAGAAGAGCCTGCCCCCAAACCAAGGCTCAAGAGAAGACATCAAAGAGTCCCTGGCCCTTAAGTACGGACCTGTCCTCTGGCTTTCCCTCTAATGCCCTTAGCCTGAGACGTGGCAACAGTGATCCGAACTGTAACTGTGGCTGGAGGTTTCGCAGGGAAGAACTACTTGAAATGTAAAACAGACGCCATGAGACAGCACTGTTACTGTGTTGGCTGGGTAGGGGAGGGGCTGAGCAGGAATAATGGTGACTACAAAAACCGTACCTGCCATTTTACTGAGCGCTTTCTATGTGCAAAATAGTTTGAGGCTTAATTTAACTGAACAATCGCCTAAGGTGAGAAAACATTTTAGAGAAAAGAGGCTTGAGGAGGTTAGGTGACTTACCGGTGGTCACATGGCACTAGACACCTGAGCCCATGGTCAAAATCAAGTGTGTGTGACTCCAGAGCCCACTAGACCTTCCACCGCGGGGACCCAGCATCAGCCGGTGAGCCCTTTTCTCCTGGGGGTGCTCCAGATTCCCCGCTCACCTGTTGAATTCTGGGAGCTTCTCCAGGTCCAGCAGGGCCGAGTGGCAGGTGACCCGGGTCAGGTCAAACTGTGAGATCAGCTCTGGCAAGGTCCTGCCCATCTGGTTCTCTGCAAGTGAGGCAGGCCCAGCTGCTCAGCACCCACCCCCCACCCTGCCATTCCACCTTCAATCACAAGGGAGGCTGCCCAAACAGATTCGACTTCTAGGTATTTTATATACCAAGGGCCCAAGTGAGCTTTCATTTGCAGAAAGGGTTCTGTCACTAAAGAACAAAAAGCTTGAAAACAATCCGGCTAAATCAACCCTCACGGCCCTCAAAGACACGAGCTGCAAGAACAGCCTGCTCACTGCCTGGCTGCGCCCCAGGGATCTGACCCGACTGGTTTTGGATGGGGTCTGAGCAGGACTGCATTTCACAAGCTTCCTGGTGGATTCCAAAGTGCAGCCAGAGTGAGAAGAGCTGAGGCACGAGCTGCTTCTCACGAGCGGTGGCCCCATCTCACGCAGTCAGTGGGCATCCTGGTTAGGCTTGAGCCTCTGCCACAGCCCTCACTAGCTGTGTGACTTCGGCAAGTTACTCAATCTCTCTGAGCCTCACAAGCTTCTAACAAACAGTGGGGATAATAAATACCCCTCAAGGATATTTTAAGGTTTAAATGAGATACGAGCAGAAAAAGCAGGAAGCAGACTATGGCCACATTTTCAGAAATCGTCCCCCCTCCAAAAGGTCATCCTATTTTGTGCATCATCAAGATGTGGGCCTAAGTCTTTGGTCAGCTTGGAATAAACTAGAGTCACAGTAATACTAGTAATACTGTCAGAGTACCTACTTGTACTTCTATTAATAATGTAATTACAATAATCACAGGATCTGTAATTTTTGTGCTGTTGTGTGGCAGATACTGTGCTGGTGCCTCATAGTCAGGAGCTCAGTGAACCCTAACTTAACCCTGTGAGGTAGACACTTAGCCCATTCTACAGATGAGGCAACCGAGGCTCACAGATCATAAGATCCTTGAGGGCAGGGATTACATCTACCTTGTTCACCATTGTAGCCCCAAGCACGTAACACGGTGTCTGGCTCAATAAACACTTGTCAAATAAGAGAAGGAACATGTATAAGATCACACAGCCAGTGGGCAGCACAGCTGGGACTGAAGGCCAGGCGGCCTGACCCAAGGCCCTGGCCCTTCAGTGCTATGGTCCCACCAGGACCTCTTGGGGAGTGGGTACCTGCAAACCCTGAGCCGCAGCTGGTGATGATATCAAGCAAGGCATCTGGCAGGAAGCCGGCGGCAGCAAAATGCTCCAGGAAGATGTCCCCTTGCCTCTTGGACAGTTTGCTGCCATCCCTGTTGAGGAGCAGGGGCAGGTGGGCAAAGTGCGGGGGCTGCCAGCCCAGGGCCTGGTAGAGGAGCAGATGCTTGGAGGTGGAGACCAGCCACTCGGAGCCCCGCAGCACGTGGCTGATGCCCATGTGGTGGTCGTCCACCACACAGGCCAGGTGGTAGGTGGGGAAGCCGTCGCTCTTCAGGATGACTGGGTCCCCCTCCACACTGGCCACCTCATGCCGATTCCAGCCGTACACCAAGTCCTGGAAGGCAGGCGCCTCCCCCTCCAGGTGGAAGCGGATGGGAGGCTGGGGGTCTTTGGCCAGCTTCTGGGCCACCTGCGCCTCGCTCAGGCTCCGGCACCGATTGTCATACCTGTTGGGAAGCAGAGCAGCACAGTAACTAAGAGTTACTAAGAGTAGTGGTGACGGGCGTGAGCCCTACCTTTGCCTCTGATAACTGTATGACCTTGGGCAAGTCATTTACCTCTTACAGCTGTCTCCTCAGTCTTGAATGGGGATAATAAGGTTATTGCGCGGGAGAACTAAGTGAGATAACGTAGCACAGCAGTCACAAGCCTGTTTCCCTTCTTCCTTGCTAATGAGGAAACGTCAAATGTCACTCAAGGGGGTGAATCATGACTGATTTTGCTTAGCATGCAATCTCATTCCCCTAAAGCATTGACCCATCACTGAGATTCAAAAAAAAGTATGCTTGTGGGGTAGCGGAGGATGAAGGTTCTGGGAAAGATTTTCTCTCTAAGTGAGAAGCGGGCGAGCCACAGGGTGCTGCAGCCACTTGTAACTGATGGGGGAGGGGGGCAGCAAGGGAGGCAGCAACAGGCCAAAATAGAGTCTCGCCTTCTCAAAGCTGCTGGCTTCATCCTGGAGTCACCCACCTGCAGACTTCTGCAGAAGGAGAAGATGAATGTCTATGTGGTTTATGCTTTGGCTACTCAAAGTGTGGTCTGTGGACCTCCAGCGTCAGCCTCACCTGGGAGCTTGTCAGAAATGCGGCATCTCAGGACCTGCTGGACCCACCCTGGACCTGCTAAATCAGAAGCTGCCCATTAACTAGACCCTCAGGTGATTCTTCTGCACATTGAAGTTGAGAAGCTCTGGTTTGTCCCTTTTAAACAGAGTATTTGTTATTTGCTCCCAAAAGCGTCCTAAATGATACACAAATGTAACACTTGTAAGTACCATCCTTGACACTGAGCTAAATGTTCAATCGTAAATGGCTGTATGGGACTTCCCTGGTGGCGCAGTGGTTAAGAATCTGCCTGCCAATGCAGGGGACACGGGTTTGAGCCCCGGTCTGGGAAGATCCCACATGCTGCGGAGCGACTAAGCCCGTGTGCCACAACTACTGAGCCTGTGATCTAGAGCCTGCGAGGCACAACTACTGAGCCCGTGTGCTGCAACTACTGGAGCCCATGCGCCTAGAGCCCGTGCTCCGCAACAAGAGAAGTCACTGCAATGAGAAGCCCGCGCACTGCAATGAAGAGTAGCCCCCACTCGCCACAACTAGAGAAAGCCCGCACGCAGCAAAAAAGACCCAATGCAGCCAAAAATCAATAAATGTATAAAATAAATAAATAAATGGCTGTATGGATCCAGGATCCAGGATTACATGATCGTAATTTTAAAAAATAATCTTCTGTCAATGGGCAAGTAGACCGTTTATGATTAAAAAGGCAATGCTGCAGCGGATGGCACGACCTTGTATGAGCATCCAAGCCCTTGTCCAAATAGTTCATTGAAACTGGAACTTGAATGTTATGATGCTGATGGGAGTACAAGCTAGTAGAGTGCCTCTAGACAGCATCTATCAAAGCTATAAATTAACCTGCAATTCCAAATCTAGGGAGGTAACCCAACAAACACATTGCACATGTGCCAAACGATGTATGTCAACATTATTCATCACCATTCCCTTTTTTTAGTAACAAAAGATTAGAGATAACATAAATGTTCATTAGAAAGGAACTGATCAAGTGAGTGATGATACAGCCCTGTGACGGAATACTACGCAAGCAGAGGAAAATTTATGGACTCGTACAGCCCGATCCTCAAGACAGTAAGTGGGATCTGTAAACTGCATGACACGTATCTTGTGGGCTACCATTTGAGCGGGGAAGAGGAGAATGATCCCTGCCTCATGGTGCTTTTCCCATGTCCTCCCCGCCCTTGAGCGTGGGCTGGACCTAGTGACTTCCTTCTGATGCACAGAGCACGACACAGCCGTGAGATGTCACTTCCCTGATTAGGTTATGCAGAAGCTGTAGCTTCCACCTTCCTCGCTCTCCCCTGCCTTCTCCCTGGCTTGCCCTGAGGAAAGCCAGCTGCCAAGCTGTGAGCTGCCCTGTGGAGAGGCCCACATGGCTCGGAACAGATGCCTCCAGGCAACAGCCTCGGAGAGGCATGGAGGCAGATCCTTTGAGTCCAGCCTCGAGGTAACTGCAAGCCTGGCCAAGACCTTGACGCAGCTTTGAGAGCAACCCTGAGCCAAAGGAGCCAGCTAAGCTGTGCCCAAACCTGACCCACAGAAACCCTGAGATAAGCCAGTTGGGGATAATCTGTTACACAGCAAGAGCTAACGAACACATCCACCCCTGGGGAGGCACCCGTGACAGGCTGGGGCTCTCACCGGGGTGTCTGATGGTTCCTTAGGGCCTCCCTCTTCAGGAGCTCCAGCCGCTGGGGTGAGCAGAAACACGGGTATGCAGCGCCGCTCTTCAGCAGAGCTTCGGTGGCCTGGGCGTAGAGCGCAAGTCGCTGAGACTGCAGGTAGGGCCCTGCAGGACCTCCCCGGCGGGGGCTCTCGTCAGGGGGGATGCCTACAACACAGGCAGAGAATAATCACCAAACGGTAATAACTACGATGCATAAGACACTGGTTCCCAGGCACTGTTATAAGCGCTTTACACATATAGCAAAGCTTCTAACCCTCCTGACAATCCATGAGGCTGTTACTCTTATGATTTCCCTTTTCCAGATGAAGAGTTAAAACACAGAGAGGTTAACGCTCAAGGTCATGTGGCTGGTGGATAAGGAGTCAGATGGAGGTGCACTGGTTCAACGGCCCATGCCCTTACAGGCACGTCCTCTCCCTCCATCCTTGCCCTGGGGAGGGAGAAGCCAGCAGGGCTGGAACAGGGGACTTGGGAGAAGAAGCGTGGTTCAGGGACAGCCCATTCAGCCTGGCTGGGCTCCTGGCCCTGCCCCTGACTGGCTGTCACGAGGGATAGTGCCTTGCACCTTCCAGGCTGCTTTTATGTTTTGTGATCGCTGTTAAAGCTCAAAACCACCCCACCCAGTAGGGGCCGTTATTACTCCCATTCAGTAAGGAGGACATGGGGGCGTAGAGGGGCTGTGTTATGTCACCTGGCCAAGGACCAAAGCCAGGCTAGCTGGCCCCAAGTCCGCACTCTTAACCACTTGGTGGACTGCCTCTTGCATTCCTTAGCCTTTCTAAGCCTCGGTTTCCTTCTCTGAAAAGTGGAGCTGAGAGTCTACTGTGCAGAGTGACCGAGACGTAAACGCACCAGTGCTTACACAGTGCTTAGTGAAATGGCTTCACGTAGAACAGCTGCAACATACGCTGTTAGATTAAATGTGACCTATTATAAGCGAACCGCCAACCCCAGGTGTGGTTTCCTCAGGTCACAAAGGATAGATTTAACTTATAAACGCTTCCGGGAGAGGTAGGGTGGACACAGAAGAGCTGGATGACGGTGTTTCTGCCCTGAAATGGCTTTCAAACAAATTAGGAAGAGGACAGGGCTAACCCTGCACACCCGACGTCACACAGACTCTGGAGGCTGAGGGGCCTGGGTTCAAGTGCACTGGCCAGCTCTGAGGCCAGGCAAGACACCTACCAGAGCCTCCATTTCCTCCTTTACAAAAGAAGGAAACAAACATTTACTTTCTGCTGAGGGTCATCACGAGGCTGGAACGGGACGGCCTACGGGCCTACGGGAAGGGTTTGGCGCTTTGCCCGGCACATCTCGGTGCTCAGCAGGTCCTGGCTGCGACCATCGTTGGTACTGCTGGTATTTGTCAGAGAAGGGGGGGGTGGGTTAGGTGCATCTGGGGCTCCTTCCTGATCTACCCTTAACGTGTCCAGCATTTGGAATGCTCCAGGGTTTAAGAGAGACTCCACTAGGAAAACTGAAAACAGAGTCACATAAAATATAGTATGTAAATGTTCACGGCAGTTTTACTCATCATAACCAAAAAGCAGAAACAATCCAAATGCCCAATCACTGACGAATGGATAAGTAAAAAGTGTTATTTCCATACAATGAATATTGTTTGGCATAAACGGGAAAGAAGAACCAATTCATGCTACAACATACACGAACCTTATGCTAAGTGTAAGCCAGACATAAAATGAAACGTCCCAAATAGGCAAACCACAGAGACAGAAAGTAGGTTAGTGACTGCCAGGGGCAGGAGGGAAGGAGGAATAGGGAGTGCCTGGTGCAGGGTTTCATTTTGGGGTGATGGAAATGTTCTGGAATTAGAGAGTGGTGGTGGATATACAACTCAGTGAATATACTAAAGACCACTTTGAGATGGTAAGTTTCATCCTATGTAAATTACATACCGATGCCCAAAGCAAGAAGCTCCAGAACTGAGCCACCTGGGGTGCGGATCCCTGCCCTCTGCCTCACCAGAAGGCTCACACCGTTGTGCCGAGCTGGGGGCTCCTCGGGGCAGGACACATCAGGCAGTCTTGCTCATCACGCTACCCTCGTGCCTAGCACCGTGTAGCAGGTGCTCCACGCCACGTGGCCAATCACGGGCTCCTGCCAACCTCCCTGTCCTCACGTCTCCAGGTCCTCTGCTTACCTCACCGTGCTTGGGCCACACTGGCTTCCTTGCTGCTCCTCAAATACATCCAGCACTAAGCTTCCACAGGGCCTTTGCATCTGCTATTCCCACTGCTTTGAGCATTCTCCCCCTAGGTAACCAGAGGGCTGGCCCCTCACTTTGTGCAACTCTCTGCTCTACCGTCCCCTCCCTGGGGAAGTCCCCCCCATCTCCAAGACCTGCTCCCTGCTGGTTTCCTCGCCTGCTACCTTTCCCTCCACATCACTTATCATCACTTAATATTGTAGTAAGAATGAATTCACCTGTTATTTATCTGTCTTCCCCTACTTACCGAGTGCAGGGTCTTGGTTCCATGCTTGAACACTATCACTACCTGGACCACAGTAAGTGACTTCGGTGCATGAATTCTTTTATTCAACTAATCTCAACTGAGTTTCTGCTACAACCTTCTACAGTAGAGGACAGAAATGAAATCAGTTTTTGCCCTTCAGGAACCCAAAATTTAGTTAATGATTTACCTGAGACTAGAATACACATGTCAAGACAGACTGGTGTTTTTGGCATTTTTCCTTGGCGAGCTTAAATAGTCATACCTGTTCCGACAGGATGGCAGCTACTGACCTGGGGAACACAAATACACTCCTCCTCGTCCTCCCTGAGCTGAGCTGGCCTCAGGGCTAAACTTCCCTTAAAGAGACTGACTTAAGAAGCTGCACGTGTTTTGTTTGGCTCATACAATGTGGCTTAAAAAAAAAAAATCTGAGCTCAGATTTAACAATGGGAAGTAGTCATCAAAAACAAAAAAACCCCAGCGTTCCGGCTCCTCCCGGAAATCAGAAGATTTGACAAGCTGGGCCAGGAGTCCCACATCAACTGGGCTGGCGCTTTCTCGGGCTTACCACACCCCTGGAGACTCCCGGTCCATCTTCCACTTGGCCTGTGTTTCCTGCCCGCTCCCAGGAGGAAGTGAGATTCTGAGATAAAAACAAGAATCTCCAAACAGCCTTGGAGCTTTTTATTCTGCCCTGCCCCAGGAACTTCAGCATCTTTCCAGGTGGAACCTGCCACCCCAGGCAGCACAAATGTACTCATTCCTCCAGGGACTCCGCATTCTCCACCCTGGGCCACGTGAGAAAACCTTCAGGCTCCTTTTCCTGCTCCCTGCGCCTTCCTTGAAGAAGGGGCCTCTCCTGGCCAGCCTCACCTGCCCACTCCAGCATGTCCTCTATATTCTCCGCTGCCCCAGGCACAAGGCGGGTCTGATCCGTGTCCTCCAGCCTCAGGATGAAGCTCCCTCCGTGCTTCTTGGCAAAGACGTAGTTGTACAAGGCAGTGCGGAGGCCGCCAAGGTGCAAGAAGCCTGGCGGAAGAAGAGAACAGCTCAGACAAGATGGGGAAGACAAGGGGCAAGTAAGTTCTGCTTGTGACACAAGGTCTCAGGGAACATCAAAGTCTAAGAAATAGCGCTACCCTGTCCCATCTCCCCATCAGGCACCCAGGCAGGCAGGTTGCCACAGAAGAGGACTGGGCTGGTTGACTCATTTACCCTCATCCTGGAAGTGGAAGAACACTGAAGTTTTGGAGCATGTCATTGGGTAAAATGGCTCCAAATCTCCCCAACTGCACCCATCATTCTACTTCGACATTTGCCTTAAAGCCAAGTTTCACCCAAAGGAGAAGCAGACAATTATTCAGTGAAGCCACATCACACGTGCATCTAACTTATGCAAATTCAATGAAGTCCTTGGACAAAAAAAAAAATTAATTACTAATTAAAAGTACTGTAAGATTACATTTTGCCCATACCCTCTATGCACTGTATGTGACTATCCACATCATACATTTTAAATTTTGTCTACTTGACACTTTAAGTGCTGGCTTTAGATACTAACCGAAAGTAATATTCGATGCCACTGTATTTCTCTTCACCCAAGTTTAAACACTTAATATTTTACTTTTTCATCATTCCTGACTGAAAAGTTAAAGTGAACAGTTTTCCCAGGGCTGTCATTTCCCCCCTTACCCTTCCTTCTTTGGGCCAGGTGTAGCGGAATAACTGAGGACATGGAAAGGAGACATGACCCATGCCCCCCCGCCCCAGCAAACTGGGGGCTGGCGAATAAGCCAGAACTGTAAACAGTACTGATTGCTTTGAGCCCCCCCCGGCAAACCAGGGGCCTGCGAAGAAGCATTGAGTGCTTTGGGCACTGATCCATGAGATGTCCTCAGTCTAATCAGAATGGTGGGAACACAAGGAAACGTCCTTGTGCTACTTCAGTGTAATCAGAATGGTGGGAACGCGAGGAAATGTCCTTGTGCTACTTCAGTGTAATCAGAGTGGTGGGAACGCGAGGAAATGTCCTTGTGCTACTTCAGTGTAATCAGAATGGTGGGAACGCGAGGAAATGTCCTTGTGCTACTTCAGTATAATCAAAATAATGGTGGGAAACTTGTGCTGCTTTTGAGTTCAGGGACGAAGCACGGCATGTTTTCAAGAAAGCCTATTGCTTGTATAATCAATAGAAACATATGTTGCTGCTTTGGCATTTCTGAAATGTTACGAAAACAAGTCTTAAAATGTAAACATAGATAATGCTTTAATAAAAGCTACCACAGCAGGACAGACGGCGCTGCTTTGCCTGAGCGAACGGCAGCCCTCTACTGCTGTGCTTCGGCACAATTCATCTCATTTGAGCTTGCTTTCGGCCCTGTCATAAGATAAACTACGACAGCCAGGCTACGGCCCTGTCTCCACAATGAGCTTGTCTGCATCTCCAAGTACAGGAGGCAGCACGGGATAGGAAATGCTTCTCTGGAGTCAGGTAGACTCCAGCTCAACACTGATTATGTATGTGACCTTCAGCTAGTTACAAGGCCACCACCAAAACCAGAGGTCCCCAAGATAGAGGACAGGGGTCCAGTAGTTGAAAGCAAGACCTTTTAGATCAAATAGACCTTGATTCAAATTCTGCTACCCCTTGGACACTCTACTTGACTTCTGTGTGCATCGATTTCTTAATTTGTTAGAGAGATTAACAACAAAAAATAGAAATCTTCCTTGCAAGGTTGCTGTGAGGCATAAATGTTGACCAGAGTACCCTATTAATTTTAGTTATTATAATGATCTACATTATCTATAGATAATGTAGATCTACATTATCTATAATGTAGATAATGTAGATCTACATTATCTATAGATCTACTATATCTGTAGTCAACAGCCTTTCCAACATGGGCTCTTCCCACAGATCAGCAAGGAAAGGAGAATTAAAATCATCACAATGGAACCTTCTGCTTATTAAGTGCTTTCCATGAGTACCAGTCTTTACCCCGTGCCTCAGTTGCATTAGCTCAAACCATGAGGCAGGTACTATTACCAGCCCTGTTTGACAGATGGTAAAACTCAAGAGGTTCAGAGAGGTTAAATAATTTTCTCAAGCCACACAAATAGGAAGTGGCAAAGCCAGAAATTTGGGCCCAGACAATTCCAGGCCTTGGCACCCAAACCAGAGCTTGTCTGCAAACTGTTGGCAGTTCCTAACCAAGTTGACAGCAATTTGACAGAATAACTTTATATCTGTTGAATTCAATAGTCTCATATTTTGTATGCTTTTACGAGTTTCCTTTTTCTACTGATTTCTTTATATTGATTTTATAAAAGTATTAGTCCATAATTGACTGGAAATCAGAAACGAGTCCTTTCACCAGGGGTGGTTTGAGAAGCATGCTCTACACGATACTGCCTGCCGAGAAAGATCCCTGTCACTCTGTGTAGCTGAGACCTTGTCACAAAGGTAGCTCTGTGACCCTGGAGTTCAGAATGAGAGGCACGCTTGGTGTGAAGAGGGCAAGCAGGTTGACTAGGTGAGAAAAGAATTTGGGGAACTGGTGCGGAGGCCCTGACAAGATCGCCGCTAGGGTATACAGTGGGGCTCTGCCTGACTCTCTGGTTTGCTAGGCTCCAATACTAATCACAGGGCCTTTGTACCTCCAATTTCCTCTGCCCAGAAGGTTCCTTCTATAGGTTTCACATACCTAGCTCCTTCTTGTTATCTGGTTCTCAGCCCTTATGACACCTCCTCAGCAAGGCATCCCTGAGCATCCTACCCAACCCCCAGTCCCCTACCCTGCTTCATCTTCCGCATGACACACGTGACTGTTTAAAACTAGTTATTTTTATACGTGTTTGTTGCAGCCACTACAGTGTAGGCTTCTTGGGAGCGGGGGCCCTACTTTCTCCATGTCCACTGTACCCCAGCGCCTAAAACATTTTGTACTCAATACACATTTACTATACACACAAAAGGAAAAAGGGGCCCAAAGAAATGGTACAGTACAATAAACACGAAATTCCTGGCAACGTGAAAAATTTCCTCTCGTAAACCTATTTCTGCCTCTGTATAATGAGGCCGCACTACCCGCCCAGTCTGACTCCACCGGAAGGGATTCGCTCGGAACGTTCGGGGGGCGGGCAAGAGACGGTGGGCCTAGGCCTGCAGCGTCACGTCCGCCAAGGTTACCTGTGGGGCTGGGGGCGAACCGCACTCGCACCGCAGGCCCGGCATGAGTGCCCAGGCTGGCCTCGCGCCGTCCCAGGGGGCGGCCCAAGGCCTCCGGGGGCCTCCGGGGATGCAACAACCTCTTCAGGAGCACAGCCATGTGGAGTGGAACCGCACACGTGGGCTTCTCTGTGCATCACTTCCGGGGACTCCTCCCAGCAAATCCGCTTCCGCCACAGCAGGCGCAACCCCGCCCCTTAAAGGCGCAGGCCCCCTAGCCTACAAGCCCACGCCCCCTAGCCTACAAGTCCACGCCCCCTTGCACAACTGCGGTCCCACTCGGCCTCTAGGGGGAAGAGTCCAGCGAGCGGGCGATTTCCCGGGCCCGCCCCCCGGGTTCTTTAAAGCTAAAGCGTGGCAGGGGCCGGGCCGGGGAAGCGGAGGAGGCGGGTCTCCATAGAAACCTCCACCTGTTTCCGGCCAGGCTGTGCGCGATTAGGGGCTGTTACCGGGGCCAATCTCAGCCAGCTCGCCTTTTCCCGGCGGCCTCTGCGGGAGCGGTGGGTGTTGTACACAATCATCATGGCGGCGGCCGGAGCCCCGGATGGTGAGTGTGGAGGGGGTGGCGGGCGCCCGGGTCGGGCCGAGGTGAAGCGGGAGCCCCTGGGGGATGCGGCCTGGCGCGGCGGGGGGAGCAGTCTGGCTCGGGAGCGGCGGTCCGGCGGGCGCCCGGGCAGAATCCGGTCCCAGGCCCAGCCCGCGGCGAGCGCCCACCCCCTAACCCCCTTGCAGGCATGGAGGAACCGGGCATGGACACGGAGGCCGAGACCGTGGCGACAGAGGGGCCCGCGCGGCCCCTCAGCTGCTTGGAGGCCGAAGCCGCGGCGGGGGCGGCGGCCGAGGACTCCTGCGCCGCGCGAGGCAGTCTGCAGCCTGCCCCGGCCCAGCCCCCTGGGGACCTCGCGGCCCAGGCCTCGGTCAGCAACGGCGAGGACGCGGGCGGCGGCGCGGGCAGGGAGTTGGTGGACCTGAAGATCATCTGGAACAAGACTAAGCACGACGTGAAGTTTCCCCTGGATAGCACAGGCTCCGAGCTAAAACAGAAGATTCACTCGATTACAGGTAATCCCCGTGGCTCTGACAGCCTTTCCCACTTCACCTACCTAGGGTTGACGCTGTGCTAGGCACCGCGCTGGCCTCTTTCCTTGCATCAGCGTTCTTAGTGCTCACAACAGTCCTCCCAAGTAAGTAGTAATGTGCCTGTTATTCAGGTGGGGAAAATGAGACCCGAAGTCAGAGCTAGTCAGTGGCTGAGCTGGGATTCAAGTCCATTTCTGACTCTTCGGCCCAAGTTTCTAACTTGTGCTTCTAACATCTCTAATAAAATCACCTAAGGCGCTTGTGAAATTTACAGCTCCTAGGCCCTTCCCCCTGGAGATTTTGATTCAGTGGGTCTGGAATGTGGCCAGGAATTATTTTTAGCAAATGCCTCAGGTACTTCTAATAAGGGAAGTTCAGGAAACACTGTTTTTGGCTCTCATGCTGGCCCCTTCACAGATGCTCGTGTTACTTAGTTTTTTCTTATTTACAGCAGTTTGCCATCCAAAATGATTTTCTTTTTACATTTTCTGCACATATTCTGTAAGCTCCATAAAAACAGAAACCTTATTGGTTTCTATATCCCTGAGGTTTGTGGACTCTCACTTAATATTTGAGTCACAAGATGGTTGAGGAACAACTTGGAATGAATGATAGCTGATATTTATTGATCAGTTATTAAATACCAGGTGCTGCACTAAATGCTCCGTATTTATTATATCTTAGTCCTTAAAACGAGTTCGTACAGAAGGAACTATTGTCATTACTCTTATGAAGTTCTGGAGACTCAGAGAGGTTGTGAATTGCCTGAGTGCACAAAAGTAATTGGCAATAGAGCAGTATTCACTTTCGGGTCTGTTGTGCAAGAATGTTTTTCGTTTCTTCCTTTCACTGTCCTCTACCTTTTCTCAAGGTCTCCCGCCTGCCATGCAGAAAGTCATGTATAAGGGACTTGTCCCTGAGGATAAGACGTTGAGAGAAATAAAAGTCACCAGTGGAGCCAAGATCATGGTGGTTGGCTCCACGATAAATGATGTTTTAGCAGTAAACACACCCAAAGATGCTGCCCAGCAGGACGCAAAGGCCGAAGAGAACAAGAAGGAGCCTCTCTGCAGGCAGAAAGTGAGTCTGTCGTGTGATTGTTGGTCCTGGGAAGTGTGAGGCTTTGTCCTCTCAAGCCTAGGCTGGTTGTATCCTTTCTAGAATAAGCTCCTTTTTGGACAGGGCCCATGATGGAAATTTATGGCAGCAGTTGGGTGCGGCTGGCTGTTGAGTGGAGGTGACAACTACCTGAGATTTGCATCTTTGTCTCATCTGGCGGGTCAGTGTGTCTCAAGTCTATCTACTTTAGGATAAGGCCTTTGTAAAGGCAGGCTTTAGACCAGGTATTGAAATGAAGCAGATGTGGGTTTCTCTCCTATTTAGTGCCAGAGAAAAATGCCACTATTGGAATTAATCCTCCATTTTACACAAGTGCTTGCATTTGTTTTTTTGGCTTGTGGCTTCCCTCACGTCAACAAGCCCTTTTCTGGATAGGCATGGAAATCAATAGCTTTCAGAGGTTCCTCTAAAACTGACTGTTTCAGGAAGCCAAATGAAGCTGACTAGGAAGATAACTCTGCTGATTTTCTTTTTTCCCTCTTCCTGGTCTGTGAAACGGGGGCCTGAATTTTTACATGCTTTGTTGGTCATTTTGGATGGAAGAGATCCAGCCTGTTTTGTGCTCATTGTAGCCATTCAGATTCTTTTTTGTGATTGGGAAAAGTAAGCGTGTTTCACTGTGGAAGGAACTGATTGGAAGAACCATCACTTGTGATCTTATCACCCAGCTAACCCCACCTGTAGTTATGGAGTCTCCTGGCTACTCTTAATGTGTTCCAGGAAAATAGATATTCTCAACTTAATCTGTATCCTGAGGAGAGTAAACCAACCTTGACCAACATCAGTTTCAGTGACCTTAGGCACCAAGGCACATGGCCAACAGTGTGAGAAGGACACAATTTTCTGTTACAGGTCCGTAATCCCTTATATGTGCTTCCAGAACCCCAAAAGAGTCTGAAAACTCAAGTGGTTTTATAAATTTGGCAGCAAAACCTGATCAGAATTAGTGTGAATAGTCATGTTTTGCCCTAGAAATATTAACATATTTGGTAACAAGGTACTGTCCTAGACTTCACAAAGAATATTATGTAGTGTAGTTTAAAACCATATTATGACAAAAAAAGAAAAACTGTATTACGTTTATAAAATTCTTAAAAGTTTTAGACTTTATAAAGTACAAAATATTTGTCCTTAGGCTTTCAGATAAGAGACTGTAAACCTATATTAACATCTAAAATGTGTTTATTTGGATATTTTTGCCTCTAAATATGGGATGATAATGTCTTGTAACTAAATGAGTGCATTTCCATTTTCATATCTTCCTCCGCCGCAATGTATGAAATTGTCAAATAGGAACATGTCAGACATGAATGAGCCTTCCCACTGGTTACACCCTTGGAGCATAAATACAGGTTTTGAGTTACTAATGGTAGCTTAACAGGCTTTAGAAGTGTTCTCCACAGTGAAGGGAAAATACTTCAAAAGGTACTTGTGAGGTATGAGTCCAGTTAGGCTTCTAATCCACGCAGCTTTGTTCCGTTGATGCCGGTTATGAGGCATAACGTGGCCTACTGAGAGGGACCCGTTCTCCTGGCTTTTCGTCAGCTTGCTCAAGAATCTAGGGCTGATATGTAGACTGACATTTTGCTAGTAGTCTGGCAGTGTTGAGTTTATTCCTGCCAGAGGGTTTCCACCATGCCCGTGCGGGTTTAAGCTGGCTCTTGGCCACTTGGTCCGTAAATTCGATTAAATGTTTACCCTCTACCCACTTGTTACCCTACAGTTCTAGCTTGACCAGACAGCGACTGTACCTGTAAAGCCACAGATGGAGAGGAAACAAGACTCAGGCATTTGGGCCAGACAGAAACAGTTTTAGGGGGCCATGAGCCTCATTAGAACCCTTAATGAGCTGCTTCAGACTCCTGAGGTGGGAGTGGGGTTAGAGACTTCTTAATGTCAGGCTTTAGAGTAATCAGCATTTCTCTTTGGAAATGTGGCTCCTGAGCTTTCTGTTTAGCTGGGGTTGAGGGTGGGGTTATGGGGAAGATTTGTGCAGTGGACTGAGTCTCCATTTGTTGAAGGAGTGCCCCTTCTAGGGCAGCTAAGCTGATTCTCAGCATCCTTATAGGTTTCTCTGGGAGTTTAAGTTGACAGAAATGGCTGTCCTGTTTCATACATGCCAGGAGAGCAAGCACCCTTTGTGGCTGTCTTATCTTGATGTTTAATTCTTTCAGTGGTGATTTCGGGGGAGGGGGAGAAGGAAGTGGAGTTTATTTGAATTAGCACTCTGGAAATTCTGATTGCTCTAGAGCTTTGATGTCTAATGTGGTAGCCACATGTGGCTGATTAAAGTTCAGTAATATTAAGAATTCAGTTCCTTACTCATGCTAGCCACGTTTCAAGTGCTTAATAGCCACAGGTGACTCATGGCTACTGTTTTGGACAGCATAGATATAGAACATTTCCATCATGGAAATTTCTGCTGGACAGCACTGCTCTGTAGTGTCAAAGGACCCATATCTGTAGTCACAAAAAGCTTTTGAACCAAAACATTAAGGCTTTCTTCATTCTCTTTTTCAAAGAGGTAATAATAGATAAAATGCAGTCAGCTGTTTCATTTAATTATCTCTTCTGACTTATAGCAACACAGGAAAGTATTGGATAAAGGAAAACCCGAAGATGTGATGCCGTCTGTTAAGGGTGCCCAGGTAAGCCGAACTCCTTTGTGAGCATTCTGAAAAGGAACCAGACCACCTTCTGACTTCCTGAGGTTCCTGCAATCAGTCCTCGAGTCTTGTCCCGTCTTCTTTTCCTGTCTCGCCTTGTTTCTGGTTCCTCCCTCTCTTACCATGCTCTTGTGTCTCCAGGAGCGCCTGCCAGCTGTACCCTTATCTGGCATGTACAATAAGTCCGGGGGAAAAGTGAGACTTACCTTTAAGCTAGAACAAGACCAGCTGTGGATCGGCACTAAAGGTACGGACTGCTCTCACCTCTTCCTGGCTCACTGCCTCTCGTACCCTGCAGGGCGTGGCCTTGGGTGCAATTCTGCTCCTCATTCTGAAATCCTTCTCCACTGTGCTTTGTGTGCTCCTGGCTTTCAGTTTTTCTTTTTGATGCTCGCCTTCTATTTGGACCCTCTTCCCTCATTCTTTTTAGTCTGATCTCAGGGCCAATCCATCAGACATTGGCTCTTCAGTTGCAGCCAAAACCAGAGGTTCCAAACGTGTGGCCTTAGGGCCAGGTCTAGTCCACAGACGAGGGTTTTATGAGTTTACACACAATCTGTGAAAATCGGGAGGTTTCACTGGATCTGATTTTTTTTTTTTTTTTTTGTGCTTCTCTTGAAAAGAAGCAAAAGATCTAGCCATTCTGGACCTGCATTTTCACATGGCAACGATCAGACGGAGCTGAGCAGTGGTTTCAGGGGGTCCATGCTGTAGTCCTCACTGTTTCATTTATCTTTTATTGTAGCCAGCTTTATTAATTTATGTCACCTGCCTGGCTCCTGTATATCAGAGTTTGCCCCTGTACTAGGGACCTGCCCCTCCTTCCCTTCCTGGTTGCCCTCTGCTTCCCCGCCCCTACCCTGCCTGTGCCTGTGAATCAGGCTTGCTTTTTGCTGGGAAGTGTCTCTGACTGTCCTCCCTCTCCCTTCCCCCAGATGGTTCAAAGTCTTGTCAGTTACATTCCAGAATTATTTGTGTCCCTTTCTTTGCCACTCTGTTGTGCCAGTTAACTCCTAGCATCTCAAATCTTGGTCTGTTAAAGCAAATTAACCTATATCCCTGCCCCATCCGGGATCTCTTTTGTCCTGCCCATCTTCTGTACTGGTTTTTCCTCACTGGTTCCTGTGCTCAAAAACCTTGCGCTCTTTAAGGCCAAGTTCAAATGCCTAAACACAGTGTCCCGTATTCTCAACGGTGGGGCCCAGTTTAAGTTTCTGACCTCACTTCCTGCCCCACTTGCATTGTTGTGCCCTACGTACTTCAACTGCATCACTCCCTGAGCTTCCCACCATGCTTTGCACAGCTCATGTCTTTGCTCATTGCTGTGCCCTTACCCAGAATGCCTATTTCCCATTCCTGTTGTTAACAAAGTCTTCTGAGGTCCTACCTAAATGTGCTCTCCTAATGAAGCCTTCCCTGATATCTCCCCCACCCTCCAAATGAATTGCTGCCCCTTCTGTTCATAGAGAGCCCCGTTATATCCTCAGAGCACTCATTACTCTCTGACTTGTCTGTCCCCCTGTTAGATTCCTGGAGGGAACCGAACATGCCTAATTCACCTGTTTCTGGCCAGCACTGTAGGTATTCAGTGTTCGAGGTAAATGGTAAAGAGAAGTATAGGGGATCTCATCGTCTGAGGTTACTTGGTTTCAGGGACAGGCCATTTAGTATGATTCTGCTTAAAATGGGACCAAAGTTTTATGGAAAATAATTGGAGTAGGGGTGATGGGGAGTGAGATTTTAATCATGTGAAATATGAAAATGTTTCTGTTTTCAACCCTATCCTGATTCTTAAAATGAACAAAAATTGAAATGGCCAAAATGCTTGAGTTTTCTAACAAGTTTATGATTCCTTGCTATAGTCTTCATTTCACTTTCGACTCTAACTGCATGGGCAAAGCAAGTTGTGCATAATATTTAAGGGCTTTCCCATCATTCCCAGGGGCCTTTGAACCCTTTAGCAGGTCATTCTCTTCTGCAGAGCCTGTCACATCATCAGTTTTTTTTAATTGTGAGCTGCCCTGCCTCTGTCAGGTCGTCACTTATTCATGACCTTGCAGGTGATTTTGCTTAGTTCTCCACTATTGCATTGACTTGCTGAGAGCCTGCCTCTTCCTAGGCTTGCACTTTCACTCGGGCAGCCTAATGGGAGGCAGGGACTAAGGATGCTGGCCCAGAGGGTGGGTGCAGGCAGGGGAGCTGGACGAGGACTAAGTGTGTCAGTGTTCGTTGGTTCCTCAGGGAGTGTTTTCAGGTTATGAAGTTGTATAGGAGCCAACATCGTAACTGCAGGGGCTAAAGAGAACCTCCCACACGTGAGTTAGAGGTTTTATTTCAGCTTGTAGGAGCAGCTGCCTTTCTGCTTTGGCACAAAGGCAGAGCTCTAGAAGAATCTTGATGTATCAGGGCTTCAGAGCTGTTGAGAGCCGCATTACTCACTAGCCTTGTTAAAGAGCCTGGCCGTGAACATTCATGTCTTCAAGGGTTGACCAAGGCCAGGCTTTCCATTCCCACCCAGACTGCTGTGTCAGTGTACCTCAGGCTTTCTTCTCACTTGGGAGCCCAGTAGTCCTGTCACCTGGGTGTCCTCAGCACTGTCCGAGGAGGACAGCTTGTTCTGGGAGTTGGCTGCCAGCCACTGGCTTCATCTTTCTGCTGACGTGACCATCCCAGCTGCTAGTTGGCCTCTTTCTCGATGGGGTGCTTTACCGAGTGGCACTCAGGGGCTTCTGCGGTAGCGTGTGTAGAAGGCAGCACTGACAGCCTCAGGCCCAGTGGAGGGGGAAGAACGAGCTCCAGGCAGGAACTGGGACCTGTGACCACGTGGAGCCGCCTCGGGGGAGCATGTGCCCTGCTTGTAGGGAACTCGAGTCTCTAATCTAGCTGATTGCTGTCACTCAGGAATGTGGGCCCAGGATTGTTGAATCTTCTGTGTTTTCAAGAGAAGCCAGAAGTTCATATTTTTGTGTGAAATCTCTGGACAATTCAAAATGGCTGATGTTTTTAAAAGTTTCCATCTTAAAGATAAGTGCTGGTCAGGTCCTACCTGTGGGTCACTGTTTTAGAGCCAATGAAAGTCAAAATCTGAATGAACATCTTCAGGTCCCATCTCCTCATCCCCATTTTTCAGAGACCAAGGCCCACAGGATGGAAGTAACATGTCTCGAGTCACCAACTAGACGACAGGTCAGGGCTCTGAGTTCCTGGTTTGTTTTGTCAACTTATTCGTTTTCCAGATTTTGCTTTCTGCAAAGCCTGTAATGAGTTTTCCAGCTTGGTTTCTCCATGTGCTGAGAACTCCTCCCTGAGGTGTCTGCTGCTTCTGGGCGGTGGCTTTGTTGTGTAGGTGCCCCCACCTCTCCTGCCACCAGCCCTGTCCTGCTGCCCTCAGCTCACCTCCAGTCTCATCTCACTCCAGGCATCCCTCGCTGCCTCCTTTTTCTTACCTGCCATCCTTAAACTTGCTGCAAAATGTCTTCTCACCCCATGTGATAAGTGGCATTTAGAGTGTTAATCATAAGAGGTTATGAATGCTCTCAGAGAACTTCTTCAAGTGTGTGTATTTGGAGGGGTGGGGGACCAAGGGAGGGAATGGGAGGGCGGTGAGTGAGCAGGATCAAGGGATAGAAACTGGTCTTAAAGCCCCAAGCATCCCCCTTCCTGTACAAGTCACAGGGGCATGCAGTTGCCTCTTTTTGGTCCCCTTGGCTATCCCAGGTGCCAAAGACCTCAGCCAGGGCTGGGCTTGGCAATAAGGGTGCAGAGGAATTTCTTGGGTGTTTATTAATCATCAGACGTTACAGAGTAACACCAGGCAAGCTATACCTCTGCTCTCAGAAACCTTTAATATACCTCTGTCAAGTCCAGTTCCCCATTTGCCCCTAAGAAGTTCCCAACTCCCAAGCAGGGCTGGAGGTGCACTGACCAGATCTTTCCCGTCGTCCCGAGAGGGTGGGGAGAGATTCCCCCAGCCACGAGCCCTGAGGAGGGACTGCTGAGTCACAGGAGTAGAGCAGGGGGGCCTTTAATAATCACTGTAATCCCTCTTAACTTAGAGCGGACTGAGAAATTGCCCATGGGTTCCATTAAAAATGTGGTCAGTGAACCTATCGAAGGACACGAAGACTACCACATGATGGTAAGTAGCCGGCGTGGCCTGGCCCTCCCTAGACTCCTGCTTCTGCTCCTCTAACAGGGGATGGATGTTTCACTGAGGAGAGTACTCAGTGTTGAGAAGACGCGCAGGGTTAAGACCCTCATGTTGTCTTCCCATTCTTAGAACTTAATCCGTGACCTATTCCTCGTTCTGTTTATTTTGCAAACCGCACCCCGCCCCCAGCAGTTTAAAGGGGAGACACTTTATCTCTGCTGCATCTTTCATATCTGTAATGTTTTGTTTTTAGACCAGGAAAATAAATATAAAGAGGAGGTTAATGGCTTGTGGGTCTTCATTTTAAGTTTTGTCTTGCGTATGAAACAAAACCTCCCACTCGCCTTGGCGTCTGTGAGGGCACCAGGCTGCCCCTTTCTGCAGTGATGTTGCTTATCCCGGGGGGCAGCCCTCGAGGGGCCGAGGACCCTGTGGGGAGGGTGGAGCTGTGACCTGGTTAAGCAAGGAGTTGTGCTCTAAAGAGAGCGGCTGCTCTTTCCCAGACAGCACATCTGGAGGCATTCCCCAGGTCTGCAGAACAGAGCAGGAGTTCCGTGGCGAGACTCCCTGAGCAGCTTAGGCAGACACCTGTCTCCCCAGCACTGTTGAAGGGACTGCTTTAAAAAGGAAGTTCAGCCACCTTGCTCCGAAGTTGCTGTGCCAGAGACCTGAGCTGAGCGGTGATAGGGTGTGGGCGGGGCTGCCTCCCTTGCTCGCTGAGGAGGTGACCGTGGGCGGCGGCGGCCCAGCCCAGGGAGGAGCAGGAGCCAGCGGTCTGGGCTGCGGTTTGGCCTCCAGGGTTCACGGCGCAGGGAGGTGTTGGGAGGTCCGGGAAAAGGGGATCTCGAGGTATGGCGGTTCTCTCTGGGCAGATGACAGGTCCCCTGGCTCTAGGAGGTCAGCCAGTCGTGTCCCCTCTGCTGCCCTGTCGGGGTCTGTCAGCTCAGGGGCTTCGTCAGGCCATGGCTGGCCATGCAGCCCTGGGTGCACAGCTCATGGGTGTCCTCCGGGCAGTGGCGACGACGACACAGGCTCCTTTCAGGCCCTCGGGTGGCCCTTCCGCCACTAGTCTCTGTAGTCTTTAAAGGAGTGCAGGTGATTTGTTTTGCCTGCTCAGTGAATTTTTCTGTTTTAAAAGTTGGATTTTAATATTTTCAGTTGGGCCCCTTCACTCCCTTTCGAAACATCTGTCTCACCAGTTTGACCCGGTAGGGTTTGCAGTCCCAGTTTTCAGACAGCCTGGGAAGAAGGATTTCAAACAAGTAGAGTGGACCATTTTGGACATCTTTTAAGGAGGTGGTGTGGATGGCTAATGCCTTTGTATTTAGTTTAAATGCTGATTTCCCTCTGGAGTCATTGCTGGCAGAGGTGGGTTCTAATCGCCCCATTTCTTTTCTAAACGCCATTAAGTAGCACCTTGGCCTTTGTCTTAATGAAAGTGTTTATTTCCCTCTTTGCAGATGCCATTTCACTAGCTAGATTCACAGGTCACCTTAGAAAAGGGGGGAATGTCACCTTAGAGAAATGTTAAAAAGCATAGAAAAGGACCGAGAGTACTATAACAAACCCATATATCCATCACCAAGAAATGACTATTGTAAATATTTTGTAACTTGTTTTCAATCTTGCTTTAAATAAAAGAAAATATACCAGCAGTGAATATGTCCCCATTGTCTTCCCCTCCCCCCATTGCCATTATCATGATTTATCATGTGGATCCTTCCATCTCTCTGTGCATTTATTTTCACGTATATCCATGACCAAGCTACAGTATTGTTTTGTGTTTTTTCAGTTTTCATAAATGGTATCATGGTATGTATCGTTCTGCAACTTGCTTTTTTTTGGTTCGACATTACGATCTGTCTGTATTAACTCTAGATCCAGTTCATACCTTGTAAAAGTAAATCTAGTATTCATACGAGTAGGTCACTTTTAATTTTGCGTTCCCTTACTGATGGATATGTAGGTTGTTTCCAGGTTTTTATCATTTCTGACAGTGCTGCTTTGAACACTCATGTCTGTTTCCTCCTGCATGTGTGACAGTTTTCCTAGGGCAGTGGTTCTCAAACTGGTCTCTGGATCAGCAGTATTACATCACCTGGGAACTTGTTAGAAATTCAGATCCTCAGGCCCCGCCCCACCTCTCTGGAACCAGGAACTTTAAGGGCTGGAGCCCACCATTCTGTTCTAACAAGCCCCCAGCTGGCTCTGCTGCACGCGCGAGTTCGGGAACCACCGCTTTAGGATCGGCTATGCTTAACTCTCCCACCTTTTTATGTTTTATTTATCCATTTATTTTTGACAGGAGAATGCTCCCCATGTGCACAGTTTTTTTTTTCCCCTTCCCCTTTTAATTAATTCACTTCTCAGCCCTCCCCGTGTTTGTTGTGCTGCCTGCTCAGTCTCCCGACCTCTGAAGTACCGCTTGGTTTTCCTTTTTCCCTTCCAGGCGTTTCAGTTGGGCCCCACGGAAGCCTCTTACTACTGGGTGTACTGGGTTCCAACTCAATATGTGGATGCAATCAAAGACACTGTGCTGGGGAAATGGCAGTATTTTTGAAAGCACTTTCACCTCTGGCCCAGGAGACTGACCCAAAGTGAAGGACATTGCTGGGAGAGGCCTGCAGCATCCCTGGATTTCAGAGTTCTGGAACTTTGTTCAAAAAAAATCTATATCCAATCTAAGGTGATGTGGTGACTGAAGCCAGAGGTGATGTACTTTCACCATTAGCTTAATTTTAACTTAAAATCACCAGTTCCCTTTCTTGCAGTCAGCTTCATACCATTTTTAAAAGTCAATATGGTGGAAATCAATAAATCTGAATTCTGAACATGTTGTGTGGAATACTCTTAAGTGTGTTTGAGAGTAGATCTACCAATTTTGTTTAGAAAGCAATTATCAAAAGCTTTTTGGTTTCTTTCTTTTTTTTTTAAGTGATTTCACCTGAAATATTTTCATGACTCTTTGGTTGCAAACATTTGGACTGCGTTGTGATGAGTTGGGGTGGGTTTTTCCCTCTCTTATATGAAATTGTATGCAGAATGTGGGGTTAGTAAGCCATATTTCTCTGTCCATTGATTCAGAATGAATTCTTTCCCTTTTTATTTTTCCCACTTCCTGGATTGGAATTTATGTTTTAAAAACCCAAAGATGTCAGTTCCTCCTCTTGTACCTCATCACCACTTCCTTTCCTGGCTTCCCTCCTGCCACGCTGCTGCTCGTGAGCACTAGGCGGGAGAGGAAGAGCTGTGGGTCTGGTCGGGGTCGCTCACACTGGCCGTGGTGACTGTTGAGCAGCAGAGTGTGTCGCAGTGACTCCTGTCTGAACGTCTTGCCCTTTGGGCCCCGATCTCTGGGGAGATCCGCTGCTGCTTTGACGGTTGTCTGCAGCCCTCACTGATTCGGCTTTGAGGCCCAGCCTGGCACAGGTGTGCCTGGGTATGCCGACAAAGACCTCTTTGAGAGGAGCCAGGTGGAAGCCAGTTACACAGCCCTACAGCCACAGACCCAGATCCTTCTTTCCTTAGAAGTTTCGAGAAAGTCTTCAGCAGTCCAATGATTCTTTCAGTTACGCGTCTCCATTGGGTCCTTCTGCTCATGTGTTATGTTCAAGTGTCCTTCATCCCAGGTTCAGAGATGCTGCCTTTCTCAAGAAGAAGACATCTGACCTAGTGGGTTGGCCGATGTATTTAAACATCGAAAATGGGATAAATGGCTTTCGTGATTAGCTCTCCCTCTTCTGGTTTTAGCCCTTATGTTCTTCGTCCACGTGAAGTTCTGTTGTCTCCCGATGGCTTGGTTGACTCTGGAATGAGGGACGGTCTCTTGGTGAATGATACCCTTTGTGCTGTTCGCTGTTGCTCTGCCGCTGTCTTTGCAATTCTCGTCTCACTGGTGCAGGCCCTCATAGTAAGGTTTGGCGAGAGATGTTCCAAACTTCACATTTTGGATTCTAGACTGTTACCCCTCATTCTGTGAAATGTATTAGCATGTGTTCGCCTAAGATGACTATTCCTTGTGAGCCAGTTTATGGTGATATTCTGCGCGCTTCCCTTCTAAGCTGTAGTTCAGGAATCCAGCCCATCCAGACAGACTCTTGCTTTTCGTGGTGTAGTCAATGCCAAGTTATGCATCTGGGCAGGAAAACCTACTGTTGCTTTCTTGAGGGGCATAAGTATGTATGGGAAGTGTGTAGTGTTCAGGAAACTGCCTGGTTTTCATCCTTGAAAAAGGAGCAGTGACTGTAGCTTTTCTGTCCTCGTTGGCCCGCAGCTCCTGGAGAAAAGAGTGCTTCTTTGCTTCTTGTTGAAGCCTCCCTCTGCAGTTGACAGGCCTACAGAGGAAGCGGTCACGTAGCAAGAAGAGCGTCACCTCAGTTGGAATACTGCCCTTGCTGTTGGCCGGCGTCCCTGTCCCGGAGGCTTGTCCTGACAGTGCCACACGCCTGCTTTTGGTCTCTTGAAGCACGCGTCTCCGTCCCCAGACTGGCCGCGTGGGTCTGCTCTCTGAGGCCCTTCCTGCCAGGTCTCCTCACTTCCCCCACTTGTGTGGCTGCCCGTGCCACCTGACGCCCCTCCCTCCCGGTGACAGCGTGTGTCCCGTCTGTCTCCCTGCTCCCCGAGGGCCAAACCGCCTCTCGCTCAGGCTGGTGTCATCTCAAGACAGGACCAAAGCCTGTGTGAGCCTTTTTATTTTAAGTAAAATGGTGCTTTTTTCCTTACTTGGAGATATATAAATAATGTAAATGACATCTTTTCATATGGACCTGTCTGAGTGTTGCTTTACAGAGCTCACTAAATCTGCTGGAACCATCTTGGGCTCTGGCTCCCGACTCCGTGGAGACCTTGCTGGAAGCCCCGGAGAGCCGAGGGGGCGGCACCAGGAGCCGCTGGGAGGAGTGTGGGGTGTACAGCCGTGCCTGGGTCCCAGCAGTTCACTGGCTTGTCACTCGGCCCCGTGAGTGGTCGCTTCATCATCTTACGGGCCAGAACGTACTGACTAAACCTGTGTTAGCAAACTGAGACTCTGTGCCCTTCGGTAGCCTCAACGGTGTTCATTTTTCCCTCAGGATGCTTTCTGGGCAGAGCCCTGGCTGTGATCCCCTCGCTGCGGCCCGGGGCGTGCGTGCAGGGCAGGGTGGCCGAGGCCGCTGCTTTCTCTCGGGAGGTCGTGCCGGCGGTCCCCCTGCAGGGCTCGCTCCCTCGCTCGCAGGCAGCCTGCCTTTCCTTCCCTCCCTGAGGCGACTTGGCAGGATGGTGACAAGCTTGTCCCTGCGCGGCCTGGCCCCTCAGCTCTGTTCCGGTCAGTCCGGTCAGAAAATGTAGAAAGACAGTCCCGACACATACTGGAACTCTTTGGTATTAAGTATTTTAATCGATGACGGGCCTTTGGCAAGTAGCATTAGCTCTTTTTAAATGAAGTCGAACTGAACTAAGGATGCACTTTCTCCGGAGTTGCTGCTTTAGATTACAAGGGCCAAGGAAACTTACTTTGCCACGTCTCTGAAAAGTTGCCGTATTTCAGCCGGAAGGGGCTGCCTTTCTTCTTACTCTCACTCTAACCACGTGCCTGGAGGAGCGGTCCTGGGCTCCGCACTTGGCTCGCCCTCTTTGCCGGGGGCAGGGAAGGGCGTGGGTTGGACCCCGGGTGCCAAGGGCCACTCAAGGGCGGCTTGCTTTCCACTGCATCCTCTGAGGGACGCCTCTTTCTCTCCTTGCCTCTGCTCATGCCTGTTGTCTTGGGAAAAGATGGTCCCTTTGTCTTAAGGCTTTGTGAAAAAGTCATCTCCAGTTAGGACTGGCCCCTGTTTCCTTCTCAGAGGGGCCTGGTGGCCTTTCTGAAGTTACAGGCGGTCAGGAGCCCTCCAAGGCGCGCGACATCTGGCAAGTTTACCTGCCAGGCTGGGTGGTTCTACTGCTTTCTGAATTTCTAAGAATCTCTTTGTTTCTTAACCAGTTCTGCAGAATTATTTGACAATATATATAAGTACCATGTTTTCCTTGTGGTGTACGCTCTGTTCTGGTTTTTGTTTTTAATCAAATGCCTGTTTGGGAGGAGATGAACGTATTTAGTCTTATTAGATTTGCGCTGCTGCATTGTTTTTTTAAGTGTAACCTTGACTAGCTGTCTTATTGTTTATCCTGTAAGATTAGTCTATCAATTAAAGTTTGATAATTAATTGCGTCTTCTTTTCCTTACAATTCTTCACGCGCCTAATCTGTACTGGGGATTGACCAACATTTGGAAATGAGCCCAGAGCCATTTTTGGCCAGCTGTGGTGTACCATGTTACTGTCTTATTTGGCGTATAAGTATATCCAAGTTTGTTCCTGCTGAAAATAGTTGATAAAGGGGTTTGATTTGTTTTACACTGTGTTAGTCAAACTACCCCTCGGCAGTCAGCCATGTCCCTGTTAGGGCTGTTCTCCTTGGCCCGGCCCCCAGGCATTGGAGGGGAAGCTGCCTCCCATCCCTTATGCCTCCCGCCTAGCACCTCGTGTGACTTCACTCTTCGAGGACGTGTTTGGTGAAACACTGAGATGGAGCTGTAGCTCTAGCCTCAAGCTACAAAGACCCAGGAGGAGGGAGGGAGATCTGTTACCAAAAATGGGACAAAAGCAGAATCCTTGGCACAAAGAGTGACTATAGTTTGTCAGAACTGGTTTTGACCCAGCACCACTCCCACTGGAACCCTCTCTTCTCTTCCCCCTGCGTTGTAAATGTTCCTGAAGGTTCTGGTCTCACTGCCCCTTCCTGGCTCTTTTCCACTTTTCCAATACCTCATAATCCTGAAACAACACTGTTAGATTCTTAAGCCTCTGACTGTTATATGGGAGGGAGGGACGGGTGGGGCTGTGCTATATGTTGCCTGCTGCCCACCTAGGGAATCTTCGGTCTGCACAGAGGGTACTTCTGGACTCTATCCCAGTTCTGAACTGTTATTGCAGGCACCTTAAAACGAATAGGATGATTGACCCTCCTAAGATGGAGAATGAGATAAACTCCAGTCTGAATTTCTTACCATATTTGGGGGGGAGATATCTTGGCATTTTCTCAACTGTGGGTAGCTAACAGAACACTTTCTACAACAGGACGCCACAGAACAGACTGTCATTAGGGCAGGAGGCAAGGACTTCTTCCTGCTTTTGCCCGAGCGGTCTGTCTAGCCCATGCCAGCTGTAGGAAGTTGACGTGCTTTCCACCCTGGAGGCCTGTGCCAACACCACCCGGCTGCTTCCAGCTGGGATTAACCTCTGGCTTTTCCAGTTCATCAAGGCTATTTTTGTTCTGAAGCCTTGTTAGCCTATCTTATTCTACTGATAGAACCTTTCCTACTCTTCACCGCATTTTATAACTCCTAGCTCTCAAGTTTCTTCTATTTTTACCACTTTCCTCCATATCTAATTTCAATCCCTTGCTGTCTTCCCTTTTTTGTTTTGGAAATTTCCAAACCTACAGAAAGTTGAAAAATGCTAGTGACCACCTCATGCTTTCACCTGGGTTCATCAGTTGTTAAACTATTAACTCCATTTGCTTTCTCTCACATACTTTATTTTGCTGAAGCATTTGACAGGCATGCAGACATCATGGCACTTCACCTGTGGATATTTAAGCAACATCTCTGAAGAATAAGGCCATTGTTATACCTAAGTATGACACGGTTACCTCACCTAAGAAAACTAACATCAATTCAGCAATATCATCTAATATACAGATGATATGATGTTAGTAATATCACCTAATATATCTTCTAGAACTGTTCTTTCCAATCAATAATCCTTATGTTTTTGAGTCCTTCTCCCAAGTCTTGTATTTTTTTTTAATGGCTTTTTTCTCTCACTTTAAAGTAATCTCCTCCCATATGTTTTTAATCTTAATTTCACAGTGACCCCTACTCTCTTTCGCTTCCCGTCATGAGTCTTGTACTGTATGTTACTGCAGCTTCTGGAGCTGGGGTTCAGGAGGAGGTTGTCAGGGAACTCGCGCCCCCGCTGGGTAGAGTCCCCTTGTCTTCTGATCACTCTGGCTTCCCTCCCACATCTAAGTCTGAGATTTAAGGACCCCAGGAGTCCGTGACTGAGGACTCTTGGTTATTGGTGACAAACCCAATTCACATGAATTACGCAAGAGGGTTTGGCTCATGTAACCAGAAAATCCGCAGTGTCAGACCTAGGCCTATGCAGGCGCTTCAGTCTCATCAGGCGCCTGACCCTCCACCTCCTGGCTCTGCTTTGTTCTCTCCTGACTTAGCTTCTACCAGACTTGCAGCCCCAGGGGAAAGAGAATTGTTTTCTTCCGCAAGAATTCCAGAGTAGAAATACCACACAGGGCTCTTATTGGCTTGTTACTCTGCCCTCCACAAACACACAAACATAATAACCTTAGTGTCCGAGACGTGTTAGTTGACTTCCATTCATTGTGAGTCTGGGGCTTTCGGGTGAATACTGCGGACTGTAGAAAACAGCAGCTGTGGCAGACCACCCAGCAGGGATTGGACCTCTTGCTGTGTGCCAGGTACATCACTTGGAAAGGACCTTCTTTAGGGCTCCAGCCTTGGTGAAGAGTGGGTTCCTCTTCTGGACCCTCTCTCCGCGGGGGACTTGCTCTTAAATACTCTGCCTGCAAGTCCCGTAACGTCAGCTCCTTCACTGAGTCTGTCCATTGGCAGGCAGTGGGTCAGATTACGCACACGCGTTACGTTGTCACCACTCCACCATGTCCCTCTTGTCAGCCCCACTTTACCCATCGGAGGAAACTTAGGCTTAGAGAAGTGACTTAGCCAAGGTCATATGCTTGTCAGTGACCAGGGCTGTGATTCAGAACCCAGATTTGCCTGATGCCAGAGTCTGTGCAGATGCTCGTGGTACTGAGAACTTAGGAAAGAACTTGGCTACTTCTTGTTTTGCTTTCATACTTTTTCTTCTTTTCTCTCCCCAGTTTAACGTCTTAAGGGCACTAACTTGTGTTTATGACTTGTTTTTTAAACTTCAACCCTTGACATTTATTGCTTGGCTACCATTTAAAAAACTAAGACAGTAAGTAATATATGCACTTGATAGAGAAATTTCAAGGGGTAAGTCTCACACAGTTCTCCTAGTTTCTCCACCCCAGCTCTTCTGAAAGAAGTAGAATTCACTTTAGGCTTAAGCACTAAGAGGCCATCTCACGAGTGGAGGGTCAGTCATTCCCACGTAAATCCCTTATCAGAGGGAGAGGGCATCCGCAGTGGGAACTTCGCAGTAGGAGGGAACAGGCCCAGGCAAAGCATCTCACAAACACTCTGACTCCAGCCCGGAGTCTTCCTTGAGATCTGGCTCATTATCTGTCATCTGCTTGGGTATCCCACAAATAAATCCATCGTCCCAAACTGAAATTATATCCCTCTTTTTTTTTTTTCAACTTTTTGGCTGTGCCACGTGGCATGCAGGATCTTAGTTCCCCGACCAGGGAATCAAACCCACTCCCCTGCAGTGAAAGCATGGAGTCTTAACCGCTGGACCACCAGGGAAGTCCCTGTCTCCCTCTTCAATCTGACCCTCCTCTATTCCCTGTTTCAGACAGCAACTCACCCAGCACAGTAGCCCAAGCCATAAGCTTGAGAAATATCCTAGACTTAACTTCCTCCGTCATCTGACCAAGTACTGCTATTTTTATCCCCAGAATATTTTTGCAGTCCATCTCTCTTTATCCCATCCTCCAAATCTGTGTCTTTCTCTTGGGTTCTTCTAGTAACCAGCAGACTCATCCCCTTCAGTCCACCCTCTGCCGCCAACCGCTGAGCTCAAGTATAGCTGTGTCTTCCCTGCAGAAAATCCTGCACCCACTGCCAACAAGTTCCTTACCAGACAGTAGGGCCCTACTTCGTGACCTGATCCCGGCCACAGCTTGAACCACAGGTCACCCCACCCATGAGTTCACGCTCCAGCCATATCCCTGCCTGAACAAATGACATCTGTGCACACGGGGCGCTTCCATGTCTCTTGCCCTTGCCATGGGGCTGACCCTGGCAGAGCCTTAGAAACTCTGCTCAGGCTTCACTGCCCGGGAACGCCTTTCCCAAGCCTCACTCCTCAGCTTCTGCTGCTGAACTACTCTCAGTTTTCACAGATTTTTAATACTTCTGTTTTTCGTTTATTACACAAAACATGGTATTTATAATTTAGAAAATACTGATTAGTGAAAATAAGCCAATGTTATTTCTACCACGTGGTGGTAATCTTTAACATTTTGGTATGTGTTTTATGGAAATGGAATCATGCTGTTTATAGTCTCTTTTCACTTAAAACACCAATCTTTCATTGTGTAAAATTATTTCTATTTAACCAATCCCATATCGTTGGATATCCAGTTGTATGCCATCAATATACTTTTCGTTACATGTATGTATCATGTTGAATTTTCTCTTTATTTTGACAAATTTCAAACAGGATAGTTGACAGTAGTACAGTGAACGCCCATATACATGCATACACCTGTCAGCTAGTCACCATTTGTTAACAGTTTTGCTACTGTTTTTTTCCCTGAACCATTTGAAAGTCAGCTGCAGACATCTTGATGCTTCAAGATGTATTAAGTATGCATCTCCTGAGAATAAGGTTAGTTTACTACATAATACTGATTATATCTAAGAAATTTAACACTTGTTTTATCACCTATGTAGAGTTCAATTGTCCTCAAAATGTCTTTTTAAGTTTTTTTTCCCCAAACCTTTCAAGCTTCACATTTCCCATGAAGTTGATGTCTTTGGTCTCCTTTAATTTAGTTACCCTGTCCTTTTTGTCCCATATCATTGGGTTTCTTTTAAAGTCCCACCTTCTGGATTTGTTTCCTCATGATCAGTTTTATCAGCACCAGAGGTGACATGTCCTCAGTTCATCACGTCAGGTATCGGTGATGCTGAATGTGAAGCATCATGTGGATTTTAACTGTCTCCCTTATTAGATGGCGAGCTACCTGAGAGCAGAGACAATCTTATCCTTGTGTACCGAGGCCCTGCCTCGGGGAGTGTGCCGCACATGGTGAGCACATCGTTGTTTCACTGGGTACATGAGTGCACGGGCTGTTTGGGAGACACAGAAGAGCGATGGGGCCACACACAGGTCATGACAGGCCTCCCAGCCACCCTCTCTCAAAGGCCCTGCCTACAGCAGACACACTGATCCTCGACGATTAAAAACTATGCACACAATCCCATTTATTCTAATTCACGCACTTTGGAATGCTACATTTGGCCAGTTTGCTGCCTATGTATAGTGGCACACAGGTCTCTCAAAGAACTTTGCAGCAAGTTTTTAAACCAGAAGGGCCTCTGCTGTTGTTTGAACACCCAGATCTTTAATAGCATCATCAATGAGTGATGTGTGTGATTCAGTGTTTTTTTTTTTCTCATTCTGGCTCCCTTGGGACTTAGAACAGCTATAGAATGATGTGAATGGGCTGTTTCACTGCAGGTGTATGGTTAAGAGGTTAGCAAGCAGTCACTTCGGTGGAAGTACTGCTAGACTTCATGATCTTAGGCAGCAATAAACACAGATGCAATTTTTGGTAAAATGTGCAGCTGCCATGGAGGTTAAAAAAATAGCGAGAAGGACATTTACCCCAGATGTTAAATTATGGTACATTCCCAACAAGGGAGTCTTGTGCAGCCTGTTTTGTTGCCTGTTGGACCTCTAGTGCCTAATAAGCACTCAAACTATTTGCTGAATAAATGCAGTTGTGAAAAAGAACGAGGCAGTGCCTTATGCTCCAATCTGGCAGTTTTCCAAGAACACCTTAAGTATCAATATTAAAAAAAATGCAGTATAACAATGAATGCTTCCTATTACTGAAAAAGGCTGGAAATACAGCTGCCTGACCTTGTCTGTAGTAATTCTAGAGTGACACAGAAGGAACTGGCAACATTGGGTACCTCCAGGAAGGAGAAGCAGGTGGGAGTGTGGCCTGAACCCCAGACCAGACTGCAGAATCTTGCCATGTCATCCCTCAGCCATGAAGCTTCTCTGCCGGCTGAGGGTTACTCAGCCAGTCCCTCCACCTCTGTAACGCTACTTCCCACTTAACTACAAGACCTCGGTCTCCTCCCTCCTACAAACTAGAAGTTTCGGGAAAAGTAGAGAAGTATTTTATCATAGGTCTCTCAAGTTAAATCTCATCAAGAGCTAGGCAACTGCCTACATTAATTCCAAAGACCTAACGCAGTGCTAGGAATAAAAGGAGCACAAGTTAATACTGATATATGACAAACAGACACAATGTCAAAGTAATCTTCTAGGAGGAAAGAGAACCTTTTATCCTCCAAAATTACTAAATTCCATTAATTCAGAAATGGATCCTTAGGACAGGGATGAAAAATTAGTCCCACACGCTGGTGTCAGCTGATATATGGAATAATCAGTAAACTAACGGAGGCACAAATGTATTTGAGGCAAAATGTTTTTTATCACTAATTCATTCCTCATGCTGAAGGTGATGGGAGAGCAACTTGTTTCAAGTACCCTGCTGGAAAAGTCATATTTTTGATATGCACGAATACCAATGACAAATAGACAAATCTCTAAAAATGCCAAGCAACATCAATATAAAGCAAGCACTTTAGAGACGTAATTTAAAAACTGAAGACAGAAAAATGCTGGTTTTATAGATTTATTTTCAACAGGCAAAAACACTTAAGACAATTTAAGTACAAGTCTAAACAGAATTACTCTGTCAAAGTCAGCAATGATGCAGAGATGCGTTCTCACTTCCAGACACTCGCCAGCATCTTCTGAGTCTTCTCTCAGTGAAGAAAAGGGGTCTGGCAAAAGACAAGTTCAGTGTTTCTCTCTGGTGCTACTGACTTTTAAGTGATAATCTCTGAGGTGCTAAATCCAGGATGACTAAGGTTATAGACTCTAATAAAATGTTTTATTTTACAAGTCTGATCACTTGATTATTCTACAGCCTAAAGAACAATAGCCAATATTTATCATGAGGCTTCTTTACCTCAAGCATTGTATTAAGTGATTTACACACACTATTCAATTTTACCTTCACAGAAGCCCCAGGTAGGTCCTATCATTATCCCCATTTTACATATGAGGAAACTGAGACCTACAGAGGCTACGCAGCCTGCCCAAGACCACAGGCTTACAGAATGTTGCAGAGCTGAGAATAAACTTGGGTGTCTGACGCTAGAGTCCATCCTCTTACCCACAAGGCCTCTCCTGCCTAATTAAGAGCCAGGCCATCTCAGCTTCCTGGACAGTTACCCTTGGGTGGGTAACTGAGGGAGGCAGAGGTCTCTGCTTCTGGGTCGCCTTGCTCAGTTTTTTGTACGAGGCTGCTTTTACGAGGAGGGCTGACAGAGAGTCCTGTCCAGGAGTGAACTGCTGTCAACACCTCTGGAGGAGAAAGATGATCACTAGGGCTGGCCTCCTTGGAGTGGCAGATAACCAGAAGGTGCCTGCATTTTATAACCAGTGAAAATCTGTCAAGCACTTCCATTTTTCCATTTCTTCCCAAGTCTGTCTTTATTGAAGAAACACAGAGGGATTAATTCTATGGGAGAACATAATTCCATAAATTATTTACCTGATATTTTATTCATATACATCCTTCTTATCTGCAATGTAATCTACAATTTCTTGTGGGCACATTAACTTCTCCGCATCTATATCAGGAATTTCAAACCCTGAAAGTAAAATGTGCAACAATGCGTTAGTGTAGGAAATGCCAGTCCTTTAGAACTGAAAGTATCTAACACTTCAGCAATACCCAGAAGTACATCAAAAATTTCCAGCAACCCTGAATCGCATTTAAGTTGTGAGCCTGTTACGTTTCCAGGCAACATTTTAGATATAATTCACATATTAGAAAATTCCCCCATTCAGAGTGCAAAATTCAATGGTTTTTAGTATATACACAAGGTTGTGCACCATCACCATCATCTAATTCTAAAACATTTCCATTACCCCCAAAAGAAACCCTGTAGCCCTAACCAATGCCATCCCTCTAGTTAGCATACTCTCTGAGGAACTGTAAGTTCCGCTCTGTAGGAAGGCACAGAAGTCCCTTGGCTTCCACTCAGGCAATTCATCCCCAAAATGGGCCGTGGAACCTTGTAAAGGTCTCATTTGCACAACTAACCGTCCCAGACAAGGGTAAGTTGGAGTGTGCATGGGAGGCACTGCAGGAAACCAAAGCGTGTATGAGTCTGTGCACGCACACGCCCTATCCTCGGCACACCCAGCACTTCTCTAGACATTTAGGCCTAGCTCATCGGGGAGGTGGGGAGGAGGGAGACGGTGCACCGAGGTGTCATCAGCTTCTCCACAGGTGAGGCTATGCCCTCATCTTGGAGACCCACCTCAAGAATCTCTGTGCCACACTCCCCCATGCCTCTTCCGGTCGCTCAGCCCTTGGTATTACACCGGGCACTCTGCGGACCTGCAATAAGTGCTCTCCAAGTAAGTGCACTGTCCCTAATAATCACTTCCCCCGACAGTAAGCAGGAGTGGGGCAGGGGTGGGCACGACTGTTGCAAACCCCAATCAGGCTCCCAGCATTCCTCTGCATTTAATCCACCGAAATCAAGAGCCACGACGGGCAGGTCCAAGACTCAGCCCACGTGTGTTACCAAATTCGTCTTCCATGGCCATGATAATCTCCACTTGGTCCAAACTGTCTAAGCCCAGGTCTTTCATAAAATGGGAATTTACTGAGAGCTGCAAGAAAAGAAACACCAAACGCAAAATTCAGTCTGTGAGAGCGTTTGTTTCTCAAGATAACTGAATGGTGAAATATCAGTCATTATACAGAAGATTTTTTAATATAAAGAGGCCATATTTTAAACATAAAGAGCCACAACTAACATTATACATTGAACGTGTGCCAACCCACACTTGGCGTGCTTTATATGTTAACTTACTCTACCTTATTTTGAAATGGTTAGCAATATATATAAAGCTGATGATGAATTCACTTTCTATATTTTATGATGATCTCTGATCACTGTTCTGAATGACATCTGAGAGTCTGGTTTTTCTTGCTGCCTTACCACTAAGACACCACACCTTAGAAGTGAATTCTGCTCCCTCAAGAATAGCACACAGTGTCTATTATCACCCTGTCTTTAATTTAGACCTCAAGATCACCAGGAAGAATTCTTCAAAAACCACATCAAAACAAACTACCCTACCCACACCACAGATTCTGTTATTAAAGAAGGAATGTTTTAAGGTAGCACTGTGAGAAAAACTCCAAGAAGAGTTAAGTTAAAAAAGCAAGGTGCACAACAGTATTTACAGTGTACTACCGGTTGTGTTTTTTTAAAAGGTTGGGAGATATAGATCACATAGTACATATAATATACATACATGTGCTTGTGTGTGTGTATATATATATGCCCTTCCATATGCACTGAGAATCTCTGGAAAAATACTCAAGAAGTCAGGTCAACTGGCACCTCCCAGGAGAACTGGGTGCCTGGGGTGACTTTTTACTTAATGTCCTTTAAACCCTTTGGATTTTGTACCATGTGACTAAATACTCATTTAAAGACAAAACATTTAAACCACATCAATTACCTTTTCTGGGTCAATCTTGTCATAGAGTTTCAAGACGTAAAGAACACGGTCCTTGATGCCCTCTAATGTCAAAGGGGGTGCATCACTATACTGGCGGCACAGCAGTGTAACTCCACCTGGAACCTAGACCAAGGGAGGGAAGCACTGCTGTTGAGGCTGAAATGCCTCTAAGTAAAGGCATTGGCCTACAGATGTCTTTCACAAAGCTTTCATGGGGTTAGCAAACCCATCTCATCTGATTCTGTGGCCATTAGGACACACCGAGGCCTCATGCTGGGTAGTGTCAGAAGCCCTAGCAGTTCAAAAGCATAAAAATGGATCTCCTTTCCCCTCAGAGCCAGGACCGGCCCCCTTCTTTCCTCTGTTCAGCCGTCAGGCTTTGGACATTGGTTCCGCTCAGTAACACTGCCACTAAAACCATCCAGGGCCTGCAGAAGAGCCTAAGGCTTCCCATGGCATCTTAAGCAGTGCACTGCCTCTGTAAGGCACTGCCACCTTTAATACCCAAGTCAAAATAACTCATGCCAAGAGCTGTCAGGGTGAACTGAAAGGCAGCTCACACTGAAAACCATACACTGAAAGGATCTAATTTGGCCCCAGCAGTAATTACACTGACTTTGGCCAAGACAAATGAAGCCAGTACCAACCCAAAGAAGAGGATGATGGAGCCTGACAGGCATACACTCCAATCTATTTTCCTTCCAAGTGGGCTTGCCTTGTTGCCACCAACTAAATAATGAGCCATTCTGATCTTTGCCATGATGGAGTAGTATCTCAAATCTCTCTCCCGCTGCGGAGCACAGGCTCCGGACGCGCAGGCTCAGCAGCCATGGCTCACGGGCCCAGCCGCTCCGCGGCACGTGGGATCCTCCCGGACCGGGGCACGAACCCGTGTCTCCTGCATCGGCAGGCGGACTCTCAACCACTGCGCTACCAGGGAAGCCCCACACTGCTCTTTTAACTCAACTTCAAGGTGACACTTTTAACCTTTTGATTCATCGATAAGACAATGCCCCCTGAATGAATCCACTACACTGTCAGTAAATCTTGACACTGGCTGCATAAACGAATCACTGGCAACTTTCAAAAACCGATGACCAAGCCCCACCTCTAGAGATTCTAACTTATTTGGCCAGGGCATCCTTAGTTTTTATTCTCATATCTTAGTCAAGATTGAAACCACAATTACATGAAGTCCTGGAGTTTGAAAAGGGAATTCTCAACTAAACCTTGGGAGTCTATCCTACTTTAAGACGACAGTTCTTAACCTTGAGGCGCTTCAGAATCACCTGGGGAACTTAAACAAAAAACATGTCAGTGCCTCATCCAAGAGGAGTAAATCAGATGGGGAGGGGGAGAGCCCACGAGGGATTTATTTTTCTTTCTCTTTCATGCTACCCAGGTGACTTGAATGTGCAGCCAGGGTTGAGAATCACTGACCTAAGGAGAGTTTCAGTCTCAAAAAGGTTTCATCCGATTAAAAAAAAAAACAAAAAAACTAGATACTACTTGTTTCCTATCCTTCCAAGAGACCCAGAAACAGGCAAAAGGAGCCACAGGGAGAAATCCAGGGAGAGAACTGCTGTGAAGAAGGCTGTAGGCCAGGGTGTCTTCCTCTCTGCACCCCGTCATTATTTTTTCCTAGAAAGCTATCACGGTATTTATCATTATCACTACAATTAACGGCAACCAGTATTGTGAGAGCTTACCAAGCACTGCCCTCGGTACTTTACCTGTATGATCTCCTCTAAACCTCGCTGAAACTCCACAAGGTAGAAACTAGTATCCCATTTTTACGGTTCAGACTGAGGCTTAGCGAGGTTACAAGGCTTTTCCAAAGTTCCGGGGTCAGCTTTCGAACTCAAGGGTGTTTGACTGGAAGGTCTGTGCTGTTGCCCGTAATCGCTAGGTCACCCGGGTCCCGGCAGGGATCAACCAAGCACCTTTAGGCAGTGGGACGGAGAGCGAGCAGGCGTCCCCGGGTCACTCCCGCCAACAGCAGCCACAGTAGCTGCGGCCCAGCTGCCTGGCCCGTCCCCACCACCCCGAGCGGGCCCGACGCCTGACCCCAGCCAAGCCCCCCCAAAGTCACCGCGAATCACCTGCGTGAGCACCGAGGCCGGATGCGGAGCCCAAGGCCTCGCTCTGGCCCCCGCGGGGAACAGGGTAGTGCAGAGTGACCGGGCCGCCGCCAGAGTGGGGAGCCGGGGCAGCGGCGCGAAGGCGGCGGGCAGTCGGCGGACACACACGCAAAGGACACGAGCCGCCATGCCTACGCCGACCCAGGAGGCACTGCGCCGCGCCCTCCGGTCGGGTATCCTCCTGAGCTCCGCACAGGTGACGCATAGAGAGGCACTGTCGCGAGCCGCCCGCGGTAGCGGCCCCTGGCGGCTCCTGGCTGCACTGCGCCCTCAGGGCGCGCACTGTCCTGCCCTCCAGGTCCGGAGGCGAATGGCTGCTAGAGCCAGAGCTAAAAGGGCGAAGATGTTCTTTCCCTAAACACTATAATCACTGACGCAAGAAAGGAACTTATTTTTGTTTATTCTCTGAAAGTTCTGAAATACATTTATTTAAAAGTTTTGATGCCGGGAATTCCCTAGCGGTCCAGTGCTTAGGGCTCCGCGCTCTCACTGCCGAGGGCCCAGGTTCGATCCCTGGTCGGTAAATTAAATCCCATAAGCCGCGGGACACGGCCAAAAGAAAGAAAAGTTTTGATGCCGCGATTCTTCCATAGAAGAATTAAAATTAATTTAAATTAAAATGATTAAATAATTAAATTTATTTAATAGGTCAAAACTATTAAAATTATTTTTTAAATTATTTAATAGGTCAAAACTCAGTATAAAATAAGAATGTGAAAATATGAATTGATGTAAATATATAACTAAGACTAATAAATGTGGGAATTACAATAAAAGCAATATACATATTTTAAAACTTGACAATATAAATAATATAGCTCACAAAAATGGGTAAGTGGGAGAAAGTTTAAGCGTGCTAATTCATTCATATTTCTCGGCAATGAAATCCAAACATATAGAACAATGGCTCCAAACTCTGAATACTGCCTGGATGAACAATTCAACAATGCCTTCAGTTTCTTTTTACTTTTGTTAAATTCAAGTAAAATAAAAGGTAGTGCCTTTAATTTAAAATAGAATGCATACTATGATCCTACTGTTGTAATTTCTATTTATGTATTCATTAAAATATCCAGAATCTGTTATGTGCTAGTTGTTGAGGCTACAGCAGTGAGCAAGCCAGACTGGGCAGTCTATTTTCAGATTTTACATTCTAGTGGGAAAATGTACAATAAACAAACAAAAAAAATACAACCCCCTACCCGCCCACGGAAAAAAAAACCCTCCAGGAAGTAATGATAAGTACAATAATGGACAATAAAACAGGGAAGGGGATAATGAGAGCTATGGGAGGTGTGTCATTATAGCCAGGGTGGTCTCTGAAGGCCTCTCTTTGGAGGTGATACTTGAGCCAAGACTTTCATCAATCAGGGGGATGGAAAAGAAACACCCCGGAATCACCCTGCTGTTGGTGATGCCAACCAGAGTCTCTATGGCCGTGCTAGCAGTCCACCCCAGGCTTCTGCTGCAGGCTGATTTAATCACCACCACTTCACTGCTTATTAAGCAATTGGAAGAGCAATTGTATCACCTCTTTGGAATGGTCAGTGAATAAATGGCCAAGCTCCACCTCAAGTAGCAGCCTTCCATTTCTGCAGAAAACTGGTGCCAAAAATCTGACTGGAGTCCAAGGATTAGGGCCGATAAGATCTGCCTAAGTCACCAGTGACACAAAAGCCTCTGATTACACCTTCCTGGCCATGCTCTGTGGCAGACCCATGGGCCAGATCTATGATGGTCTCAGAAGGAGCACTCAGGAAGAGCTTGATAGCCTACCAAGTTCATGTTTGGAAACCTCTCTTCCCATAACCTCTCTGTATTTCTGGATAACATTTAATTCTTTTGGTCAAACATAATAAATCACCTCTTTTAAAATGACATATTTTGGGAGAGCTACTTTTCCCTTCAGCAAACACATAAAGAGAAAATGTCAACCTAGATGGACTGTAGGGGAAAAGGTTCATTATTAAGGTTGAGATCAAGTCCTTAGCAGCTGGGTAAGATTTACGGGAGAGCGCTGGTGCTTTTCAGTAGCACTCCCATCAAAGGATGTGTAAGCATAAACTATGTCAGCTTCTTGCACACATCACCCCACCAGCCCACCAGTCATCCCTCCCTCCTCCCAGCGCATTTGCACTACTGTCACATCCCTTCCTGTTCCCCCTGGGACCTTGTACCACCAGTCCTCTCTTCTACCCTACATCTTCAACCTCTCCTTTGCTTCTGGCTCTTTCCCTTGAGCCCATAAACATGCCAAAGTTTCTCCTAGCCTAAAAACAAGGCCAGAGACCTCCTCCAGTAGCCTTTGATGTATCTTTAATATCACCATTCCTCCTTCCTTTCATTGTCAACCTTCTTGAAGGAATAATCTGCTCTTTCTTTAATTCCCCACTTCCTATTCACTTTTTTTAAATTAATTTTTATTGGAGTATAGTTGGTTTACAATGTTGTATTAGTTTCTGCTGTACAGCAAAGTGAATCAGTTTAGATTCTTTTCCCAAGTAGGTCATTACTAGGTATTGAGTAGAGTTCCCTGTGCTATACAGTAGGTCCCCATTAGTTATCTATTTAGTATATAGCAGTGTATATAGGTCAATCCTAATCTCCCAATTTATCCCTCCCCGCCTCCTTTCCCCCTTGGTAACCGTAAGTTTGTTTTCTACATCTATGACTCTATTTCTGTTTTGTAAGTAATTTGTCCTATTCACCCTTTAATCCACTGAAATCTAGATTTACTTGACCTCCCACCCCCAGCACTAAAACTTTTCATAAACCTCACCAATGCATCTTAATTTAAGTCCAATAGACACAACTTCTCTGGCCATTCCTTTCCTGCCTTCTTCATGGCTTTATTTCCTCCGTTCATCATTTAAACATTGATTCTGGGGGGTCTGTCCTTGACCCATTCTTGACTTTAAACATACAAGTTTTCAGAATTGATTCACTCCAGAGGTTTTAATTGCTACCTGCATCCAACCTGGCCTCTTCTCTGAGCTTCACAGTCCTAGATCCAATTGCCTATTGCCAGATGATCTATAAGCACTCAGATCAGTTCATTCCCCCTTGTGTGTTCCTTATTTCAATTGCTGACACCTTCACCCCAGTAAGACAGAAACTGAAGACTCCTTCACCTGCTGCCTAATCATGCATTCACTTAGTCCTCCTGCTTCTTTCCCCCCCTAAATCTCTCTCTGATTCAGCTATTTCATTCCCACTGCCCCTGCCACAGGTCAGGCCCTTCTGGGCGTCTCCCTGCCTCTACTGTTGGCCTCCATAAATCCGTTATTCACCGTGGCTACAGTGGGACCTTATCGCCTCACTCCTCAAACCCTTCAACAGCCCCTTCACCTGCAGCATAAAGTCCAGGTTTGTTAACATGCCTCACAAGCTCCCTGGTTACCTTTCTAGCTTCCTAAGTCCATTCCCCATGGCATAATCATCTGGTAACCTGAGTTGTTTTTAGTTCACACCATACTGTCCTTGCTGCCTGGAATATCCTTCGCTTCTGCTCTGACCTCCTCACCTTGCAAGACTCAGCTAAGTTGTCATTCTTCATGAAGCTTTTCTTGAAGCCCCTGTGTTGTGCTTGCCCATTTGAGCTTCCACAGCCGAACTCTGAACACACCCTTTCAATTTAAAACACAGTATTTAAATTAAATCACTAACCTGTGCACTTCTGAGGGGTGGGGGCCTCACGGCAATCATTTTCACACCTACTATGTCAAGTACGTACTCAGTGTTTGTTCTACTGTTACTAACTTAGATCTACTCAGTTTTCTTGCCTCTTAAAATCAAGATAACATGTTTCCCAGGGTTCCTGAGTAAATTAAATCTTTGTGAAAGTCCATCTATTATCTATGATGTGCTTGCAAAGTATTAACTCATTTGAGGTTAGAGACAGTGAGAAAAGAATTAGTATAGGAGAGAAAATTAAATCTTTTATTCAAATGTATTAAAGGGTAGTAATGAAGTTAGCGAAACCCACTACAGTAATAGCATAAAAAGGTATCTTTAAAAGAGAATGGTGCAAATAGTTACCTTATATAGATCATGAATACATACTCTTAATATACTCAAGAAAGTTAAGCAAATAAATACTTGTAGATTGGGATGAAGTTTCCAATGATACCACCAGATTAGGACTTTAAAACCTGCCGTCTCTCAAACCACTTAGGCAAAAGTGAAGATGATGTACTCAGTAAAGCTGTGTTGTTGACTCTAAGTGACTTGTGAAAATGCAGGCACTGGTATCAAGGGTGCACGTGAGAATGAAAAAGCACAACAGCATTTCTAAATTAGCGTTTCAATAGGCAGATATGTGAAAATAAAGTATTGTAAGTAGCATAAAAAGTAATTGCGTATTAGTATACTGAGTTAACTGAAATTTACTTTTACTATGCAAGCATCATTGACTAAATATTCTAGTTGTAAAATAATTAGTTCTTGTTTCTGAAAATGATCTTTATAGGATAGGAAAAAATATGCCAAACAGGATGTATCAAAATAAATATTTATTAACATTTGAAGCTTTATGTAGATACACCTTTAAAAGCAAACGTGCAAATGTGAGGAATTACAAAAATCAACCTAAAATCCGTTTCTCCCAAATAAGTATAAATGAACATTCAAGATTAGTAGGGCCCCTACCAATGGAGTAAAAAGTCTGTCTGAATGAATACAGGTAATTACTTTAAATGACTTCCAAATAGTCTCCTTTATAGTAACAACTCCAAAAAGTACTAAGAGACCAAAAATATCCAGAACACGGTGTTTCAACCTTACCCTAACTCAGTAGTAGCGGTATACAAATATATTTCCATCTTTTTGTCCAGCCAGCAAATGAGAATCTGCACCCGACCATTTAACAAAAGACCAGTTCTGGTCAGAGACAGGTGGAAGGAGAGCAGTGCAATGACCTAGGAGTAAGTCCCAAATGGCAATGGTTCCAGAAGTTAATACTGCTGCTGCAAAATGATCTTTCACGTCACCTTCCAGGAACCTAACAGCAAGCAGAGAAAAGACAATTCAGACCACATATCAAAAAAACAAACAGAAAAAAACATGAAAAAAAACAGGCCCAAACCATGCTCTCAGGAAGAACAAAATTACCTGGAAATAGGAATGCCTGTGTTTGCAATCCAGGACTGCTGGCTATAATCACTAGAGACCCTGCCTGTCTCTCTGATGCACCTCTGTATCCCCTGCACACCAGCTCACAGGGGCCTGCCTCCCACTCCTCAAACCAGCTGAGCTCCGTCTCACCTAATTGTCTTCGCTCTTGCTCTTCCCTCTCCTTGGCAGCTCTAACCCGAGAGCTTAGCCTGGCTGGGCTTTGGTCATCATTCAGGCCTGTCACCTCCGTAGAAAGGTCATACCTACTCAGAGATCTGAGAGCGCACACACACATACACTCTGCTCCCTCTCTATCGCAGCACCTCTGTTTATCTTCACAGCACTCCTCACTATGGGAGATTCTCCTATTTCCGTGTTTGGTCCCACAAAAATGTAAACATCATAAAACAAATCTGGTTGTCTTTTTAAGACAGGGCTCTGCAGTCAGCTACCGGGGTTTGAATTCTAACAAAGAGATGTGCAACCCTGGCAAGTCATTCCACTTCATCAGTAAAACAGGGATATGATGATATAAGTACCTACTTCATAGGATGGTTGTGAAGTTTAATGAAACAGTTGATATAAAAAGCTTAGCACAGTACCTAACACACAGGAAGTGCTTAATAAAAATTAATGATTATTCCTTACTGCCATATCACCAGCACCTTGCACAGAGCCTGGTACACAGTCAGCCCTCAGTGAATATTGTGAGTGAACTAAATGATATACTTTATCTCTGGCTCGCACCCAACTTTGTATAGCTGATTCCTAGCCCTTCTTTTGAAAATCCATCAAGTTTTCCTTGACAGTCTCTCCCCAACCCTCCACTGCCAATTAAGGTGCCTTTCCATCCTTTGTGCTCCCCAAAAGTGCAAGCCTCATGGCATTGTGTGCCCTGAAGAGCAGTCACTAGTTGTTTCTTTTTTGAACAGAAAAAGGTTTATTGCAAAGGCCAAGCAAGGAGAACAAGTGGCTTGTGGTCAAAAACTCGAGCTCACTAGGCTTCTCTTCTAACTTCCATGAGATTAGAAATAGTAGTGCTTCCTACAGGATTGGCACCAAATAGGCTTTCAAGATTTACTAAACAAATGGGTTTGAAAAGTGACAAAGGATATGTTTGACCAGGTAGTTATCTGTATCCTCAATTTCTAGGCCAATGACTATGGTTCTCTCTTCATATCCAAGAAAACAAGTATTATGCAAGCATATATTGCAGATGAGAGTTCTGAGGTTCTTGTTGACCTAAGAGCATTTGCAGAAATGCCACAGCTGGCTAAGTACATAGGGAGAGAGACTTTTAGACCATGCCATGATCTTGCAAGCTTTGCACAAGATCCAAAGAAACATAGAAATATACATTGTAACTATCAAGGTTCCTTACCCTTGTGAGTTACTAAAGCTAAACTTTGTGATCCTGATTTACCAGGTCTATTTTCAAACATTAATAAAGGCAGTCTTTATAAATGATACCTTCAGATGTTGCTCGGTTCGCCTAATATCAGCACTACTTCAGAGCTTTACATAGCTCAGAAAACTGTTGGGATGACAGTAACTGTGGCATTGGGAAATAGATCTTCTCATCAGTCAACAGACAAATATTTATCAAAAGATAAATATCAACTGCCTCCATGACAGAGATTCAGTCAAGATTTCAAAGTAAAGGTGTCTTTGTACATTTAAAACTTCCTTAATTTAGGTTTCATGAAAAGAACATAAATTATAGTAAGTTTTTTTGTAGAGAATATTAATTACTTTGTATTTGAAATGTTTTTGGTATGGGAAAAAACAGGGCTTGAAAACACATAAAATACCTATCCAGTGCCATACGAGTGGGGATCATAGAATGTAGGGAATCTGAGGTTTGACTCAGATCTACTAAACTTCATACTTCATCCCACTTCTTTTTTTTTTTTTTTTGGTGGTACGTGGGCCTCTCACTGTTGTGGCCTCTCCCGTTGTGGAGCACAGGCTCCGGATGCGCAGGCTCAGCGGCCATGGCTCACGGGCCCAACCGCTCCACGGCATGTGGGATCTTCCCGGACTGGGGCACGAACCCATGTCCCCTGCATCGGCAGGCGGACTCTCAACCACCGCGCCACCAGGGAAGCCCCCCATCCCACTTGTTAATGTTCTTTACTATGATCTGTAGTATGTCATGTTTCCATTCATGTTAGTGACACAAAAATATCTGGTTTCTGTATTTGCACAAATGCTTCTTAAAATGTCATACTCATTAAATGGCAATAACACACTTGCCTTCCAGCCTGCCCTTGAGGAAGGCAGTAGAGCATCACGCCCACACTCAGGGTCGTCTTTGGGTTAATCACAATCAGCTGAAACACAGGGCTTCCCAACAACTTGCTCTCTTTGGCACAAGGGTGACTCAGAACAACAAACAGGAGCCCCTGATTTAGAAGAAAAATTAATAACCAAGTGAATCATCAAGAGTATGTGGGGGAAAAAGCACTGGCAGAGACAAAACTAAAGAATTACAGGTCAACAGGCTCTTAAATTTCCAGGATTTAATTCCTGGCTCACTCTTTTCCAGGCAGAACTGTTGAGGGTATCCCTGAGCTGGACTTCTGGCTTCTCCAGCAGAGGGCTCCCCATGACTTTACAGCCAGTCTTTGCAGGCATGACTAGCTGACTTATCAGCTTCCTCCACTTTACAGCCTACTAACATCTCATGCCATCTCTTTGGGAAAATGCTGGCATAAGAAAAAAGGGCATATAAACACATGGAGGGAGTCCTCAGACTAGAAATGTTCATCTGTAAGTTTGTTTTTGAAACTTCAGAAGACATTTTCTCATAAAAACAACCTTTTAAGTGGTGGCTGCATTTTCAGGCCAGTCTGCAATAGCCTGTTTATTTATAGAGTAAAAACGACCAAGAAAAGACACCATCACCTATAGTTGTTTCTGTGGGAGAATGTGGTACAGACCTCTCCTGGCTTTAAAATTACATGTTCTAATAATAACATTATTGTGTGTGAAAATATATGTCACACATACATGTATATATACATATATATGTACGTTGTACGTTGAAAGTAGTTATTTTGGGGGGTAAAATAGGGAAAATTAATTATAGAGCCATCTTAAGATTAATAACATTCATTTCTAATTCATCCATTTCTATCAATAGAATGTCTGAATTCTTATAATGAGAATGAATTACCTTTATAATTAAAAAACAACCAAGAGTCAAAAAATGTTACATGCTATACACTTAACTAGGGGTTGGCAAACCGTGGCCTACAGGTCAAATCTGGCTCAATGCCTATCTTTGCATGGCTCATGAGCTAAGAATGATTTCTGCATTTTGAAATGGTTGGAAAAAAGAGGAAGAACATTTTGTGCCAAATAAAATTATATGAAATCCAAGTCTCAAAGTTTAATTGTCCAAAACGTTTTATTGGAACATAGCCACATGATTTGTTTACGTATTACCTCTGCTGACTTGGGGCTGTAGTGGCAGAGTAGAGTAGCTGCAATAGAGACCATGTGGCCTGCAAAGCTGAAAATATTTACCATCTGGGCACTTTACAGAAAACGTTTGCTGATTTCTGTACTGAACTATTAACTATTATTTCTGGAGGTTGGCTTCATGGAGAAATTTTACTTCCTATCTTATACATTTCTGTGTTAAATGCTTTAATATCAAATAGGTATTAATGTTGTAATAACAAAAATGTAAAATTATTTAAATGCCTAGTAGGTATATTTAAGCATTCCAGAAATAAATTCAACCCTCTTATTTTAAGATGAAAAAAGTTAGCCCCAAGATAATGTGATAGATTATCTAAGATCACACAACATTTTCTTTGTGGCACACGGGATCTTAGTTCCCTGACCAGGGATTGAACTCATGCCCCCTGCAGTGGAAGCGTGGAGTTTCAACCAATGGGCCTCTGGGGAAGTCCCTAAGATCACACAACTTTTGAGTTCATTTCCACAGATGCTGCTAGACTAGGGAAAGATGCATCCTTTGTGTTCAGAGCTTCTGGGTGCTGATGCTCACAGAGTGGCTGGGCCGGTCAGTCTCCACACAGCGCTGAGCTGGCTGCTTCTGCCGCTGCTCATGGATCAACAGTGGATACTCAGGCAGTTATCCCTGACTCCTGGACAAATACCTTCACCCTGTTCAGATGTTAACACTGGACCGTAAGCCAAGTCTATTAATGCAATGGCTAAGAAGCTGTGTTGAGTTCTATATGAGAATCCTAAAGCCTCAGAGAAAAACATGTCTAGGACCACTTAATCATCCTTCCTAAGGGCATGCATTCACATCATAAATCATTTATGGCAATGTGGTTGGGAGCCAGGTCTGATAATAGGCCTACTATTTCCAGGTACAAATTCACAGCTGGAAATCAAGGTTTGCCCTTAAGTCATACAGCCAGAAATTTTACCCAGTCATATTGTGCCATCACTTATTTTCACTGATAAATTTTAAGAAAGAACAAACACTGCTATCCAATTTTGAAAAAAAAATAGGCACCAGGAAGGGCCAGGTAATTACTACTTACTAAGTTATTGCTCTCACTCAGTGAGGCCAACAGTAACACACAAAGTGGTCCCAGCAGATCATTACTTACCATTTCAGAATAAGCTTTGTGACAGACTGAAGCTTGGTAGGAATCACCAATGTGCATCTTTTTCAGGAGTTGACCAGTTTTTAAATTCCTTGGACACAAAAAATAAATAAGTTGTAATATTCTTCCAGCAAATTGGTTTTGACATAATGTTCTCTTATTTATCACAGAATCCTTTAGGAGGTGACCAAGGGAAAAACTCAGAGACACGGCACCTTAGTTTTGTTTAGCCACCAATTTAGCTAAAAATAAAACTATAGTTTAACTTTGCCAACAGTGTAATTTAATAGTTTAGCTTTAGATCGAATCTGCTATGCCACGAGGGATAAATCTTTTCACATTCCATGAGAAAAGTTTTCCATTATCTCATTTTACTTGTATTGAAATTAGGCACATGGCATAGCTCTATTATTAGGATTTTATCACTCTTCTTGTTATGCCTATATTTTCCATGGAAGACAATGGTCAGGAAACCAAATTTGGTTAGGGGAGAGACTACACCTAAAATAGACTTAGAATTATGTCTCTATAATATATGTTTATACTAGAGCTAGACCAAGATAATGGAGAGAAAAGATAATGTGGCTAGTCCAAGACAATGGAGAGAAAATGGACTGAGATGGGATAAAAAATGGAAAAAGGAAGACAGGAGAGGGTGAATACAAAGAAGAAAAAAATAAAGTTTGTTGGAACCACTCCTTAGCTTTATTGAGGATTTGTGACACTGATTAACTGTTCTACCATGTGACTCTACTGGTGAGAAACTTTCAATTGGCTCCCCATTAGCCACAAGATAAAGTCCGAATTCTTTTTCATGGTACTTATAACCCTCGTGAATCCAGCGCTGCAACACTATATTACTCACTGCTCCCTTACTTGAAAGCTTCTCATTGTCTGGACAAAATATTGTGCATATTCCTGGCTCTATATCCTTGTTCAAGCTATCCCTCCCAACGCGCTCCCCATTACTGACTAATTCTCATCCCTGTTATTGACAATGCCCATCTATTCCTTAAGGCCTAGATTATGTCCCATCCCCTCCCAGCTGTATGAGCTCAATTTAGATTCCATCACTCCTCCCAGTCTGCACCAGTCCACAGAAATCTCCTCTCCTCCAATTCCCTATAGTACTATCCATAGGCCTCATTTTTTATTTAATATATACTGTAATAGGGTATAATATATTCATTCAACAAATACTTCTGAAGTTTCTATGCACCAGGTACTATGTATAAAAACTGAAGAAAGAAAACTAAATTCTCATGTACTTATGCAAGGTTTTCCTCATATAAAGAACACCAGAATGGTTTATTCCTTACAAAGGTTAGTACAAGTTCCGTATTTAGTAACTGCGTTTTCCCCAAATCCCAAAGCACTTTGTTTAAATCTCTATCACTTTGACCTTATGTAAATTGTAAAGGAATTATATACTTTGAATTGCAAAGCAATCTTATTTCCCTACTAGATTTTAGGGGGCTTGGGACCAAAATTCATATCTGATTCATATCTGCATCTCTCACAGAGAATGGTACATAAGTAGAGATTCAAATACCTAGTAAATAATTGAAAGATGGGTGCTCTGTTAATATAGCTTGATCAAGATTAAATATTTAGACCTTCAGCAATAGTTTCAAAAAGGACCACTGAACCTTGATTATAACATGAATCACTTTAGACATCTAACATATCAGGTCAATAGGGAAGGTGAACAACTACTATATGTAAATGTAAAGTTATACAGAGCCCAAAAGGTAAATGATAGATTTTGATAGACATCTATGAGTAACTACTCTAAGCAAGGAGCTAAGACAGACACTGAGAATAGATATAAGATACAGTACCTATCTTCAAGGACTTTCATAATACAAGGTAGTATATGCTAAGTTAAAAATAAGGGCAATATGAACTCAGAGAGGAAAACATCAATGAGGGTTGAGGTGCTACAACAGAACTTAAGGCAACTTACGGCAACCTTAAACTTAGAATTTAAACTGATACTTACAGGTTAAGTAGAGAGGTCCCTTCCTAGCCTCAAATTCCACTGTGATCCCTTATCTATGAAATGCCAAAGGCTATTATTATTAGAAGGGGGGAACTGAAGGATGGAATGAAAAAAGGGAGTGAAGGAATAGGGAACAGGTGGAGAGGAATTTTTGTGAAGCATAAGGGAAATGAAAGCTGCAAAAAGCAAAATGGGCCCCCATTGAAGGTTTTATTTTTGGCGGCGGGAGGTAGGAGGACTGCGAGGATGAGTATTTATAAAGTAATAGTATAAAAGATGATCTGGGGGCTTCCCTGGTGGCGCAGTGGTTGAGAGTCTGCCTGCCGATGCAGGGGACGCGGGTTTGTGCCCCGGTCTGGGAAGATCCCACATGCCGCGGAGCGGCTGGGCCCGTGAGCCATGGCCGCTGAGCCTGCGCGTCCGGAGCCTGTGCTCCGCAACGGGAGAGGCCACACAGTGAGAGGCCCACGTACCGCAAAAAAACAACAACAACAAAAAAAATGATGTGGAGGTTGAATATTGATTGATGGCAAGGAGACCAATTACTAGATTATATAAATAGTGTAGGAGCCAAACAATGAAAGTCCAGACTACAGAAAGAGCAAAAAGAATAGAAAAAACAAGTTTTATTAAGAACACTGTTCTCAAACAAGACCTATGTGTGGAAACCCTGAGGAAAGTGCCTAAAGTGGAAACCTGCTCCTTGAAGACAGCAGGACATCTGAAAACAAAGTCTTCTGGCAGATTAGGTCTTGGTCAAATTCCAGAGGCTCCCTGGTGGGGAGGGGACAAAGTTTCTCTCAGGGGTCATGCTTTCCTCGTTTATTCCTAGAGGGTTAGGACTGGAAAATGCAGAACAGGCAGGTAGCAGTGACACTAATATCTTAACTTTCTTTCACCAAGACCCATTCTGGCCCCAAGGGAATAGTTAATGGAGAAGCCTTCTGAGAAAAAAAAAAAAATCAACCTATTCTCCTACTACAAATTAACCTTACAAATGCCTGTGGCCAGGTGTGGTTCTCTTCCACGGTCAGGAAAGAGAGGTGGCTGGGGACTCTTCGACTTCAGTTACCCTACCACAAATGTGTTAATTTGAATCTTGAAATCATGTTTTATACATCTAGTAATTCTGGATAGTATTCTAGACATTATGAATGACACATCACATAAACTCTACATTCTGTTAGGTTCCTCTGAAAAATATTGATTTTTTTCCCCCTAGTAAACAGTGAAATTGGCTAAACTCAAATTCCAAATGCCGAAAACCTGGTTCAGTTCTTTTTGCTTTACCTGGGCTGCTTCAAGTCTGTCCTGCATACATGCAGTTTAAAGGTCAGCCAGATATTTAGGTAGAGAATATAGCCAGAGTTTAGGGCTCCTTCTCTGGTTCTCTACTTTTTGGGATTTTTCTTCCTCGCTTTCTAGCTGCTGTAGTTACCTTGATCTCTATCCTTCAGTCCTTTAAGCCAGCAGGACAGAACATTTTCTATCAGGCTCTTAATAACTGAGTGTGCAGACTGGGGCCTGCCCGCTGAACAGGAGATTCGCCCAGTGACATTTCCTTCTTCTAAGTATTGAACTTCCTCCAGCATATTTCTTTTTTCTTGCTCTCTAGTGCTTTCAGATAGTTGATTTTTATATTTTGTGCAGAGTTCATAGGTATTTTAAGTAGGAGAATTAGTCTGAGAAAGCTACTCAGCCATTAACTGGAAGCAATTTTTTTTTTTTTTTTTTTTTTTTTTTTTTTTTTGTATTTTGGCTGTGCGGCGAGGCACGTGGGATAGTTCCCTGACCAGGGATCAAACCCGGGTCTCTGCAGTGAAAGCGCCAAATCCTAATCACTAGGCCACCAGGGAACTCCCAGCAGTAGATTTTTGTCAACAAAAAAAAATTTCATTTATTTTAAAATTGTCTGCTTGGACTGTCTGAATTAATCTTGTTAAGACAAGTATATAGCATTTGATAGTAAACAAACAAAAACACAATCATATTTACAGAGTCTCTTATTTAATCTTAATAACCCTGTGAAATTAGAGGTAAATCCTTATATTACAGATGAGGAAACTGAGGCCCTCGAGGGAAAGCTTACCAAATAACAATGTTGTTCATTACAGTGGTACCAAGCAGAGCTTCCTGCATCCCTTGAACCTCAGCAAAAGTTAGTATAGTCTCTTCAGGGTGCATCAAAAACTGTTTTTCTTTGCTTCTGCATTAAAAACAGTATTAAAAATCAGCACTTTCTACCAAAGCAGTTTCTAAGCAGCCCTTCTACATTATTATTGAACTATGCATAATAAACACTAACCTAATGCCAGAAAAAAAATTTCAGCCAAAAAACACATGTATTCTAAACTTTCTACAATGAACATTTATTACTTTCATATTACCTACCTGGATATATTGCAAGCACCTCAAATTCATCATATCCAAAATTAAACTCACCAGCTCTCTCTTTAAACCTTGTGTTTCTTTCTGAATTGCTATCTCAACTAACCGTTCCACCACCCACCCAAGTGAGCAACCCAGAAACATGGACTTTATCCTTGTGTCCTTCCTCTCTATTTACTCAATCACCAAGTCCTAATGACTTTATCATCTCATCTCTCTCAAATCCATCTGTTTCTCCCCATCTCCACTAATGCTTTCCTAATTTAAGCAAACAATTATTTATCTCTTGCTTATTTTACTGCAACAGGTCATGGATTAAATAAGACAAACAAGGTCCATGCCCTCCGTTATTAGGAAAGACAAATAATTACAATAGGGCTTCCCTGGTGGCGCAGTGGTTAAGAATCTGCCTGCCAATGAAGGGGACACGGGTTTGAGCCCTGGTCCGGAAGATCCCACATGCCTCGGAGCAACTAAACCCGTGTGCCACAACTACTGAGCCTGCGCTCTAGAGCCCGCGAGCCACAACTACTGAGCCTGTGAGCCACAACTACTGAAGCCCGTGTGCCTAGAACCCATGCTCTGCAACAAGAGAAGCCACCGCAATGAGAAGCCCGTGCACCGCAACAAAGGGTAGCCCCCACTCGCCACCACTAGAGAAAGCCCACGCATGGCAACAAAGACCCAACACAGCTAAAAATAAATAAATAAAATAAATTTTTAAAAAATCACAATAAAGTGTAACGAGTGTATAACAGACATAGAGGATGCTATGAGTTCCATTTTTAGCATGTTGAATTTGAGGTAACCACGAGATGTCTAATAAATAGGCATGCAGGTCTAGAGGTTGAGAAAGAGCTCAGAGTTAGAAATATATGTTTGCAAGTAGCCAGCATCCAGATGGTACCTGAAGCAATGGAAACTGAGTTTGTGAAACCAGAAAAGGGTATAGGATCTTGAGGTATTTGTAATACTTAAAGGATACACAGAGATGTCAAGGGAGACTGAAGAACAAACTACACTTGCTGAGCCTCTCTGCTCCACTGCCTTCTTCCCTGCCATGTCTGGCTCCATTCCTCTGAACTGGTTCTATGTTATAGCCCAGTATTGAGGCAGAACCTGCTATACTACACATATAGCAGAGAAAACAAGATCCTACTGATTCAACTTTCTCTGAAACCCTGTGATAAAATCATTCTTGATCTAATAGTTAAAATCAACCAATGCTTTTCTTACCCTCCATCTTCTGCAAACGTCATGATTTCTACTTGTTGATCACAAAGGGTCCCACTGCTACTGACTAGCCTCCTCTTTGTCAGGCCAAGCACAGCTTTTATATTTCCAGAACTCAGGAGCACTTGCTTTTCACTTTTACCATCAGGAGAACAAAGTAGTGCCCTAAACCAAATATAAGGAAAAATGCAGAGAAGTCAGGAGTAAGTCTTTAATATTAAAGAACTAGGTTCAAACCTTAAAAGTAAACTTCAGTTAGGGATGTCATTGATAGTTTTGTTTGTTTGTTTTTTAACAAATCTCTCTTTAGACTAAATTTAGATTCTTTCAAGACTCAAGACTAGGTTATAACTTGTGCTCAAAACAAGCTGAGGGGCTTCCCTGGTGGCGCAGTGGTTGAGAGTCCGCCTGCCGATGCAGGGGACACGGGTTCGTGCCCCGGTCTGGGAAGATCCCACATGCCACGGAGTGGCTGAGCCCGTGAGCCATGGCCGCTGGGCCTGCGCGTCTGGAGCCTGTGCTCCGCAACAGGAGAGGCCACAACAGTGAGAGGCCCGCGTACCGCAAAAAAAAAAAAAAAAAAAAAAAAAACAAGCTGAGAAAGATCAAGGGAAAGAAAAGAATACTCCTTGAGAATTACATACCTGATTTCTCTGATTTCCAAGTTTCCCAAAGCCACACACACAAGATTACAAACATCAGGCACTAGAACTATCTGTAATACTGGGACCTAAATAAAACAAAACAGCCAAAAATTATATTTGGTTGTTTCATCTTTAATTAATCTAAATTTTCCAAAATTTGTCACATTCCTTTCTAGTGTCATTATACCAGGATAGTTTCCAACATCTGAACAAATGTGAAAACGTTCAGCAAACACCCTCTTTTTATAAGCTTAAATCCAAATAAGCTATGTGCATAATAGTGTTTACTGTGGCATTTATTTAACACAATCTATGCTCTAGCAATGGGAGAATAATTAAATAAATTCTGGCATGTGGATGAATGGAACAATCTGTAGCCATTTAAAGTAAGTTTATTCACTGAATGAATATTTATTGAGCAACACTCTGCAAAGCACAGTGCTAGAAGCCGGGGTATACTGGAGAACAAGAATGAAATCTGCCAAGACAGTAGTAAATCTTAAGCATTCTCACCAAGAAAAAAAAAAGGAAACTGTGAGGTGATAGATGTGTCGATTAACTTGATTATAGGAATCCTTTCACAGTGTGTATGTATATCAAATCATCACACGTGTATATCACAAATGTACACTTTAAATATATTACAATTTTATTTGTCAACTATACCTCAATAAAGCTGGAAAAATAAAATTCAAAATAAACAAATAATTAAGTATGAAGAATATGTAGAAACCAGGAAACATGTTTATATGGTAAGAAAAGGCAGGCTTAAAAATTTTAGGCACACTAAGATTGCAACCATGTAAGATACGTACAAAGGTAGACAAGGACAGAAGAAAGTATATACAGAAAAAAAAGCAGAAATAACATTTTGGTGAGAGGTAAGGAACAGAGGTATCAGCAAGTTTAGAAGTCAGAATAGATATGAAATTCCAAGCTCCTCCAGCAGATCTAGCATAAAAATGCATCTCTGGATAAATACATGATAAAGCAAATAAAGCACAGTGTTAATTGTTGAGACTAGATGCTGGGTATATGGGTGCCCCCTGCACCACTTTTCTGTATGCTTGAATATTTTCATAATAAAGTGTTGGGGAAAAACCGCATCTCTCTGCTCTGTCTTGCATAGTCATAGATCCCATATTTTTGGTAAGCTGCACATCTATATTACCATGCAAATGATTGGAAAGATCTCTTTCAGCTATAATATTCTGACTTACCTCTGCGAAGTGCCAGGAATAAATTTTTTCCCACTGCCAAGTATCCAGAGGTTTCCAAAGAGAAACTACGTATTCACAAGCAGTTATGATACACCGTTCTTTGAAACCAGCTATTTCCCACCACATGGCACTCACATCCACAGAACAGGAACCTGAAGGATTCTAACACAGAATGGCAACAACAGTTATGTTAAAGGGATCCTTGGGGGCTGCTTAATAAAAAGAATTAAGTATGAAAAGTAATGGATTACAAGGATTAGATGAAATACCAACTAAATGTAATTAAAATTTTATGCAGGTCAAAAGAAAGAGCTTTGTGGGTCTTACGGAACTACAACAGTTGTCCATACACACTTACAATGATAGATTTAAAAACATGTAGCTCCAGACTGGAAAAGATTCAGATTTAACCACAAAAAAACAGACCATAAGAACTAACTGGAACATTAATTAGCTCCATAAGAACCTTTGGAAATGAAACATTCTGATGAAGCACCCATGGGTTGAAGAGGGAACAAAACTGAAAGAACATATTATTTCTAAACGAACATGCAGAATCTGGTGGCCAAAGCAGTATGCCCCAACCCCCCGAAACAGAAAAAAACACAAAATCCTATAATTATAAAGGTATTTACAAAGTAAGCAAGCAACTCAAGAAGTTAGTAAAAGAACAATGAAATAAGCACAATGATAAACAGAAGGAAGGACTTACTAAGGATAAAAACAGAAAAAAAAATGAAATAGGAAATCAAAAAACTCAATTAACAATCAACACAACCAAAACCCAGTTTTTTTGGAAGACCTATAGGATGGACAAACCTCTTAAGTCTGATATAGGAAAAAAATACTTTTATATAGAAATGGGGAGTGAGAAGAGAGAGGCTTAACTGCATATACACAGACCAAAAAGCTGTAAGAATAATAAATAACTTTTTACCTACAAATTTGAAAATACGAATGAAATGGTTGATTCCTTTAAGAAACTAAGTTATTAAAACTGATTCATGAATAGCTTTGAAACAACATAGGTATCATTATGTGTTTTTTATAGAAAAGGAATCTGGGGCTCAGAGGCTAAATGATTTGTCCCACGTCACACAGCCAGTGATCCGGAGAAATAGTTTATGTGGATTTAAAGCTCTTTCTTCTACACCAGTTGTTCTCAACTAGAGGCAATTTTGCAACCCTCCCCTGGGGGACAGTTAGCAATATCTGGAGACACTGTTGGTCATCAGTACTGGAAAGGGGGTGTTACTGGTAGATACCAGGGCTGTTGCTAAATACCATACAATGCACAGGCCAGTCCCCTACAAGAAAGAATTATCCAGCCCCAAATGTCAACAGTACTGAGATTGAAAAACGTTGCTCTACACCATCCTACTTCAAGTATAAAAAGTTAACCAGGACAGGGGTCTAATCCACTTCTCTGGATTTACCAAAATATCATTAACAGAATACTATAATTCATATTTCTCAGAACCATATATAACACATAGCATATGAAAATTAACCATTCATTATGTCATAACCTAGAACTGCTACCCATTTTCTTACAAATCACCACAAGTGATTCTTCTAAAAATACTATATCATTTGGGTAGGAGAGTCATGAATGACCCCCCCCCCCCGTCAAAATACCTGATTTAAAATTTAGATACAGAGAGTTAAGTTGTTCTTGGCAATAGCTTGACATATAAACTTCTTCAGAAGATCTCAAAATATATTCACAGGTAAATATTGTGGAAAACAAAGAATTTAAATCTGTTTTTCTGAATCTATTCTATCAAGTTTTTCTAATGATCAAATTCTTCCGCATTTTCCTATCAATTCATCACATTTTTCACATGTAAGACACAAGACATATTATAAGTTAACAGTCTTCCGACCTTTAACTTTGAAACCAATTGTAGGGTGCCTGGGTTTAAGCTATCACAAGCAGGAACGTCTGCTATTTCAGTCTGTGGAAACAAAAGTCACATAATTAATTTATACTTTATGTATGATATCAGCCTGCATCACTCACTCATCAAACTATTTCCTATGTTTTATTTTCTATGGTAACAGCGGCAAAGTTCCAAATGCAACAGCTTCGTTGATAACAAAGAGAACAGGATCCCTTATATTTAAAAATATATATTTTTTAATTAATCCTAATTTCCCCAGAATGAACTTAATGTTTATAGTGAAGCCATATCACAGAAACATGTTAAAACATTCTCAAACACTGAGGAACTGATGTGTAAGGTGGTCACGCTGTCCATATTCACTAAGATACTTCATTTCTTCGGAGAAAATTTCACAAAGGAAGCAGTCTGTACCTGTTCAGTGGAATGTTTCCGTAATTCCTGGCACGTGTTTCCACGGAGCTGATTTTCTTTGTAGGTTGATGACTCAATGGGTAGAGCTGTTGCTTGCGGACCAGAGTCACAGTCACGGGAAGGCTGTCCTTCCCTTCCTGCCACATGCAGGCTGCTATCCAATTTTGGTGGGCTGCTCCAAAATTGTTTATGGTCACTAGCAAGGCTGACTGCGGCTTTTAAGTGAGAAAGCTGGGGTGTAGAGCAAGCTTGTCCAACAACCTCTGCAGACACCTTTTCTCCATGGGCTTGGGAGCCAAAAGCTGGAGTAGAGCCTAAGACGGGGAAAGCGGGTGAGCATAGCTCTGCTGTCCGTCTGTCATTATCATCAGATGCAACAGTATTTACAGGAGTGAAAAGTAAAATGGATGAAGAAAGCCCCTTCTCCTGCGGCTGGCTTTTTTGGTTTGGCATTTTAGGATGTGCCTTTCCTGGCAGGATGATCCGTTCCTCTTTCCCATCCTCCTTCTCTATAGTGATTTGTTTAGGGGTCAGTTGCTCCACAGCAACACAATTTCCCCCTTTAAGATGTCCCTCTCCATATATTTTTGATCCAAAAGGCTCCATCAGCTTTTCTGAGCAAGACTTCAGTTTTTCAAGCTTAAGAGGCCCAAAGTCTTCATCAGGTAACTGGAAGTCTGTGATTTTGAGAAAAGGCGACAGATGCTTTAAATTTAGCGTTTCACTCTTATGAACTGGAGAACTGAAAGCATCATCATCCAAAGATAAATACACGTAATTACTGTAAGAAAGGGAGTCCTCTTTTTGACAATGACCTTCCTTCTCTAAAACAGAAAGCAACAGAATACCCAACAAGAGACATTAATTCTCAACGAAGAGTGAGATTCTAAACTCCAATATAGTGCAGAGTTCATCACTTTTCCCACCCATGACTCTGAAATCTCAGTGAACAGTTCAAAAATCAGCCATAGGTTAGTGGTTAACTAGCAGCTCCTCCTGTAGGAGCAAAATCAATGTGGTGCTGACAGCACTAGCTAGAAGGGAGATGGGGGTGGAGTCCCAGCTCTGCCACTGATTCCCTGTGTTACCTTGGGCAAGTCAATTCACTTCATTTTCTTTGTCCCTCCTAGGGGAACTGGACTAAGAATCTCTAAAGTCCTTTCTGATCCAGAACTATGATTCCAACAGGCTACCAGAGTACAGTCTACAAAATGCTGGCCCTTCTCACTGAGGAAAACTTAGTCCCCTTTTCAAGCAAAGAGTAATTTACTAGACTTAAAGCGACAGGAATTCTGTATCACTCAAAGTGTAGCTGCATCCAACACCTAATAAACAGATAAGAAAGCTGTGGTTCATGTATACAATTGAATATTATCCAGCCATAAACTGATACAAGCTACAATGTGGGTATATCTCAAAAACTAGCTAAGTAAAAGCGGCCAAACACAAAACGTCACATATTGTATAATTTCATTAATATGAGATACCCCCAAATAAGTAAGTCCACAGAGATAGAATACAGATTGGTGGTTGCCAGGGACTGACGAGAGGAAATGGGAAGACACTGCTTAATGGGTATGGGGTTTCCCTTTGGGGTGATGAAAGTGTTTTGGAACTAGATAGCGGTCATGGTGACACAACACTGAGAATGTACTAAACGTCACTGAATTGTTCACTTAATTTAAAAAGGTTATTAACTTTATGTTATGTGAAGGTCACCACAAGAAAAAAAAATTTTTTAATGTACCTGCAGGTTACTGAAATCACAGCAGATTATTTCAAAGTATACAAAAGAACATTTCAAGTTTATTATTAGATTGCCCTACATTCCCATTCCTTTGTTTTCTTGTTGGCCTAAAATATGATGATAAAAAAGTCATGATTATTATTTTTAAATTAATGAATCGTAGCTCATAGACCAAAGCCTGTGTCCAGTGGTATAGAGCAGCTGGCTGCCTGTTGTGTAAATAAAATTTTATTGAGACGACCACATTTACATATTGTCTATTGTTACTTGCACACTATACTCATGTAGCTGTGATGGAGCACAAAGACTATACTTCGTATCTGGCCCTTTACAGAAGGTTGCTGAGCTCTCACACAGAACTGGAGTGAATGATCTAGATTTTGTGCTCAGCTCATCAGATATAACTCCTGAGTAAATGAATAAAGAAGTTTAAATTATAACATGTCACTTGATATCCTTCAAAATCTGTGTCCTACAAACCTCAGAGAGACTGTATTAGATATTTTACCCCCAAAAGTGGCTCAGAACAACTTCATTTTGCTAGACAATCATCCCCAAGAGTTTGTCAGGGGACTCTTACTCTGACACAGATTTAATTTTATTTCAAAAACATTTCCTATATTAGTTACTTCTCCCTATGGATAAAAGATTGTATGGTACCTCAATAAACACTAATTTTAGGTAAATATCCAATGTATTTTCCGTCTAAGTGTCAACTTTTTCACCCATATTTGTGAACTCTGGTACCATCCAGCTAGGGTTGAATTCTGACTCTGTCATTTTAAAGACAGAGTACTTTGATCTCCTTGCCTTAGTTTCCTCATCTGTAAAGTGAAGATAAAAATAGATTCTACCCCATGTACAGCTGGTGTGATGATTCAGTGAGTGTATGTACAACGTTTAGAAAGTGCCAGGTACATAGTGCTAGCTACCACCACCATCAACCACAACTCAACTTACCTTTACCTCTCTTCTTACCGTGAATAATTGCTTTTTCATTCTGATCTCTGTGCAAGGCAACTTCTTCCTTGGACCTATTAACACCTGATGTGCCAGAAGTTGGCAAAAGTAGTTCATGGTGATCTAACAGAGGGGTGCAGACTGACTTTCTTCTTCCTTTGCGTTTTCTACCAGATGGCTGGGTAACCGCCTTCCCAGAAAAGTCATTTTTAGTGGGGCCAGCGGGAGAGTTGACCTCAGTTAACGAGAGAAGTTTCTGAGGACTTTTTGAACTTGGTTGTTCTGCGTACGTGTCCGACATCTTAATTTCACTTTGGTTAGTTTCTTCATTGGAAACGTTTAACTTTTTAGCAGATTCCTTATTTTTATTTTTAAAGCCCTTTTTTCTGACATCCAAATGACTTTGTATTACAGCCTCCAGGGCTACTTTCCTCTGGCAATCTGACATGCGTCGTGTTGTTCTGACATAATACTCTGCAGGAAATAGAAGGCCTTCAAGCACTGTGCAAGAATGTGTTTGATTTTCTGTAGAAACGGGAGAAATTACTTCTAGGCTAAGACTCTTAGACTGACTTGGAACTTCTTTTTCCAGACGACTTTCGTTTCTACCACCAAGAGCATTATTGGGAGATTTAAAAGACATCTCTGTGTGATTTTGTTCTTTTAAGTTTTGGTTTTCATTTGCCACTAAGTTATCATAGGTGAGTTCATTTATAGAACATGAATTACCTGCCTCCAAGTTAGGACTTCTAGGCGGCTGGTCACTTGCACTTATACTTTTGTTTACCTCTGGGTTATCTGTAAAGACAGTCATTTTTTTGTTTTGTGTCTCTAAGTTTACAGGCAAAGCAGGGCTAATGTTTTCTAAACTGTGAGTAGTGAGTTCACAGTTACTTTTAGGAGGCTCATGCTCGAGGTGCTGACCACTACTGCTGACTGATGGAACATGCAAAGGAAGAGTAGTCACCCTGGGGAAATTATTTCCTCTTAAGAGTGCATCAACATCTCTCTGCGGTTTGGCGTTTGGCAGAATTAATACACTCCCTACATTAGTTCCTGTAACTGGTGCTGGAGAATCGGGAATGTCAGACTTAGGACTTGACGGGTAAGTTCTTATCTCAGTTACAGGTGTCTTAGGATTTTCTCTATTGATTTCTTCCTGTTCCTTTAGTCTTTTTCCAGAGAGTATGAGCAAATCAATGTCAAAGAAAGACTCTCTCTCCTGTGAAATAAATGTTCTCTCCTGTTTCTTTCTTCTCCCTAGCAGCTTACTCTGCCTTTTCTTACCATCAGGGCCACTGACCCCGTACGGAAAATGTTCTTGGATATCGTCTGATCTTTGTATGCGTGATCCTTCTGCTGGGATTCGTCCAGGGCTAAAGGACTCAGGCTCAAGGTCAAGTGTGATAGGTGTCTTTTCTCCAGTTTCTTTATCGACGTGGGTGTTGATTTGCAACGTGTCACAAGGAGATACTTTATTTTTAGGTTCTGAGGACAAAAATTACATAGTTAATATTTTCCTTGTAAAATGACATAAAAACTACCCCATATTTATTTTTAAATGTTACATATAAATACTACAAAACATTTATTTAAAAGAGAGTCAATGCTATTTCATTCAGACAGATCAAAGTTCAAGGTTTTTTTTGTTTGTTTTTTGTTTTTCTTTCTGCGGTACGCGGGCCTCTCACTGTTGTGGCCTCTCCCATTGAGGAGCACAGGCTCCGGACGCGCAGGCTCAGCGGCCATGGCTCACGGGCCCAGCTGCTCCGCGGCATGTGGGATCTTCCCGGACCGGGGCACGAACCCATGTCCCCTGCATCGGCAGGCAGACTCTCAACCACCGCGCCACCAGGGAAGCCCGAAAAGATTTATTGCAATCATCTTTTCTCTTAGTTTTGTCTTCCAGCTTCATTGAAGTACAACTGACAAATAAATATTGTACATATTTAATGTGATGTTTTGGTATATGTATATATTGTGAAATGTTGCTACAATCAAGCTAACATATCCATCATTTCATATAGTTACAATTTTTTGTGTGTCATGAGAACACTTAAGGTCGGCTCTCTTAGCAAATTTCAAGTATACAATATAGTATCATTCCTTTTTTTTTTTTTTTGGGCCGTGCAGCACACAGGATCCTAGTTCCCTGACCAGTGATCAAACCTGTACCTGCTGCAGTGGAAGCGTGGTGTCTTAACCACTGGACCGCCAGGGGAGTCCCTACAAGGGACCACCAGGGAAGCCCCATGTCTTTTTTTGACTAAAGTAATTTTCACATCACTTTTCTGTTCTTTTTTTTTTTGCCGCACTGCACGGCATCTGGTATCTCAGTTCCCTGACCGGGGATTGAACCCATGCTCCCTGCATTGGAAGCAAGGAGTCTTAACCACTAGACCACCAGAGAAGCCCCTCATACCACTTTTCTACTTCATTAGCTTCCAATTTTATGATTATAAATTACCTGACTTCTAACATAAGAAATGATTATTGTTTTTTATTAAAATGTTCCCAGTCAGACTTTTTTCTTTGTGCATATATAATTTAAAAAAATCATCTTTCCGGGCTTCCCTGGTGGTGCAGTGGTTGAGAGTCCACCTGCCGATGCAGGGGACATGGGTTCGTGCCGTGGAGCAGCTGGGCCCGTGGGCCATGGCCGCTGAGCCTGCGTGTCCAGAACCTGTGCTCCACAACGGGAGAGGCCACAGCAGTGAGAGGCCCGCGTACCGCAAAAAAAAAAAAAAAAAAGTCATCTTTCCAATATTTAAGCAATAAATATAATCGCTAAAAGTTAAGAGAGGAAAAAAGCAACTAAATATGCAATCCAACTGAAATACAGTTTACTGCTCACAGAATGGGAGAAAATATTTACAAATCATGTATCTGATAAGGGTCTAATAACTAGAATATATGAAGAACCCTTACAACTCACCAATAAAAAGACAAATGCCTAATTAAAATATCGGCAAGGACTTGAAGAGATATTTCTCTGAAGAAGATATACAAATGGTCAACAAGCACACAAAAAGATGTTCAACATCATTAGTCACTAGGAAATGCAAATCAAAACCACAATTAGATACCACTTCATATCTACCAGAATGGTTATAATCTTAAAAATAGAAAATTACACGTATTAGCAAGGATGTGGAGAGACTGGAACCCTTGTGCATTGCAGTGGGAATGTAAAATGGTACAGCCACTGTAGAAAACAGTTTGGCAGCTCCTCAAAAAAGTTAAACATAGAATTATCGTATGACCTAGAAATTCCACGCCTAGGTACATACCTGAAGGAACTGAAAATATATGTCCACATAAACACTTGTACATGAATGTTCATAGCAGCATAATGGCCAAAATTCATAACAGCCAAAAAGTAGCAACAACCCAAATGTCTATTAACTGACAAATGGATATACAAATTATGGTACATCTATATAATGGAATATTATTCAGCTGCAAAAAGGAATGAAGTACTGATGCATGCTTAGATGAATGTATAGATGGATGGATGACAGTTGAAAACTTTATGCTAAGTGAAAGATAGTCACAAAAGGCCACATATTGTATGGTTCCATTTATATGCAATGTCCAGGATAGGAAAACCCACAGGGACAAAAAGTAGGTTAACAGTTGCCCAGGGGTTAACGGTAGGATGGGCACAGGGTTTCTTTTAGGGGTGGTGAAAATGTTCTGTAATTAGATAGTGACTAGATTATACAATTTTTTGAATATACAAAGAACCACTGAATTGTACACTTTAAAGACTCTACTGCTACTGCTTATCTTCTGACCGTGAGAAAAAGAACCACAGCCAAGTTTACCTGGTAAATAAATAATAAAGCAAGTATAAGTGAATGGGCTCGCTTTACCTGTGTCAGTTAGCTGCGTTGAAACTTCCTGCTGGAGCGAGGAATCTTGTCCTTCTACTGTTCTCTTAATGGAATTCTTAAACTTCTCAGCTCTCTGGGCACGCTAGAGAAAACAAAAGCAGCTCACGAAACAATTTTACAAAAAAGAAATAAATTTTGGTTAAAAGCTTTATTAAACGAAGAGCTGTTTTTATATTCTTTGTACCACAATACCAATTTGAGAGAATAAGATTCACTTACCTGAAGGCGGGCCAGTGTCTTGCTGTATTCCCTTTTCAAGAATGCTAATTTTTCCTTCAACTGGAAGAAGAAAAACACCAAACAAAACTGAGCAGGTAGAAAGGAGGCATCAGAGAGAAGGGATGCAGTGCCTATCAGACACAAGCATGCGGCGCCCAGCTGGCCCCTCATCTAGAGGCAGTGGAGGAAGCGGCACTGACTCATTCTACTTTCAGTTCTCACAGAACATCAAGCTCTACAACATCTCAGCATCTCTGCATAAGTTGTTCCTATCACCTGGAGCATTTCCTCCCCAACTCACTTTGCTAATTCCTACTGATTTCTCAAGACTCAGCTTAGATTTTTATTTCCCTGGGGTAAACTTCTAGGTCCTTCTCCAAATCCAAGTTAGGCATTCCATCTCTCCTCTGTGCTTGCTTTATCACAGTACTTATTACACATATTGTCTGTTTGCTTCTGTTTCCTCCCATCTCACTGTGAGATCCCTGAAGGTAGCAGGGGCTGTCATCCTCAGACAGTCATTCGACTAATGAATCAGTCATTGGTCCAGGTATCTCCAGCACCTAGAACCATAACTGATACCTACCGTGTGTCAGTTCCAGTTCCAGGGGCTAGGTATACAGAGTGGTCAAGACCCCTGCTCCCAGGCAGCTTACACATAGTGAGGGGTACAGATAATAAACAAGGAAACAAATAAACAGGTGAGATGATTTCACATGGTCATCAATACCTAGACAAACAGGGTGATGTGAGAGTGTCTGGGCTACAGAAGAATGGACTACTTTAGAGACAGTGGTGAGGAAGGCATTTCTGAGGACTACCATTTGAGCCCAGACCTGAAGGAGGAAAGAGCTAGCTTTGGGAAGATCATAGGGAAAGCAATTCGTCCAAGATGACACAATTCATAAACGGCATGGTTCACACCTAGACTGCTTCTCACAGCTTCCTACTTATCACCGTTCTTATCAACGTCTGGGAATTAGCTTGTTGACTTGTAAATGACCTCTGTCACCCCCACCGCAAGGCAGAATGGGATAAGAGGACTGATGAGTTATTGTGAATGAAGAGTTTCAGCACGATGCTTGGAAGAGCCAGCCCAAGATGCATCCGAGTTAACATTCGCCGGCCCACGTACAAGGTGTCATGTATAAGGATATTCAGAGCAGCACTGTCGTACAAAGAAAAGCTGCAAACAACCTAAAAGGCTCTCGACAGAGTAATATGTAAAGAAAAGGCGGCACTTCCACGCTGCTGGATACTATAAAAAACTTTTAAAAATAAAGTAGGTGGGCTTCCCTGGTGGCGCAGTGGTTGAGAGTCCGCCTGCCGATGCAGGGGACACGGGTTCGTGCCCCGGTCCGGGAAGTTCATCCCACATGCCGCGGAGCGGCTGGACCCGTGAGCCATGGCCGCTGGGCCTGCGTGTCCGGAGCCTGTGCTCCGCAACGGGAGAGGTCACGGCAGTGAGAGGCCCGCGTACCGCAAAAAAATAAATAAATAATAAGGTAGGTAAACATGGACTGATGTGGATGTTAAACACGAAGAAGGAAAACGGAAGTTGCAGAACCATCCGGATCATACCATTTACGAACATTCACCTTTCCAAAAAAACGTATTACTTTTTGGTGGTTAAAGAACACAACTGCACCCCTCCACACCCCCACCGCCCGTTCAACACGCGCGCGCGCACACACACACACACACACACACACACACACACACACACACACAGGTGCACAAAAAGGTCTGAAATCCAGATTCTTAAGAGATTTACTTAAGGGGGTGGGGTGGGAGAAGCCAAGATTGAGAGTGTGCAAGGTGGGCTGGGGAGGGTGTCAAAGCGAACTTTAGCTTTATCTACACTTTTACATTTTGTACTTTTGCATTTCTGCTGTAAAGAAACTTCGTTCTTCAAACGCCACCACGGGAGCACAGGGCTCTCCCACACTTTCACTTCCTGTGCCCCCTCAGTCCAGGGAAGTGGGTGAGAGGTCACTGCCGCCCTCTGATAGTGGAGGAAACAAAGACAGGCCTCAAATCCTGGGAAAGGGGGTCAAAGTTCTGAGTCAACCCTTCCCGCATCCCCGGCACCTTTTCCTTCTCCTCACAGCTGAGGGGCTTCCCAGGAAGCTCTTCCATCTGGCCGGCGGCCAACAAAAAGAGCATCTGTCGCTGGCCCCGGGCCTGCGGATACGAGGAGCCCGGCTGGCCCTAGGCCCCGAGGCTCCCGGGGAAGGTACGGGGTGCCCGGGATCCAGTCAGACCACGGTCAGCCGGCCCACGCGGGCTGGGTGCACCAATCACCCCTTCCAATTACATCCGCCACTCGGCCTGCGCACGCGCAGCCAGAGACCGCAGAGCAATGGAGCGAGGCCAGCTAGCGGAGAGCCGAGCTATGGATGAGACCGCAGACCGCCCAGAGCGGAAGTGGAGGAGCAGCCGGAAGTGGCCGGAGTCTGAGGCGGAGAGACAGGCGGACAGACTTTGACAGGAGCCGGAGCTGCGCAGGGGGGTTGGTGGCCATGGAGTTGGGCGAGCTTCTCTACAACAAGTCCGAGTACATCGAGACGGTGCGCGTGTCCAGACATCTGCCCTCCCCTCTCCAAGCCTGCATCCCCTGAGGCCGCCGTCTCCATCCTGTCCCTGCCCCACCCCAGGTCCCTTTGGCGTTTAGTCCGAGATTACGCAGTGAGAGTTCATGTATGGTCTGGCTTCGTTATGCATTCCTTGCATGGCCAGTTTACGCTTTTTAAAATTTATTCCTGATTTCCTCGTAGAGATAAAACGCCTTCCAGAAAGCAGGACAAGTCTCATCCATCCTGATAATTACAGCTCTGGGCTTCAGGCCTTTAAAAAAAAATTTTTTTTTAAACTAACGTGTCATAATTTATTACTACGTGCTAAAGACTGTTAGGTTCTTTTTTGTTTGTTTGTTAGGTTCTTTATAGTCAATACAAACTATATGTAGATGTGTGTTAATTGCTCGAAACCGGGTTAGTGCTCAGTCAGCATTACCCTTTATTTTTTCATTGAATTCTCACAACTCTATGCTATTGGTAAGCTCATTATCCTGTTTTTAGGGCTGTAAAACCGAAGTGTAGAAATGAGAGTCGCTGCCGCTAGGCTATAGACGTACCACGTCCAATTTCTGGGTCTGTTCCTTGAATCCCTAAGTTCCTAATTCATCCTTGCTTTTTTGATATCCTGACTCATTCCACTGCAGACGACACCCCATTGCAAGTCCTTTTCTCTCCAGTATGAGCTTTCTTGATGGAAACCTGTAGCCCAGAACCCACTCAGTTTGCTCACCTCGTTTTTCTGCTCTTTCCTTTCAGGCATCTGGGAACAAAGTTAGTCGCCAGTCTGTACTGTGTGGAAGTCAGAACATCGTTCTCAATGGCAAGGTAAGGGACGGAGCCAGCTCCGGGATGCGTATTTCTGCTTTCTTTCCACTGATTATCACATTAGCAGGGCAGATGAAATGTTGTCCCCAATTTATTGCTATATATGCTAAAATTCTCTCTCTCTTTTTTAATGCTCCAAATTGGATTTATTGAATACAAAAAATATGCAGTAAAAAGAGGCAACAGAAAGCCTTTTTCCTGTTATTCCAGGCACAAAATACAATGACACCTAGCACTGAAATTATTGGACAGTATTGTAGTGTGTCCTGTATTACTGGACACAAAACATAAATAGACAGCACAGTATTTTAGTGTAGAAACTAAAGTGATACTGATATAATTATCTGTTTACTAATTAATGATTCATTATTAACTGAAACTTAAAATTAATTTGAGAATTGGGAAAGGTAACTAAAATCTGAAATGCATTTGAAAAATGGAATGTGAAAGGCTCAGAATCTTGTAGTCTGAATAAACTGAAATAGCACAGAGATGAGCATAAACCTGGGATAATATTAGAACACTTTAGAACCAGAGAAAGTATCAAGATATATTTGAGCTTGACAAACACTGAAGTCCATAGTTTCTTCCTGCCATTAGGAGCACTCAATTTTCCTTGAAATATTAAATCTGTAACTTCTAGAGGTAAAATAATCTCATTGTAATCAAAAGATCACAGATATTTTCAGTAGAGACACAATTACTGTGTCTGTTACCCCATCATACCATGAGATTTAATAGAAAAGAAATAGAGTTTGGTAGTTAGATATAATTAGTAATTATAGATACACTGTTTTAGTACAAAATTAGAAAATTCAGTTAACTCCATCTGACTCGTTAGCAAATATGTGGAGTTTTCTTTGAAATCCTTCAGCTAATTCCAAACCATTTTCTGTGATTTTGTAGGGAAGATTTGTGTGTGTGTGTGTGTGTGTGTGTGTGTGTGTATTTATGACAAAATTCGCCACTTTAAGCACTTTTAAGTATACAGTTCATTGACATTAATTATATTCACAGTGTTGTGCAATCATCACCACTATATCTATTTCTAAAACATTTTCACCACTCAGACGGAAGCTCTGAACCCATTAAGGAATAACTCTCATCCCCTTTCCTCCCAGACCCTGGTAACCTCAATCTACTTTCTGTCTCTATGAATGTGCCTATTCTAGATATATGTCATTTAAGCACAGTCATGCAAGATTTGTCCTTTGGGCTGGCTTATTGCACTTAGCATAATGTTTTCAAGGCTCATCCACACGTATCAGAATTTTATTCCTTTTCATGACGAATATTCCATTGTATATATGTATATTTTGTTTATTTATTCATCTGTTGATGGACACTTGGATTGTTTCTACCTCTCCACTATCGTGAGTATTGCTGCAATGAACATTGGCATACAAGGATGTATTTGAGCTCTGTTTTCAGTTATTTATTACATACCTAGGGGTGGGGGTGTCTGGGTCATATGGCAGTTCTATTTTTCAGCTTTGCGAAGAACTGCCAAATTGTACCATTTTACGTTGCCACCGCAATGCAAGAGAGTACCAATTTCTCATGAACACTTGTAATTTTCTGGGTTCTTTTTTTTTTGGATGTGTATATGAAAGGTATTCAATATTTCATTGTGGTTTTTTTCTTAATTAGTTACTTTCTTTATTTTATTTTTGGCTGCGTTGGGTCTTTGTTGCTGTGCGCAGGCTTTCTCTGGTTGCGGCGAGCGGGGGCTACTCTTCATTGCGGTGCGCGGGCTTCTCGTTGTGGTGGCCTCTCATTGTGGAGCGTGGGCTGTAGGTGTGTGGGCTTCAGTAGTTGTGGCACGTGGGCTCAGTAGTTGTGGCTCATGGGCTCTAGAGCTCACGTTCGGTAGTTGTGGCGCACTGGCTTAGTTGCTCCGCGGCATGTGGGATCTTCCCAGACCAGGGCTCAAACCTGTGTCCCCTGCATTGGCAGGCGGATTCTTAACCACTGCACCACCAAGGAAGCCCCTCATTGTGTTTTTTTTTTAATTAATGTTTTATTGGAGTATCATTGATTTACAATGTTGTGTTAGTTTCTGCTGTACAGCAAAGTGAATCAGCCATCCATATACATATATCTACTCTATGCTAGATTCCATTCCCATATAGGTCATTACAGAGCACTGAATAGAGTTTCCTGTGCTATACAATAGGTTCTTATTAGTTATCTTTTATATATATAGTAGTGTAATTTGCATTTCCCTAATGTCTAATGATGATGAACATCTTTTATCTTATTGGCCATTTGCATATCTTTGGAGAAATATCTATTCAGTCCTTTGACCATTTTAAAATCTTGTCTATTTGTTGTTGAATTGTAGGAGTTCTTTATATTCTGGGTGTTAAATCCTTATCAGATTTATGATTGCAAATATTTTCTACCATTCTGTAGGTTGTCTTTTTACTTTCTTGATAATGTTCTTTTTACTTTCTTGATAATGTTCTTTGATGCACAAGAGTTTTTAATTTTGATGAAGTCCAGTTTATCTATTTCTTCTTTTGTTGCTTAAGTTTTTGATGTTGTATATCTAAGAATCCTTGCCAAACCCAAGATCATGAAGATGTACTCCTGTGTTTTCTTCTAAGAGTTTTATGGTTTTAGCACTTGTATTTAAATGGTTGTTGATCCATTTTGAGTTAATTTTTGCATATGATGTGAGGTTGGGGTCCTAATTAATTAATTTTGGGGGGGGTGGAATTCTACTTGTCCCAGCACCACTTGTTGAAGAGATTGTTCTTTCCCCATTGAATGGTCTTGTCATCCTTATAGAAAATCATCTGGCCACAGATGTATGGGTTACTTTCTGCACTCTCAATTCTATTCCATAGTTGATATATCTGTCCTTATGCTAGTTCTACACTATTTTGGTTACTGTAGACTTCTAGTAAATTTTATAATCAGGAAATATGAGTCTTCCAACTTCTTCTTTTTCAAGATTGTTTTGGTTATTCGGGGCTCTCTTTCTTTTTTGAAAGGTGTTTTATTTGGCAATATTTGGTGCACACAGAAGACTGATATGTGATATATATGTTATGAAGCATAAAAATTAAATCAACACCATGAACCCACCACCCAACTGAAGAACTGGAACATAATCAATGCATAATAATACAGTACAGCCTGAAGTGCCTCTCCCATTTCTTTCTTCTCCCTCCTTCCAAGAGGATACCACTATTCTGAACTTTTTCTTATAAATTCTTTATTTTTCAAAACAAAATTTTTACCACATATGTGTGTATTTCTAAATAATATATATTGTTTAGCTTTACTTGGTTTTCTGTGACTTACTATTTTTACTCTCAGTTATTGTAATAATGACAATAGAAAACATATATTACATTTAGTAAGTAACATCATTCTCAGCTTAGTTTCTAAGATTCATTGTGGTTTATGCATTTTCACTGCTGTGTACAATTCGGTTTATCCCGTCTTTTATAGGTGGATAGTTATTTTGTTTCCAGCTTTTTGTTATTATGAACAATCCATTTTTGTTTCCAGCCCCTGCCCCTTTCAGAACTTTGACATTTCTGTTTTCCATCGGGTGTCACAGTGCCTGCAGGAAGAGACAGGGATCAGATGAGCAAAGAGGACTGGGTGTAAACCAGAATGGTGGGGCCTAGTGAATTGGAGAATACAGGACCTAGCTAAGCTTGGGCTGATTGTTGCCATTGGGAGTGCAGACCTGTACTTGCAGAGCTTCTGATTTTCTCAAAAGAAACTGGAAATCTGGATTTTTTTAAAATGTAAAATGTCCTACTATTCACATAATAGCATCTAATTTAAATGATAAAAATGGCTGCAGAGGCCAGAGAAAACCATTTCTAGGTACAGCCCTCAGACCCCCAACTTGCCACCTCTGCCTTGTCCTTGTTGAGTTCGGTGAAGTCTGCTTTAATACTGTTTTTCTCCCTGAGAGGTCTTTTTAGGCACCTCCTTTCATTTTAACACCCTGTTGCCTCTTCTGTTTTGTTTTGTTTTAAATACAGTACACGGCCTCTCCCGTTGCGGAGCACAGGCTCTGGACGCGCAGGCTCAGCGGCCATGGCTCACGGGCCCAGCCGCTCTGCAGCATGTGAGGTCTTCCCGGACCGGGGCACGAACCCGTGTCCCCTGCATCAGCAGGCGGACTGTGAACCACTGCACCACCAGGGAAGCCCATGTTGCCTCTATTTTTAATCTGACTTCTCTTCTTTAGCTCCATTCTTTATGAGATAGGAAACCAGGGTTTGAATACCACTTGCTAAATTTCTTTGACCATCTGTGATATCGTTTCTTTCTTATGTTTTTTGTGTGTTTGCTTCCTCAGTGGGAATGTAATTTAGGCTGACTGAGGGACTTATATGGATTTTCTTTATTTCTAGATTAAGATTGTTATCTTTACTTAAAACACAATAAAACAATAACAGCCATTACCAAATACTCAGAACTCTTGGTATTGTTTTCTTCCAAAAGAAAAATAAGTCATTTTCTCTGATTGTAGATGGAAACACAAGCTGAAAAACAATGATTGAAGTAAATTAAGGATCTCAGATGAAAGAATTATGTACTAGAAATAGACATCTCTCTAAGCTTGAAGAAGATAGCTTTTAAAAACCAAGAGAGGAATTCCCTGGCAGTCCAGTAGTTAGGACTCGGCACTTTCACTGCTGGGGCCTGGGTTCGATCTCTGGTCAGGGAGCTAAGATCCCGCAAGCTGCATGGCACAGCCAAAAAAACAAAAACAAAACAAAACAAAACAAAAAAACCAAGAGGACCTGTAATACTTTACAATCAGCAACAGATGTGAAAATTTCTTTTTACCCATAGAGGTTTTATAGACTGAACATATGTGGGTCAGATTGGTAAACTCTTCCAGGTGTGAGCCCATTTCTTTTTCAGTATCTTCTCAGAGCCTCATGTTCTGGCTAGTGATTTGTCTAAATTCACCTATATTTGAGGTGTTCCCATCTACTTCTCTAGCCTGACCTTCTATCTTGGGCCCCAGACCTTTATTTACAACTGCCTGTTGATCATCCCACAGATTCCACAAACTCAGAATTTCAAAATTGAATTTATCATCTAATCCCCAGAATTGCTTACCCTGTCCTAGATTCTTTTTCTCTTACCCAACATCTAAACAATGACCGAGTCATATAAAATCTCTTCTTTTTTTTTCTTTTTAAATATTTTATAATGGAACATTAAAAAAAATCATTTTTAGGACTTCCCTGGTGGCGCAGTGGTTAAGAATCTGCCTGCCAGTGCAGGGGACATGGGTTCAAGCCCTGGTCCGGGAAGATCCCACAGGCCGTGGAGCAACTAAGCCCGTGCGCCGCAACTACTGAGCCTGTGCTTCTAGAGCCCACGAGCCACAACTACTGAAGCCCACGTGCCTAGAGCCGAGCCCGTGCTCCGCAACGGGAGAAGCCACCGCAATGAGAAGCCCGCACACTGCAACGAAGAGTAGGCCCCGCTCACCGCAACTAGAGAAAAGCCCACACACAGCAACAAAGACCCAACGCAGCCAAAAATAAAATAAATAAATTTATTTTTAAAAAAATCATTTTTATTTAGGTATATTACATACAATAAAGTGTACCCATTTTATTTTATTATTATTTTTTTTGTGTGGTACGCGGGCCTCTCACTGTTGTGGCCTCTCCCGTTGCGGAGCACAGGCTCCAGACATGCAGGCTCAGTGGCCGTGGCTCACGGGCCCAGCCGCTCCGCGGCATGTGGGATCTTCCCAGACCGAGGCACGAACCCATGTCCCCTGCATCGGCAGGTGGACTCTCAACCACTGTGCCACCAGGGAAGCCCAAGTATACCCATTTTAAATATGCAGTTTGAAAAGGTTTGGCTGATGGGGACATCTATGCAACTAGTACCACAGTCAAGATATAAAATATTTACATCACCCTAGTTTCCTTGTGTCCCTCTGCAGTCAAGCCTTCTAGCTTTGCCCAGGTAACCTACGTAAAACGAATAGAGGTTAGTTTTGCATTTTCTCAAGTTTCCTGTAATTGGAATCATGTACTTTTTGGGGGGGGGGTCAGCTTCTTGCCCTCAGCATAATGTTTTTGAGATTTATCCATGTTGTTGGATATATTCATGGATTAGTAGTTCATTACTTTCTATAGATGAGCAGTATTGTTATGGAACTTTTAGGACACATTTAAGAGTAGAGAGAACAGGGCTTCCCTGGCGGCGCAGTGGTTGAGAGTCCGCCTGCCGATGCAGGGGACATAGGTTTGTGTCCCGGTCCGGGAAGATGCCACATGCCGCAGAGCGGCTGGGCCCGTGAGCCATGGCTGCTGAGCCTGCGAGTCCGGAGCCTGTGCTCCGCAATGGGAGAGGCCACAACAGTGAGAGGCCCGCGTACCGCAAAAAAAAATAGAGTAGAGAGAACATATAATGAGTCCCTATATACTCATTCACCAGCTTCTACAATTAGCAATATTCTGGCATTCTTGCTTCATCTCTATACTCACCTGCCAAGTTCAAACCAATTTTGGAGTGGAATATTTTAAAGCAAATTGCAAGCATAATATTATTTTACCCATAAATATTTCAATGTTTATCACTGATATTTAAAGGCTTTAAAAAATGTATAGAAGACCGTTATTATATTTTTTAAAAAGCCAGTCATTCCCTAATATCATCTAATCTAATCCTCAGTCTATGTTCAGTCTTTCCATTATCTTTTTTTTTTGGCTGCGTTGGGTGTTCGTTGCTGTGCCCGGAATTTCTCTAGTTGCGGCGAGTGGGGGCTACTCTTCATTGCGGGGTGCAGGCTTCTCTTTGCGGTGGCTTCTCTTGTTGCGGAGCACAGTCTCTAGGCATGTGGGCTTCAGTGGTTGCAGCACGCAGGCTCAGCAGTTGCAGCACACGAGCCCTAGAGCGCGCGGGCTTCAGTAGTTGCAGCGTGCAGGCTCTAGGGCTTGCGGGCTTCAGTAGTTGTGGCACATGGGCTCAGTAGTTGTGGCACACAGGCTCTAGAGCGCAGGCTCAATAGTTGTGATGCATGGGCTTAGTTGCTTCGCGGCATGTGGAATGTTCCCGCACCAGGGATTGAACCATGTTCTCTGCATTGGCAGGCGGATTCTTAACCACTGCGTCACAAGGGAAGTCCCTCCATTATCTTAAGATGTCTTTTTACAGTTGGCTTGTTCAAATCAGGATCCAGACAAGGTCAGGTACACATTACTGTTTGGTGATGTGTTTCTTAAGTCTCTTTGAATCTGTAACAGTTCTCATTCCCTGCCTCGTTTTTCTCCGCATGCCATTTATATGTTGAGGAAACTGGCTCACTGTCCTGCAGTATTTTCAAATTTCTGAATTTGGCTGATTCTGTTTACACAGTGTTGCTTAATGTGATCTCTGTCCCCCTCTCCTTCCTCTAAATTGGTAGCTAGATCTAAAGGATTGCTCAGATTCCTCTACCTCTGATTTATTTCTCTTTCCCTGATGCACAGCTTTTGCCTTAGGTAAGGCCCACCATCTCGTTTCACCTTGATCCATCTGAAGGGTCACATCCCCTCCAGTCTTGCCTGCCTCCATTCAGGCTCCAGACTGCTTCCAGAGTAATATTTCTAAAATGAAGCTTCGCTTGTGTTAATCCTCTGCTTAGAATCTTTCATTGATTCGTTATACCCGCTAGGGAAAAACATCTGAACTTCTGTACTCAGCACAGGTAATTCTTCATTATCTGGTCCCTTGCTTACTTTCCCAGCCGCAACCTCAGCCACGTGCACTTTTTTTTTTTAAACCTCATTTATTCAGCAGACATTTCAAGAATGCCTACTCTTTACCAAGTATGGGGCCTTAGTTCCCCCCAGTTTCTGGGTTGTGTTATTCAGCCCCTCCTGGCAACCTCTGGGGAAGCCAGATATCACACCTTGCAGTGTAGCACATAATCTAGGTCCAGAAATTGGGAGAGGAAGCAGAACCTCAGTGGGTCCACCTCTGGAGCATGAAGTTGGAGATAGTACTGTTAGGAGATTAGACAAAGGTGGGAACAGCCAGGACTCTCACTGAGCAAGCAGCCAAGGCTTGGGGGCAGGTGGAACCAAGTGCATCTGAGGAGATACACAGACCAGGTCTGCCACAGGTATTCTCAATAAATGTTTGTCCATCCATTGAGTCCTATTCATGGGATAATAAGGGCAAAGCCTGTGATGTACTGGGAACATCTTGAACTGCAATCAGTATTATGAGGGCAATTCTCTTTACCTTAAAAGTTATCCCTTTTGACAGAACAGGTGATTCAGTAGAATATAGCATAACTCTCAAACTGTCTGGTTTCCTACTCTTTTTCATTATGTTTTAGGCTATGTTAGTAGCTTTTTAAAATATGCTTTGTTTTATAGACCATTGTGATGAATGACTGTATTATTCGAGGGGATCTGGCAAATGTAAGAGTTGGACGTCATTGTGTTGTGAAAAGTCGGAGTGTCATAAGGCCACCATTCAAGAAATTCAGCAAAGGGTATGTAATTTAATGACCTGATTCAGTCTTGGGCAAGATGCTGCTACTGGTGGTACTATCCATGCGTTGAGTTGTGGGGGAAGGAGCAGGTCTACGCTATTGTTTGGGACACTAAGTAAGAATTCACCATAATGAACACAACTCTGGTGTTGGTTGTCTTAGTCTAGTTGGTGGTTAGTTGCCAGAAACAATCCACTTAAGCTGGCAAAAGCAAAGGGGGTTCTGATTAAACAGCCACAGGCATATTTGATGGAATTTAAGGGTAGAAAAAGGGGTCAGGCTTCACAAGGGACTAGAACCTGGAACTGGACAGCTAGCCAGAGTCAAGACCACTATTTTGTCTGACTGCCGCTCTGTTACCAAGGTTATACTGTTTCTTAACTGTTCTTCTCTCTGCACTTCTGCTTCCCTCTTTTTTCTTTCAGCTATATCTTCCGGCTTTTCTAATGGAGCCAACCTTGCTGCCTCAGCCCGTTTTTTTACATCACTTCTCCATTTAGGCTTCCAATGGATACCAACCAGAGATTTTAGGTCCTATCAACAAAATGTTGGGAGAGAGAACACCCCCAGTCTAAAAACAGCCCACCCCCAGTCTAAAAACACCCAGTCTAAAAACAGCTTTGACCCAGAGAGCAAGTCAGGCCCCTGATCTCTCAGTGGGCATAAGGATTGTCTAAGAAAGGGCATGGACAGGGCAGGAAAACCGACCGCTATGCTTGATATGATGGTATTCTCTTTGCCTCTCTCTCGCTTTGCCCTCCTCGTTCCTACCTATGGCACCATCTGCTTTTCATCCAAGAATTCAGCAAGCATTGATTGAGTGCTTTCCTTATGCCAGTCACTAGGTTATAAGCTGGGCATATACAGATGGATCAAATAGGGTCTCATAACCCAGTGTTAGAAGTAAAACAAACTAGTGAATGTAAAAAAAAGAGACAGACTCACAGATATACCGAACTAGTGGTTACCAGTGGGAAGGAGGAGGGGCAAGACAGGGGTAGGGGATTAAGAAGTACAAATTACTACATATAAAATAAATAAGCTACAAGGATATGTTTTACAGCACAGGGAATAATAGCTAATATTTTATAATAACTATAAGTGGAGTATAACCTTTAAAAATTGTGGATCACTGTGTTGTACACCTGAAACTTATATATTGGAAATAAACTATACCTCAATTAAAAATACAACAACAGGGCTTCCCTGGTGGCGCAGTGGTTGGGAGTCCGCCTGCCGATGGAGGGGACACGGGTTCGTGCCCCGGTCTGGGAAGATCCCACATGCCGCAGAGCAGCTGGGCCCGTGAGCCATGGCCACTGAGCCTGCGCATCCGGAACCTGTGCTCTGCAATGGGAGAGGCCACAACAGTGAGAGGCCTGCGTACCGCAAAAAAATAAAATAAAAATAAAAAAACAACAACAATAACCTAGTGATAGAAAGAATTACATAAACAGAAAGCTACTATAGAATGTGATGCTGTAACGTGATAGCCACTATAGAATGGGATACTCCTATCAATGGGGCATGAACATGGTTAGGGAGGAACAGAGAAGAGGGCAGCTAACTCAGACTACCATACCTGGGTGTATATCATGCAGGAATCGTCCTGCATTTCCCATAGTGATGTTGGGCTCCAGGCTTTTATTATGTACAGGAATTGGAGCAGGGAGTCATTGTAAATCATATGAAATTTAGATGAAAGCATTTGCTCATTAGCTCAGAAGGCTATTTTTTTTTTTTTTTTGGCCGTGCTGTGTGGCATGTGGGATCTTAATTCCCTGACCAGAGATCGAACCCGGGCCCCCTTCAGTGGAAGCGCAGAGTCTTAACCACTGGACCACCAGGGAAGTCCCTCAGAAGACTGTTGAGGGGAGGGGACTTCCTTGGTGGTCCAGTGGGTTAAGATTCTGTGCTCCCAATGCAGGGGCCCCGGGTTCGATCCCTGGTCAGGGAACTAGATCCTGCATGCATGCTGCAACTAAGAAGTCCACATGCTGCAACTAAAGATCCCATGTGCCACAACTAAGACCCAGTGCAGCCAAAATATTAATAAATATTTTTTAAAATTAAAAAAAAGGACTATTGAGTGGAAATCAGAAAACCCTGTGACACCTTTTCATGGTTTCATACAGTGACTGATGCTCTGCTAGAGTTGTTGACTCCACCTCCTGATAAAGGCATTATTGGGCTGGATATGGTCCAGGAAGAGGACTGAGAATGAATAAGAAGCTTATTGGTGAATGGAGGGAAGTGTAAATTAGAATAGTCCACATGAGAAATATAGAAATATGAAAGTGTAAATAGCAACACGTGAATAGAAGGTGAATGTCGATTTCCTCCCCTGTATATCTCAATACCAGGACCAGCTGATAGTATAAAGTTTGGAGTTTTTAATTTAAAATTAAGGAGTTGATAGTACTGTTGTAGACTATGATAAGATCAAGGAATCCATTGCCACACAAGGGGTCCAGACCAAAAATGCAAATGAATTAAGGAAGATTTAAATAAAGTATAGGTCTGTGGAGGACAGGTATCATCTCTGACAAAATATTCCTGACAAAATAGAACACAGGACTGGAAAGAGCCAGTGAGCATCCAGCTGCTTTATATTAGTTCTAGTCCAAATATTTTACATCCCAAGGTACCGAAATTTCTTGTAAATATGATCACAGACCACAGTCAATGACATTTGAGGAGTCCTGGAGAATGGGAATGATGTCACAAGTCTGGAGAAAGCCGACTGACTCCTTAAGTCCTGGCTTAAATGTCACTTTCAATTACTTAACCTCCAGTCTGAGTAAAGTCTCTGTTATATGCGCTCATAATGTGTTATTTTTCCTCTGTAGCACTTATCACAGTTGTAACTAATTACTTATTTAATCATTTATTTAGTCTCTCTTTTCTTCTCTTGTTTGTAAGCTCCATGGGCATGATTGCATCCCTTTTGCTCACCATTGTATTCCCCAGTTCCTAGCACAGAGTCTGGCATATAGTAGACTCTCAATAAAACCAGTCAGTATATAAATTTTTAGCATGTTGAGAATTATATCCCATGAACCTCACATCAGTCCCCTGAAGGATTATAGAGCAGATTAATGAAAATGTGATCTGTGGGCATTTTCAAAGGAGGCAAGAATGAGCAAAACATTCATTTGTTTTTATTTGGTGCCAGATTTTTTAGCTTGGAAGGTTTTGCTCTCACTGTTCTGCTATTTCCTTTCAAATTTCCTTGGTCTAATATTTCTGATTTCGATTTAGTAGTCACATGCATCTTCTTCAACATTATAGAATTCGTTAAGCCTGAGGATTCTTTCCTTGCTAGGAACAGTCTTATTAAGAAAAGACGATGGAGTTGAGATTACGATCTTTAGTTCTATAAACCTTGACCAAAAGTATATCACCTTGACCTTTCTTTGTTCATCTTCTTTTTATTCTATAGCGTTGCATTTTTTCCTCTACATATTGGGGACCATGTCTTTATTGAGGAAGATTGTGTGGTCAACGCAGCTCAGATTGGCTCTTACGTTCACGTTGGCAAGAACTGTGTGATTGTGAGTATGGTGACTTGGCTGGCTGAGCAGCCTCACTCTCTTCTCTAGCTCGTGTCCCTCACATCAGTGGGCTTCTGCTTCTGTCATCAAGCAGGGTAGAAGTCCTTTCTGGTCTACTGGTCTATCAGAATTATTACTGAATTTGGAGTTTTTCCTAGGCATTAATAATCATGGCTAACCTTTATGGAACCTCTTCCATATGACGTTAAACTCTTATCTTTGATTATTTCATTTAATTCTCACAACCATCCAAGGATACTAGGTACTGTTATTATCCCTGTTTTCAGGTGAGGAGACTGAAGACCTTCGATATTAGGGGATTTGACAAGGCTAGTAAATGGTAGTGCTGGGATTTGAACCCTAGTGGTATGAATAGCCATGCCGCTATGTGACCTACCTGTTGCTTCACCTCAAGAATCTTACAGTCTGGTGGGGGTGAGGGGATCTTGAAGGGTGCATCAAAATTGGCTCCTAGACCAGAGGAGAATGAGTGTTTCAGGGAAGACATTGGCATGTGTAAGGGTCAAAGTCACCAATGGGCATGACGTTAAGGGAGCTGCACGTAGTTCAGGGTGCTGGGTTTGCCAGGTGCGAGGGGGCCCCTCCCTCAGCAGAACCTGTAGGACCCTGGTCCACAGGTGCCTCGATATCAATTTGTTTAACCCAACCAAGGCTTTCCAAGGCTGAATTTCTTGGTATTTCATAGATGAAGAGGTTGATTTCAGTTAGGATTTCTGAGACCATCCTGAGTAAGAATGTTAATGATCAGAGCCAAACTGCCTAAATTTTCAGGGAAAATGTCTCCTACATTTTATGTTTGTCCCTCAGATTCTGGGAAAAGCCAAGACCCCTTTCATACATTTAAATGGCCACTCCCCTTAATTTAGAGTCAGTTCTCTGCCCTGGATGAGACTAGGACCCTAAAGTATCAGAAAACCTGCAGAAGCCATGCAGTCACATTCCAGGAGCCATGAGGGCACAGCAAAGGTGGACAGTGCAATGGAGAACCCCACTGCTGAGAAAAACATTCCAGTCTGACTTGTTACTCAGAATTAAGGGGAGTAGTTGTTTTGCCAAATATTCTTCTCCAGGGGAGTCCCTTAGTATGTATTAGAGACAGAATGTCTGTGGTTCGGGCTGACGTTGAGAAAAGGGAGAAGAAATCCATCCTCTCCCCTCACTCTGACTGTTTGACCAAAGCTGGCTTTCCAAGCCACAGCTGGGTTTTCCTGATATTTTCCTCAGCAATGTGAAGACATCACCATAGTAGCCTAGTCCTTTAGCCCCAGAGCCAAATGTCTGAACGGTTAAAATCCAAATGCTATTCCCACAGCTTAGGGAATTCTAGTCCTATTGTTAGGTGCTCTGCTTTTTGTATCACTTTTCAATACATCAATTCATGGTATTGTCATTGTTCAGTATTGACAGGGCTTATTTGCTGAGCCTTTAAAAATTCCCAAGTAATCTCAGGAGAATGATCCTTTGAGAATCTCAGAGCTAGCAGGAACTCATTTAGAGTCCAACTGTCTTCATGACACACGGATCCTTCCTGTAGCATCTCATGTGGTAGTCTAACTTATGCTTGGATATGTGAAGGTGTGGGTGTTAATCAGAATTGCCCAAATGTCTGCAGGAAAAGCCTAACAGGCAATATTAATAGGCACTGTTAACCATGCCATGAGTTTTACTTTTGTCTCTAGTCTTGACAGCATCCCTACGGGCTTGGTTTTATATCCTATTTCACAGGATTTAAGTAACTTGCTAAATAACTTGCATAAGGAGATATGGGTAGCTATAATACTAGCAACATGTAGTTCTTAACTCCTTCTTGGAAAGTTCTCCAGGAAAGAATAAAGAAGTAGTTTCAGCTTTTTATCTCCTCAGCTATTGCCAAGCCATTCATGCCTAAGAAGTACCTGCATTTTTTATTCTGCTGCCATGTAATTGATCAGTTTACCCAGAATTCTCTGAAACCCAATTGAGCACATTTCTCTGAGTGGGCAGAATGGCCAACTCTAGAAAGCAGGTGCCCTCAGGCTGTGTGGTGGCTGGTAGTATACAGTGAGAAGGTTCATTTCCACTGTCCCTCTCTTCCAGGGCCCTGTGTCTGCAGGTCCCTGTCTGTGAATGTGTCCTGCCATTTGCAGCACACTCCTTTTACTCAGTGCCCCATGTGCTTAGTCTGAGTTATTAGGAGCTTAGGCGTCATAGGACATCTTTGAGTTAATTTGGGAGTCACCAGGGGAGCTGGCCATCTGCCCGATTTTTGATGTTGCCAATATAATAGGTAATTCGTGGAAGAAAACTTTCCAAGGAGAAATGAGCTGCAGTCATAACTTGCTTCTGACCTAAAGATGTTGCCCAACTTGGCTGTTACCACCCAACTGGAGACAACTTAGTTAGCCACTAAAGAAATTCAGACCTTAGAGGTATAAGCTTTTTAAAAAATTCATTTGGCAATCTACCCAGGAGTTCCTGGACTTACATAAGAGTTAGGTATTTAATACTGGGGGAAAATTTGAACACAACCAAATCAAAGTATCTTTCATATTCTTTGGTAAAATCTAAGATCTAGATGGGTTAGCATTATCCTGGTATTTGTTAGGTGTTCCGCATCTTCAGCCACCTGGGGATGTTTTATCAGATCATCTGACCAGAACACAAGTAAACTTATAGACCCGGATGATGTAAATGCAATCTTTCATTTACTCAGCAAGTTGTCTGAGACATAACTTTAACTGTATACAGAAGGCTCTCCTTTCCCTTAAGCCATGAAAGAGATGAAGTTCCCAGACCTTATTTCTTGCCCCCAAAATGCCGTGGGTGATGGCAGAATTGAAAAGTGATGACAGTGGATAAAGTCAAGCATTATGTCCAGCCTAAACCGTCTAATAACTACCACTTACCCATGGGGGAACAAATGAACTAGTAACTTCATATCCAGAAGAAGTTGCCAAGACTTTTCCAGTTGGAATTGGCAAAAGAACAAACAGACCTTAAATTGGTAGGTTCAAAGCGAATGTACTGGCTAATATGAAGCAAGGGTACAGAAGTAGATCCTAATTTCATACATAAGTGACTCTGGGGGTTCAGTTGATGTCATGAGAATTAATCCCCTTCCCTTTTTTGTTTTCCTCTGGGAGGCTCTCAGGCAGGTCCTTTCCTCATGGAAACCAGTGGCTGGTCCAGGATTCTGTCCTGTCCTCTAAAATCCCCATTGGAGAGAGCTTTTCCCAGTAGTCCCAGCAGAAGCCCTGACATTGAGATTCATCATCAGCTCATACGCCGATTGCCTAAACCAGTGGCTGTGGCCAGGCTTGGGGTTCATAGTTTGGGATGGGAGGTGAAGCACATGGACTGAGATGGGGATGGGGCGGTATCCAAGGAAAATATAGCTTCTGTTACCAGAAGAAAGGGAAGTGGATGTTGGACAAGCGAAACAACAGATATCCACTAAATTATTAAAAAAAGGAAGAAAGAAAAGTAAACAGAATTCTTGAAGATTGAATTTCATGTAGTATGAAATGCCTAAGGTAACTTGAACTGTCCCTAGTGTATGACCCCCACCTCAAATTTGTACACACTCACATTTTTACCTCCTGCTTGTCATGTACCACCTGCAATAGGAAATAGTAGCCAAGCCTCTTGTCACTGTCCATGACTATTGTATGATATCATGAATAGAGAAAATATAAATATATTCCACACAGCAGACAAGACAACTTTTACTCCCATTTCCTGGTCTATCTCCTATTAACAAGATTTTAATTTCAGGGGCGCCGGTGTGTGTTGAAAGACTGTTGCAAAATTCTTGACAACACAGTATTACCCCCAGAAACTGTGGTCCCACCATTCACTGTCTTCTCAGGCTGCCCAGGTAACCTTGGGTGTTGATTATTAAAACGCAAGTTTATTTTCTTTCACAAAAGTAATGCATGCGATTTCTATCTCTAACAGTATGTTGATCTAGCTAACTTAAACATTCTCCTGGTACAGAGTACTCAGAAATACTATCTAAAATATAACTAGATAAATCTGTCACCACCACAGGAAAAGTATGAGGAAGCATGTCTCTCTTGCCTTGGGCTCTGGGTGGAAAAATAAAAAGTGTGTCCAAAGAATTCTATGGCCTTACCTTCACATTGGGTGGGGTTTGAACTTGTACTTCCCGCCCTGCCCAGGAATGCCCTAACTGAAAAGTTACCATAAAACATGCTCTAAGACCAGTGAGAGCTCTAGGACACCTGAGAGAAGCAAATACATTATCTTTTGACCTTTGCCCGTAGGCAAAGCCCTCATGAGCTCAGAGTTCCAAATTACAAACATGTGACGAGACAAAAGCAATCCATGCTCATGCTAGAGAGCTTGGAAAACACCGAAAAGCAAGAAGAAGAAAACCTCACATTTCCCAACCCCCACCTCAAGACAGTCTCTTTTCTTCTACATGTTGTTTTATGCAGTGGAAATCACGTAGCTCATGTAAAGGCACATCACAGATTCACAGATGGAAGATGATATGAAGAGAGAGATTTGACAATATATGATCTCTAACCACTGGGTGGTTTATTTGTTATTCCAATTTTTAAAAATCTCATTATTCAGATCACTGAATGCAAATTTCAAAGATGTACAGAATCATCCACTAGGATTCTTTGGGGAGGAAATGGGCCATTCTGCTCTTTCATGCACCTCTGTTTGCAAAGGAGGAAGAGACTTTTATTTAGTAATTCTCCCCATAATGAGTTCCCACTGTGAGAAAGTTTAATAGTTCTTAGCAAGTGCTATATCAGCACGGTCTTGGCGATTGTTTTAGGAGTTGTGAGACAAGCATCTGAGCTGAGATGAGAAGTGTATTGCTGACGAAATATCTTAATCTCTTTTAACTTATTCAAAGCCCTTAGAACCAATTTATGGTCTTTGAGCACTGATGGCATATGGCAGGGAAGCACTGCTAGATATTTGAAATCCAGATAAACACTGTGTGTGGAAGTTCTGCCTGGGACCTTAGAGATCATTGTATAGGTGAGGAAACTGAGGCCTAGGGAGGTTGAGTTGTACGACGTATCGGAGCTAGCTGGGGGAAAGCTTTGACAAGCACTAAAGACTCCTTATTTATTTATTTTAAAAAAAAATTTTTTTTTTTGGCCCCTCGGCTTTTGGGATCTCAGTTCCCCAGCCAGGGATTGAAACGGGGCCACGGCAGTGAGAGCACTGAATCCTAACCACTAGACCACCAGGGAACTCCCAGAGCTCCTTATTTAGAGTTCAGTACTTTTTGCACTGATAGGGTACTTCCCATGTTTATTTTATGTGACTTCACAAACAAATGCTAACCATCTAGATACTGCTGTTGGCAATCTCCCCCTTTAATGAAGAGGCATAGGGTTGCAGGAAAACTAGCATATTTTTGGAAGGCTCCACAGCATGAAACTGAGTCAAAATGAAAGGCAAACCGTACAGAAAGGATCTGGGTTAGGGACCAAAAACTCAGATGTCCACAGGAGCCTGGCAGATCATGTAAATGATTGAAGTAATAGCCTATCATAGCTGTTTAAGAATACAGGCATGATATCATGAGAACTTCTGGTGTTTCATGAGGAGCTCAAAATCTGAATTTTTGTATGGTATTTCTGAATTTTTAATTGTTGAGTACTAATTTTTTTTAGGAGATTAAATACTGTACAGACTAAACATATATTTGGAAATCTGACATGGGCTGCTAGTTTGTAAAAGGTGCCTGTGAGAATTGTGTATCTTTTAAGACCATTTTTTCTATCCTCCTTTCTCTTTGTATATATACAAGAGCATATGTGTGTGTTTTTATATGCGTATGAGTGTATAGGTATGTGTGTTTATATATATATTTGTGTATATAATATGAAACTGTTTTTACATGTATAAACAGAATCATACTCTGTTCTGTTAGGAAACTTGCTTCCTTAACAGATATCTTGGGCATCTTTTCTTGTCAGTATGATGAGATTCACCTCATGCCTTTTAATAGTTTCATGGTTTTCATTGCATAAATATCCCACAGTATAACTAATCATCCTCTGGCATAATGGATCAAAAGAAGTTGCACCTGGTTTTTCATGATTAGAAACTTTGCTGCATTGATGCTTTCGTACATATATTGTGCAATTGGGCAAGATTATCTGTAGAATAAATTCTTAAAAGTTGGATTATCAGGTCACAGGGTATGAACTTTTAAAAGTTTTGCTAGATACTCCTAAATTGCTCTTCAAACGGTTGTATGAGTTTACACGTCCACCCAGAGTGTGTGAGAGTGCCTCTTTCCTAGAAATTCTTAAATAGGATTCCTGCATCTTTTGTCTTTCTATAGGGTGTTTCTGTTCTACTTCCATTTGTGATTTGAATATATCTAGCATGTCCGGGCCTTGGATTCAGTTTCATTGTATGAATAGCAGGGCAGTTTCTTCCCTCAAGAGCTCTTACCTTGGCTTGCCCAGCAGGCGTCACCCCAGAATCCAGGGGATGGACGAATCCTTGCCTGGAACAACGTCTGAGGTAGTCAGATTTGCCTTAACTTTTCAGGTTATGCCATGATGTACTAACCTCTTTTACCTGGAATATATTTCTCTCTTTTTTTTAATTTTTTTTTTTTTTTTACTTTTTTATTTTTGGCTGCATTGGGTCTTCGTGGCTGTGCGCGGGCTTCCTCTAGCTGCAGCAAGTGGTGGCCACTCTTTGTTGCGGTGCGCAGGCTTCTCATTGCGGTGGTTTCTCTTGTGGAGCACAGGCTCTAGGCATGTGGGCTTCAGCAGTTGTGGCTCGTGGGTTCAGTAGTTGTGGTTCGCGGGCTCTAGAGCACAGGCTCAGCAGTTGTGGCGCACAGGCTTAGTTGCTCCGTGGCATGTGGGATCTTCCCGGACCAGGGCTTGAACCCGTGTCCCTGCATTGGCAGGAGGATTCTTAACCACTGTGCCACCAGGGAAGTCCCTGGGATATATTTCTGCATTTTGGGAAAGTATTAGTTGTTTCTCTCACACACACACAAATTCACATCATCTTGAAGATATGGTCAGTGGAAATATTCTGTTAGCACCAAAGATGGAAAACGTAGTATTTAGACATTCATGACTAAAGAAAGGAGACTTATAGAGGTTTCAACAGAAGAGCTGCATGTGGGCCTCCTCCGGCTCCTCGTGGTTGACCAGGTCTTTCTTTCCTCAGGACTCTTCTCAGGGGAGCTCCCAGAATGTACCCAGGAGCTGATGATTGACGTCACGAAGAGCTACTACCAGAAGTTTTTGCCCTTGACACAGGTCTAATGTCTCTGCCTTGTGTCTCAAATTCGCTTGAGCTCTAAGATGAACTTGGGGACAAAGTGAGCCAGTCAGCATCTACAAAGAGCTCTTGTGTCTTTGACACCTGCTACCCTCTTTCTTTCTTTTTTTTTTGGTTTAATTCTTTAGAGTTTCTCAATCCTCCCAGGCTCTAAGCTCTTAAGACTTAATAACAGAACGTCTAGAGGAGTTGTCTCCAAATGCTGTGCTTAAACCGTATCTATTAACAGTCACTCCGTACCGTTATGTGTGGAACATGGACTCATCTGTTTCCAGCACTGCCACCCCTTGGTCCTGTGGGTGGCTGGATGGAGCAGTGCATTCTGTCCCAGTGGGGAGGTTGTGATGCTCTTGAGCTGCCCATGGCCATGAGCTACCACAGTGAGCTCTGCTCACAGGGATCATTCAGCTTCCCTGCTGCTCACACATTTGACCAGTTGCCACAGCTGCTGATAATCTGGAAAAGTGTTTTGCGACTTTTCAGAGCCCAGATTCCTGTTGGCTACTAAAACTTGAAGGGAGGGTAGTTAGTATTTCTCTTCTTTCCAGAGTGACCTGAACTGTCATTTTAATGCAGAGTGACTAATAAAAGACTTTCTAGCATCTATTCTAGGGCCTTGGCTTTCACTAAAAGGGGGGACCTTAGTGTCCAGATTTTATTTTTGCAAGGTCCCAGGTTTGAGTCTCCCACGTGGGTGGACTAGTCTGGCAGCCACTCCTTGCCTCATGGTGTTTGGGGACAGCAGTATATGCCTTATTTCACTGGAGATGTAGCATTTGTGACACTTGCTCCCTGGCCTAAAACCATTCAACCCACCCTTTCTTTGCCATAACCTCACAGTTCAGACCAAAATATCTGTACTTGGGCCCAATCTCATATGTACATGGGGGCCTCTTAAAATCATTCTGGGGGCACAGAGCCCCAAGGAGTAAACGAAGTTGGCAGGGCCGTTCTTATCTTCTGGATAATAGCACAACCCTTCCTGTTCCTCTCTGGCCTCTTGGCTTAGTAGGAAGATATAGGAGTGAAGACCTGAGAAGGCTGGCCTTGCTTGAAGCCCTGATGCTGCTGTGAATGGGGTAGGACAGTTTAGCCTTGAAGGTTAGTATCTAGCAGCAGCTGTCTTGACTTAATATCTGGTTATGGGGTTTGCAAAAAGAGCTGTATGTAGTCATCTCTGCTAGTTCAATGTAAAACTGCTTTCTGGTTTGTCACTTTTATGTTTGTACATTAGAAGATTGACACATGAAACAAGTCACTTGAAGGTGATCACTGTCCACCTCCAGCGATGGCAGCCTCTCGTGGGCACTTCACTGTGTGCCTGGTGCCCTTCTGCGGGCTTTATATTCACTTGCCTACCTAGGGCTCACACCAACCCTGTAAGCTGGACGTTATCCCCACTTTACTGATGAGGAAAAAATTCAAAGATATTAGATAACTTGTTCCAGTCTTCGTGGTGAAGAAGTGGCTGACCCAGAAGTCACATACATGTCTGCCTGGCTCTGCAGCCCACGCTCTTTAGGTCTGCCCTGGTACGATGGGACAGTCTGCTGTGTCCTGATACCAGCAGTCTGTGATGGTTGCAGGTTTTTGGGGAGCCATATCCGCCAGCTCCCTTCCCCTTTTGTGCCACCAAAAAGGTGGATCTTGTAGTTGGCAGAGTTTAGATGTGCCCTAGGCTAACCTCTTGCTTCCTAGAGAAATCTTCCAGGGCGTGTCTGACAGATTCCCTTCCAGCCTGTGTTTGAATACCTGCAAAAGGAAGCTTGCCACTTTATACGACTAACTGTTCGTTTTCTTTTTAAATTTATTTATTGAGATATAACTGACATATAAGCTTTTGACTGTCCATTTTGTTGGTGAACAACCAAAATTAAGAGAAAATGGGGTGTTTTTTTTCTGAGTATTTTAAAAATCTTTAAGTAATTTGAGTACATGATTCCAAAAATCCAGTCCAGTTAGTAAAGAAGGGACCTACAATGAAGTAGATTTTCCCAACCCAGAATCCAGTCCCATGTTCTACTTCCCAGGGACAACTACTCAGAACAGTTTTGTGGGTTTTTTTGCGGTACGCAGGCCTCTCACTGTTGTGGCCTCTCCCGTTGCGGAGCACAGGCTCCAGATGCACAGGCTCAGCGGCCATGGCTCACGGGCCCAGCCGCTCCGCGGCATGTGGGATCCTCCTGGACCGGGGCACAAACCCGCGTCCCCTGCATCGGCAGGTGGACCCCCAACCACTGCACCACCAGGGAAGCCCTCAGAACAGTTTTTTTCTTTTCTTTTCTTTTTTTTTTCAGAACAGTTTTTGATCTGTCCTACCAGTGGTTAGTCTGCGCTTGGCACAAGCAGATATACACATACACACCAACCTCCGTATTCATACAGATGCGAGCACATGCTAGATGTGCTGTCCTGCACCTTGCTGCTTTTACTTAACAGTACCTTATAGATTGTTCCATTTTGACACAGACAGGTGATAAAAATAACAACTGTTAACGTTTATGGTGTTTACCATGTACCAAGTACTCTTCTGAGTTCTTACCTTTGTTAGTTCCTTTAATCCTCACAATAACCGTGAGGTAGGTCCAGTTTTCCTCCCGAAGGAACAGAGGTAAAGTAAATTGCCCACACTTCTACAGCTAAGGTGATGGTGAATCCAGGCATTCTGGCCCTAGAGCCCATACTTTTAATCATTATGCAGGAATCCCTCCATGTTCTAATACCTTTCATTGCCCAAATTGGATCATTTGACCAGCCCTTGCTGTACAGAAAGCATTTTCAGGCAGGCAAGGAAAAGGGGGTTGGGGATGGGTATTGTTGACCCATCCGGCAATGTCTGCCACAGGCAGGAAACCTAATGCTCCCTCTGAGAAGACTGTCTTCTTGCTATGGGCCCTGTTGTCTTGCAGCTACAATTGTGATCTGACTAGTTAAATGGGAGCCAGTTTCTTGGGAGAATTATCCTGCTTGCAGTCATTAAATTGCATCATACAGTTCTATACCACATGGTTGCACTCTATAAAGGAACACAGAAACTAGATTAGACAAAAATCCAATTAGAACGCTTGTTGCAAGTGGCAGAAATCCAGCTTGAACCAATTTAAGCAAAATAAGGGACTTTATTGGCTTACACAACAAATCACGGAAAAGACTAGCTTGAGAAGCAATGTAATGTGAACCCTGGGCAAGTTAATTAATCTGTCTATGCCCTCCCCTTGTAAGCTGTACAGTAGGAATGACAGTAGCACCCCATAGAATTGGAATGGATTAAATGAGGTACTGCATGTAAACATTGTGGGCAGTTCCTGGCACTTAGAAGCACCCCATAAGTGATAACTTATCATTGCAGGGACAACTATATCCAAGGATTTAAACCCCATCAGGGCTCTTTGCTTTTATATCTTTTTCACCTTCACATTAGTAGTGGTATAGATTGGGCTGCGAACCATCAAAATACAGAAGATTATTTGAATATGAAAGAGAAGGTTATTTTTCACTAACCTAACAGTGCAGCAATAGGCAGGTGGTCCAGGGAAATGTCATCAGGCACCCAAGTTTCTACTGTCTTGTCATGTGGCCACATTTAGCTGCCAGAGAGGCTGTAAATTTAGTGTCTAGCTGAGCAGCCAAAACTCTGAGGAGGGAGGTTCTGGTAGTAGAAGGAGAGGGAGAGAGTGGACGTGGGGAGACAGCAAGCCGGCCCCCCCAGGCCTGTGTGTTGGCTTCCTTTTCTGCTGCTGCAAGTGGGCTTTCTCCATGCATCAGGGCATGTGGCAGCTTACAGCTCCAGATTTGCATCCTTCCAGCTTGGTGACCCTGAAAGAAAGGTTTCTTCCCTCCAGTTCTAATTTGGAAAATTCCAGAGAAAGGTTCTTACTGGTTTGTCGTGAGCCCACTGTGGCCAATAGTGTGTGGCCCTATGATTAACCTGATCTGGGTCATGACCTTTCTTCCATCCCTGCATTGTAGAGAAACAGCAGAGTCCATTTCCAAAACAAGGTGCTGGGAAGACAAAAACAATGGCTACTACGAATAGCCAAGGAGTCTATAATTATGGACTGATACTGTGTGAAAGTGTGTTGACAGTTGTGTGTATCCTAGGAAAAGCCAGCTGGACTCTGTCTCCATGGTGGCTCTCACCCCAGGGACAATCTCTCACCAGACAATTACTTTATAACCCCAGAGAAGAGAGTCGCTTTGTCCTCAGAATACTCCTAGAAGAGTGGAGATGGAAGAGACCTTGGTTGGGACTCTTTCCAGTTGGCTTAGGGCAGAGAGGGGATTATTGGCTCATGTAGCTGATAAGGCCAAGTCTAGAGCTGCCCTTGTGCTGGATCCCAGCACTCACAAAAGCGTCATCAGGGACCTGTCTCTCTTCAGCTCTTGACTTTGCTTTTCTCTGAGTTGGCTTCATTCTCAAGCCTTCACAATGTGATGCTGCAGCTCCAGTTATTGGTAGAAAGAGCTCCCCTTCTCTGACAGAACCCCTGGACCTGGCTCTCACTGGTCCAGATTGGAGGTATCCAGCCTCAAGTAACCACTGTGGCCAGGAAGATGGAATACACTGATCGGCTGGGCCTGGGGCACATACCCACATGGACTGAGAGTTGGTGCCTGGTGGCTGTGGTGGGGGTGATTTTACCAGAAGAGGAGATGAATGGGTGCCAGGCAGTAAAAATCATCAGGTGTCTAGTTCAGACCTTTTCCCCTTCTCCAGATGTCTTCTTTGCCCAGCCTTATCCCCTGCCCAATCTCTCACTACTCTTGGTCTTAGGGAGTACCTCCTGAGGGGTACCTGGGCCTGGACTGGGGACACAGAGAGGATGTTGCTTAGCCAAAGTGGAGTGTTCAATAAAGAGCCATTTGGAGGATGCTCCTCTGCCTGGAGCTGCTTCCTCATGGGCCCCATAGCACCTTATGGAAGGGCCCTTGTCAAGGTCTCGGTAGAATTCTAGTTACGTACCTGTGCTCTTGTCTGAGTGCATGCTATCTGTGAGCTCCTGAGGAGACAGGCGTGAGCCTGTGTGTATCCGGCACATACTTCATGGTTGATTACCTGGATGTGAGTCCCCCTACCCCTGGTCCCCACCCTACCCCAGATAAGTCTCACATTGCAGGATCCTGGGTGCAGGGAACAGGTTGAACAATTGACTTGTGAGCCTCCTGTTGACCGATTCTGTTTCACGTGGCTGCACAGGGCCCTTGTGGTTGGTTGGGATCTGTGGTGGCTTCTGAATTAGTCACTTCTGCATGAGCCAGTTCACTTAGAGCCGAGGCCACAGTGCCTTTCTTAGTGACTCTGGCCCATCTGGGTGATGACAGACTTGAAATGAATCAGACAAACATTGCTCCTATTAACACATCCTTGGAAGTTTCTCAGCTATAAAGCAGCGATCCTGATGGCTAGGGAAGCCTCCCTTGGTGTCTTGGTCTGGCTGGTGTGAGCCCACAGTGTGTCCAGAACGTGGAGCTCCAGCCACGTTCTGACTCACCCTAAGCCATTTGCCAGGAGAGATTGCATCTAACAAAACTAGGGGGTCATATCTAGCTGACTGATATCCTATAGGTAGCTGCTGTGGAGCTGCAAGACCCTTGAAATGGCATTGGCAATATTGGAGCAATGTGTTCAGAGGCCTGGTTATTTCAGAACTGGTGTCAGCAAAATGTCCTGCCAGCTTGGACCAGTTCCCATAAGTCCATGATCACTGAAACACTTCTAGAGCCCCAGTGATGGGACTGTGTTTTTGTAGAATGTGTACTTGCTGCCCCTTGGGGCTAGGAGGGGGGCGCCCTGACCACAGGCTACATCACTCATTTATTCATTTAACAAATACTGAGTGTCAGGTACTGCCCTAGTGGAGAATGAGACAGAGCCAGTCCCTGCCCATAGGGATCTTACAGCTTAGCCCGGAAAACAAAACAGAGTTCTCTGATGGAGGCCTGAGGGGCCCTTCTTGAGGGTCACCATAGTGGTGAAGAGTGTGGATGCTGGGGGCAGCAGATCAAATCCCACCCTGCTGTTTTCTAGCCTTGTGACTTTGGGCAAGTTATCTCACCTTGTGGAACCTCAGATTTCTCATCCTTAAAATGGGGAAGATGTGTAGGGGTCATTATGATGCTTAAATGCATTCGTACATGAGACGCATGAGTACGGGCTCCGGGTAAGCACTCAGTAAATGGTAGTTATGACTACTATTATTAGGAATGATACACCTTATAGTATACTGGGTGTACTATACTATTAGGTATACCTTATACTATTGATATTATTAGAAAGTGAAACTATTGTATAAGGTGCAGCATTCCTATATATATATATTTTTTAATTAAAAGTGAAATTAAGACCATCTTTCCCTTTATAATCAGTTCACCAGAAAGAGGAGTTGGGAAAAAGAATTGACCCTTCCTTGCTTTGCATCTATGGGGTGCCAGGCACTTATTAGAAAACATTTACTCCTCCCAACTGTCAAAAAAGTAGGGATTTTTACAGCCCATTATACAGACAAGGGAACCGATCTTCAGAGAGGTTAAGTAAATTTGCCCAATGTCACACAGCTAATAAATGGCTGAGCTGGAATCAAAGCCAAGTCTTTTTTTTTTTTTTTTTTTTTTTTTTGCGGCATGCGATCCTCTCACTGTTGTGGCCTCTCCCATTGCGGAGCACAGGCTCCAGACGCGCAGGCTCAGCGGCCATGGCTCACGGGCCTAGGCGCTCCGCGGCATGTGGGGTCTTCCCGGACCGGGGCATGAACCCGTGTCCCCTGCATCGGCAGGCGGACTCTCAACCACTGCGCCACCAGGGAAGCCCCAAAGCCAAGTCTTATCTGACTGCAAAGTCCATGTTTTATGCAGCAAAGCACTTGGCCCTGAGGACTGCACTTTCTGCTCTGTCAGTGTTAGTCCTTTGCTTTCCTGAAGTTTTTGCTGGCGGGTTGGCCACACCTGCTTTCATTATGCACTCTGACTTGGACCCTGAAGTAAGAAGAGGTAGCACAGGACATCCTGCTTCCCCGAGGAGACTAAATAGCTTGTTCTGTATCTCCAAGGCCATTGGGCATCAGGCACATGGTTCATGCATATGAAAATCATTCAAGAAAGAGAGACACAGGAATGGAGTCCACACTTCTGACTTTCAAACCTTAGGTCTGAAGCCCGTGGGTTTTCTTGGCCCTGCCAACTTGTCTCTTCAGCTGCATTCATCTCAGCCTTTGGTGTCTGCTGGGTGCACTTTCTGATTTTTGGTGGAAGTAGCAAGAGCCTGAGGTAGCAGTATGGCCAGAGGAGAGGGGAGAACAAGAAAATATGAGAGACCCAGGAACTGAAAAGTCCTGTTGAAGACTCTTTTTTTTTTTTTTTTTTTCTGTTGAAGACTCTTGAGCTTCCTGGGAATAGGTACAGGTTCTTTTTATTTCAGTAGTAATAATAATAATAACAACAACAACAACAGCCATGTGCTTGGTATTGTTTGAAGTACTGTCCTCATAGAATCTCTTCACAAAAACCCTAGGAGATAGGCATGTCATCTCCTAGTTGGAATCCTAGGAGATGGGCACAGTAATTATCCCCATTTTATAGACCTGGAAATTGAGGCACAGAGAGGTTAAGTCACTTGCCTGAAGTCACACAGCGTTTGAACCCAGGGTTTCTTAAGTTCATGAGCTTAACCAACACATCGTATTTGCTTTTTGGTAGGAGTGAATGTGCAAGTGAGTGAGTGAACCAAATGAGTCTGGGATTTGGTTCTTGCCAGAACAACAAGGCCCTGAGAGGCAGTGTACAGACAGGTGTGCTTTGGAGTCAGCAGAGTTGGGTTGTAATTCAAGCTCTGCTATCTCCTGGCTACATGACCTTGGGCAGGTAACCTAATGTACAAGTGCTCATTTCCTCATCTTCAAATGGGAGTAGTAATCCTTTTCTTCTAGGGTCTTTGTATGGCTTAAATTAGATCATCTCTGTAAAGCTCTTAGCCCCGTGCCTGACGTATAGTAAGTCCATAGGGCTCACTGTTAGTAGTAGTATTACTGGTACTATGCAAATAGATTGTATTAACATGGCACACTTGCAGCTATATAAAATTGAAAGTCCATGTTGACAAGGACTAGAAGGGAATATGAAAACAGCTGTTAAAGGATGAAAGGGAATTAAAGTTTCTTCAATGCTTCATCATTTTTTTAGTAAATGTTCCTAAATGGAATAAATAAAACATACATGCAGTGGGTACTCAACAGGCCTTTGAATGTATGCATGAAAAACAGTCTAACTTTAAAAAATTTTTAAATTTTGTTCGGCTGCGCTGCATGGCTTGCGGGACCCTAGTTCCCCGACCAGGGAGCGAACCCACATCCTCAGCAGTGAAAGTAGAGTCCCAACCACTGGACCACCAGGGAGTTCCCTGACTTTTTTTTAATTGGTTGAATCCATTCCTTATAAATCATACCTTATGATAGTGGATACCCTTGAGGCGTTGTAATTGAAAGGGGGCCTGTGCAGAAAAGAGTTAACACTGCAGGCCTGTAATGATAGCCCTATAAATGCTGAATTTCCTACTAGGGGTTTGTGTAAATTTGCAATGAGAGAAAAAGGGAAGTTTTTAAAAAATGGCTTTGTATTTTGTGGTTCTTGTATCTGGATATATGATAAAATTGATTTAAAATGTTACATGCTTATAATTTCATAAATGCTAGAGGAACCATCTCAAACATGCAAAAATGAAGAAGGTATTGGTGGGGTACAGCTTCCTTGCTTTTACCATCAAGGGGTGGGTTGGAATTTAAATTCTTTGGGTGTTAGAACTAGGACAAGTCTCTGTAACTGATGATTTTTCCTATGATTTGTGTCTGTTCGAGCCTCTGGAAAGAGGGTGACAACATGAAAGGAGAGGCAGTCTCTGGATGGAAATACACATTTGGATTTTGAAAAGGCAGTTAAATTGATAATAAGCCGTGTTGAAATCAAATATCTGACCCTTAGAGCCTGATGGCTGTCCAGTTTGATGTGCATGTTTTTGAGTGGGTCAGTTTGGACTCTGAGACTGACAAGATAAAAAGGAAGCCTTGCTTGTCACTTGGACTTGGACCGTGGCTGTTCGGCACTGCAGCACGCCTTTGCTGGTCCTGAAAGCACCTGGCTTGATTGGAATCCCAAATGCACTGATCCTAATTGCTTGGACCTGACTCTAAGCTGAAACCTGACCCTGGCTGTCATGCAGTTTCAGCCGCAGCAGGAGGTGTGCTGCGCTGAAAGCAGACCCAGGCTCCGTGAACAGGACTCAGACCCTGGGACCACTGGAGATTACGACCCCTTCTGTGGAGCTCTAAACGATGAAAATATACATCGTGGATGCTGGCTGCACCAGCTGGGTCACATACAATACCCGTAGGAAGGGGCCTGTTCTCTGATGGGACCATCTAAAATCAAACTGCTGATCAGCTCTTTACATCTAATGCAGAGGCTAATTGCATCCTAACTTGTGATCCCTACCACAGTCTGCAAGTTGGAGGAGGGCACGTCACAGGGACTTCCACCCCTCTGCCTGCTTTTGACAGATCAGACTCTGGGCCTTCTCTGGGGGGCAGCTCACTGCTGTTGATTTGTGTGTTTGGCGTTCTGGATTAGCTGCAGCTTACTGCGATGGGCTGATAGCCTTACTCTACCTCCTCACGTTTCCCTCTCTACACACACCTTAGTAAGGTAGATGGATTATTCAGATATATCCGTCTCTGGAAAGGGATTGATCTTTTCTAGGCTTTCTCTGGATAAAAGGGGTGGGAGCTTATATAAACCCACTTTGAAATGTTTTAAATTCAGGATTTCACCCTCTGTTAGTTTGCTAGGGCTGCCATAACAAAGTAGCACAGACTGGATGGCTTAAACAATAGAAATGTATTTTCTCTGAGTTCTAGAGGCTAGACATCCAAGAGCAGGAGTTGGCACGTTTCTCCTAAGGCCCCTCTCCTTGACTTGCAGCTGGCAGCCTTTTCACTGTGTCTTCACATGGTTGCCCCTCTGAGAGTGTCTGTGTCTTAATCTCTTCTTATAAGAACACCAGTCATATTGGATTAGGGCCCACCCAGATGACCTTATTTTACTTTAATCACCTCTTGAAAGGCCATATCTCCAAATACAGTCACATTCTATACTGGACGTTAGGGTTTCAACATATAAATTTGGGGAAAACACAATTCAGTCCATAACATATCCTGATCAATTCCTGAATATCTTTCTGGTTAAACTGTATTAAAATATTTATCTGCAAAAATATTCTGTACCTCTTGCATACAGGTCTCTGGATGAAAGGCCTGGATGAGAATAAGAGATGATTGAAAAAATGTAAAGTTAGGATTGCTGATCTGCGGGGCATGCTGATTTTGAAACAATGAGAAAAAACAGAACCTGGCAGCTAGGGAGCTTTGGGGAAGTGGCGGGGTGGTGGGGGAGTGGGTGGCGGGGGGGGGGGCATTTATGATCTTTGTTTCTCAGAAACAAAGGAAAAGGAAAGCTCCCAGTGCTGCCTTTCCATGAACGAAAGGCATAACTGAGATCCATATTGCAGGTTGGTCTCACCCTTTTGTATGGGGTCCTACTGATAATAATTTTGCTCTAAAGTGGATTTGGCCCTTAAGGGCCAAGGAGGTGGACTGTGCAGAAGAGAGCTAATCAAGCAGGCCTGAGACTGCTCTCCTTAGAAAGACCTGCTCACAATGTTGGCCCTGGCTGGCATCTGGGTTCTTGGATTTCAGGAGGGTTCTCACCATTCCCTAAATGATAAGAGTTGCTCACAGGGCCTAAACTGTGCAAACAATGTGGTTGATGCTGCATACCTGCTTTCCTTCCAGGAATGTGGAATTTTGGTGTGTGCTAGGCAGAGGGTGCCTACGTGACCAGCCCCTAGAAAAGTCCTGGGCATTGAGTCTCTAATGAGCTTCCCTGGTAGATAACATTTCACACATGTTGTCACAGTCATTGCTGGAGGAATTAATTGTGTCCTGTGTGACTCCACTAAAAAAAGACTTTGGGAAACTTGTGCCTGGTTTCCCCTGGATCTTGCCCTATACACATTTTCCCTTTGCTGATTTTGCTTCATAGCCTTTTGCTGTAATAAATCATAGCCATCTGTGAGTAGGACTATATGCTGAGTCCTGTGGGTCTTCTAGTGAATCATTGAACTGGGGGTAGGTAATCTTGGGGTACCCCAACACAGGGCACAAGGGGGACTTCTGGCGTGTTGGTCGTGTTCTCTTTCTCAGTCTGGGTGCTGTTTACATGGGGTGTGTTCAGTTTATGAAAATTCACTGAGCTGTCCCATTAAGATATGTATAGGGACTTCCCTGGTGGTCCAGTGGTTAAGACTGCACGCTTCCAATGCAGGGGGCCCGGGTTCGACCCCTGGCCAGGGAACTAGATCCCGCATGCCCAACTGAGCTGACATGCCGCAACTAAAGTCCCCCCATGCCGCGACTAAAGATCCCTCTTGCCGCAACTAAAGAGATCCTGCATGCCGCAGCGAAGATCCCTCGTGCTGCAACTAAGACCTGGTGCAGCCAAATAAATAAATATTTTTTTTTTTTGCGGTACGCGGGCCTCTCACTGTTGTGGCCTCTCCCGTTGCAGAGCACAGGCTCCAGACGCGCAGGCTCGGCGGCCATGGCTCACGGGCCCAGCTGCTCCGCGGCATGTGGGATCCTCCCGGACCGGAGCACAAACCCACGTCCCCTGCATAGGCAGGTGGACACTCAACCACTGCGCCACCAGGGAAGCCCTAGTGTACTTTTTTTGTACATAGATTCAACTTTATAAAAAGATAAAAGAGAATATTACACACTACAGGGATAAAAAAATCATAATTTTATTTATTTTTTTGGCAGCACTGCAGAGCATGTGGAACTTCCCCAACCAGGGATCAAACACATATGCTCCCTGTAGTGGAAGTGTGGAGCCTTAACCACTGGACCACAGGGGAAGTCCAATAACTTAGTTTTAAAAAACAACTTGCTTTTATTTAGAAAACATTTTAATCACCCCTTTTTACCAGGCATTGTCCTGAGAGCTTAGGACATGGGGTAGGAAAGAGGTCTTCATTGCCTCTCAGTTTATTGGGAGTCAGATAAAGAGATACTTGTAATATGGTTGACTTTTGCTAAGTCCTAGCAAAGACACCATTGGACGCTACAGAGCTGCTAACCTGGGTAATTCTCAGGGTTACCATTCCAGTATCTACGGAAGCCAGACAGACAAATGGGCAAAGAGGGGTAACAGGGAACTGTGACAAATTGGGAAGGTAAGTAGGCATAGAGTTGCCACAGCTAATGGTTTTTCTTAAGGAAAAACCACAAATCTTAATTTTTATGTGAGCTCTCTTGATTTTTTTTTTTTGCGGTACTTGGGCCTCTCAGTGTTGTGGCCTCTCCCGTTGCGGAGCACAGGCTCCGGACGCGCAGGCTCAGCGGCCATGGCTCACGGGCCCAGCCCCTCCGTGGCACGTGGGATCTTCCCAGACCGGGGCACGAACCTGTGTCCCCTGCATCGGCAGGCGGACTCTCAACCACTGCGCCACCAGGGGAGCCCAGCTCTCTTGATTTTTAAGTCCTGTAAATGAATCCAAATTTTAAAAAGTGGGAGGCCAAACAAAACACCTCTGCAGGCCAAATTTGGCCTTGGCCTACCAGTTTGCCAGGGATTCTGCCAACCAACCATCCTTCCCCTCTTACCGAACAATTGAGGGTCCACTGTTTTAGGCACTGGGAAATAGAGCAGTGAGCCAGCCAGACAACTGTCTTGCAGAATGGCCTGGGGGCAGGGGTGGGGGAGGGTGGTGTCTGGTACTGTGCCCTTCAAACTTCAGTATGTGTGGGAATCACTGGGTAGATTCTGAATTGGGAGGTCTGCGTTGAGGCCTGAATCTTGGCCTTTCTAACAACAAGCTCCCAGGTGATGGTGATGCTAGTCTTCCCTGCCGTTATTTGAAGGAGGGGAGTAGGGAATTTGTCTTGAAGGTGCATTTGCCTGGCAAGCATCCTCTTTTTACTTAGATTTTAGTTTATTGGGGTGACTTGGAAGAGAGTTGATGACCTCGGAGGTGGGTACTCGGGCTCTGCCAGCTATCTCTTGGCGCTGCCAGGTCTCTGTTCTCAGAGTTTATAATCTAGAAGGTGGCGTGAGGGGTGGAGGAAGGTGCTAGGAAAAGCTTCCTGGAGGAGGTGCTTGTGAACTGCAGGAGCTCCCCGGCCGCCAAGAAAGGGAAAAACCTTTAACTCCCCCCCTCCTGGGGCTGGATCTCGGCGTCCCCGCACCGGGTTTGGTTTCCCAGGCATCCCACGTGTCTTCGGTCCGCGAGTCCCTGTCAATCAAGCTTCTCCCCCAGGGGCTGGGTACGGGTTTAAAGGCGGCTGCAGTGCAGAGAGCTCCCAGAATGCCGCGCGGCGGGCGGGTTTGGATTTTAAATCCCCGCGGCCAATCAGTAGCGCGTAGGCTTTTGTAACGTTCCCGGCGCCGCGTTTGAATTCGAGGAGGAGCAGAGCCCTGCCAAGCCTCTGCCCAGACCTTGCTAGGTCCGCTGAGCAATTCCGGGAACATGAGTGCGGCGGCAACTGCAGGGAAGCTGGCGCGGGCACCAGCCGATCCAGGGAAAGTCGGGGTCCCTGGAGTTGCAGCTCCCGGAGCCCCGGCGGCTGCCCCGCCGGCGAAAGAGATCCCGGAGGTCCTAGTAGACCCGCGCAGCCGGCGGCGCTATCTGCGGGGCCGCTTTCTGGGAAAGGGTGGCTTTGCCAAGTGCTTCGAGATCTCGGACGCGGACACTAAGGAGGTGTTTGCGGGCAAGATCGTGCCTAAGTCGCTGTTGCTCAAACCGCACCAGAAGGAGAAGATGTCCATGGAGATATCCATTCACCGTAGCCTCGCTCACCAGCACGTCGTCGGCTTCCACGGCTTTTTCGAGGACAACGACTTTGTGTTCGTGGTGTTGGAGCTCTGCCGCCGGAGGGTGAGTGTCGCTGCTGGGGGACTGGAGCTGCCTGGGGACCGGGGTTGGGGCGCCCGCACCCGGAGCTGCTGGGGAGGAGGTGCTGGGAACCTCGAGCTGGGGATGGAGAAGGTCTCGGGGAAAGAGGTGCTTAGCATTTGGGGCCTCTAGGAGAGGGGGTGCCGGTTAAGTGGAGCCCGGGTCAGGTTGGCTCTAGGGAAGGCGGCTCCCGGACGCTGGGAGTTGGGCTGAGTGGGGGAGGTGCGGGTCGCGGGAGAACCCTGCTAATGGACGCCAGGGCTTCCGGAGTTGCTAGGTAAGGGGTGCTGTGGACCCGAACCTCCGGAGTGGGGTTGGGTCAGGCAGAAAGTAGTTGGAGCCAGACTTAGTAGCTTCGGGGAGGAGAGGGGTCAGGAAAGGGATCTGCTGCTGCGAAGAGGCCCGGGGCAGGGATACAGGGGACTCTGAGCTTCCGGAGTGGGCTGAGAGAGGGGTCCCAGGTAAGGGACTTGGGAGGGAGCTGGTGGGAGAGGGGGTGCTATGAACGGTTGTGGCCTGGCTTAGGGGAGAGTCTACATCGCAGTTGTCCTGGAGAAGGAATGGGCGGTAGGGTCCTGGGCTGCCTTCACCTAATGACACCCCCTCCCTGCCTTGGGCCTGAGTACCCACTCCCCACTCCTCCTTCCCTCCCCCGCCCAGTCTCTCCTGGAGCTGCACAAGCGGAGGAAAGCACTCACCGAGCCCGAGGCCCGCTACTATCTGCGTCAGATTGTCCTTGGCTGCCAGTACCTGCATCGAAACCGCGTTATTCACAGAGATCTCAAGTTGGGCAACCTCTTCCTGAACGAGGATCTGGAGGTGAAAATAGGTGAGGAGCTGGGCCTGCAGAGACACTTGACACTACGCTCTATGGGAATGAGGAGGAGCTGGGAGAGAGGGAGGGAGAGAGGAAGTCGGAAGGAGACAAGGGAGGGAGGAAGAGGATGGTAGGAAGTCTGGGCTATTGATTGCCTCTAGAAGCCTCTCTTTAGTACAGAAATTTAGAACAAAGAGCCAAAAGCCAGTGGCTTGCCTGCAGATGCAGTTTTGGTTGTGTGTGCTCTCCTATACAGTATTATTTTAAAAAAAAAAAAAAGGATTTGAATTTGTTTTCATTTTTTTAAATCGGGAGACATGATTTTGAATTTGGGGCTCCTTTTAAACAGTTGGGTGCTCCAGCAGTACAAACAGGGGCAGCTCTTTGTCGGACTGAAAAGCAGCTGTTCCCTTTAGGTGCCCTCTGCTTTGTCACAATCCCCACCCCTCCCTATCACTTCCTCACAAACTTGCCAAGTAGCCATCTTGACATTTACCTGCTTAATCCCTGAAGGCATGTGACTTTTGCTATCCCTACCAGTTCCCTTTTAGAAGCAAAGCCCTCCTTTCTAAGGGAGGGGGTGAGGAGGGTCTCTGGGAGGCCCCTCCCTGGGGCTAGCATGGTGGGAGGATTCCTGAGCACGCCTTGCTACACACAAGAACTAGAGGCTTGAGGGATCAAACTTCCCTGGTTCTTGATGGTTACACCTGAACCAGCTGTCCGCATTGACAGATGACAGAGGCTAGCATCTGAGTCCCCCCCTCTTCCTCCCTCTGTCCCAGGGGATTTTGGACTGGCAACCAAAGTCGAGTATGACGGGGAACGGAAGAAGACCCTGTGCGGGACTCCTAATTACATAGCTCCTGAGGTGCTGAGCAAGAAAGGGCACAGTTTCGAGGTGGACGTGTGGTCCATTGGGTGTATCATGTAAGTTGGGAGTTGTCTCAGGACCCACCCAGCCTCAGCAGAGGCCTTTTTGGATGTCTCACCTGGCAGACCTTATCCTGTAGACCTTTCTGCCTTTGGGAAGGCTGCTCCAGAGGACAGACTGATCCAAAAGGAAGCCTCATTTCCATATCTTTTCTTCTCACTGGTGTATCCTTTAGGATTCCTGCAGCCTGGGCCATGGGTCTGGGGAATGGGGGAGGGAAGGTCTCCACAAACTTGCTCTAGTCCCTTGCTATTCAAAATATGGCAGACCAGCATCATCATCACCTAGGAACTTGTTAGAAACACAGAATCTCAGGACCCAGGCTGACTGGGTCAGAATCTGGATTTTAAGACCCTTGAGCTTTTCCATGCACAATAAAGTAGTAGCACCACTGATCTAGGAAGCAGCAGTGGGTGGGAGGAGTTAGGCCAGGAGTTATAGCTGGCAGGAGGAGGTCCTGTGGTCTGTCTGGATCAAGGCCATCAGAGGTGGGTGGGTGGTAGGCAGAGAGTTGGGCCTGTTCAGGTGTCACCCCTTTCATGGTCGCCCTGGGTACTGGAGAGTTAGAAATGAGTTGTCGCAGTGGCTTTCCTACTTCACTGCAGTGGAACTTTTTCAAATGAAAACTTGCAGCCTTAAGTACAGAGCTATTAACCGTGGAGCTGCCTCTGTAGGAGCAGATAGCCCACTTGCTTTGACCTGTCTTGTGTTGGCTGGCAGTCTCTGGAGCCGTGCTGTAGTGTAGGCTATAGCAGAAAAGTCACTGGCCCATGAGAACCGAGTCTCATCACCTGTATTCTACTGAGGACTCCTCCCTGCCAGTGTTTTGGCTCCTGGGGCTGTTCAGTGGACTTGCGGACTGTCCTCCGGGACCCGAGAGTCATAGTGAATGTCCAGAAGGTGTCTGACTTCCTTTCTGGCCCTGAGAGGATTCCTCCAGCATCTGGGTTTTGGTTAGGAGCCTTGAGCCAAATCCCTCCTTGTGCTTACAGGTATACCTTGTTAGTGGGCAAACCACCTTTCGAGACCTCCTGCCTAAAAGAGACCTACCTCCGGATCAAGAAGAATGAGTACAGTATTCCCAAGGTGACTAAAAACACTTTAAGTTTACATTTATTTTATTTAATTTTCCCCCCGCAAAGCTATTTACTGAGCCCAGCCATATCCTGGGGACAGAGGTGGGTCAGTCCTACCCCTAGGGTAGCCATAAGAGCTTTAGAGGGTCCTTGTCTGAAATTGCATACAAAACCTGACGTATGTGCACAAAAGCATTTTTTCTTGGGGAAGAGAGTTTGTAGGTTCTCAAAAGGTTGGGCAGATAAACCAAAAGGTGTGTAAAACAGAGAGCATAAAGGAAGTAGAAGGCAGACAGAGACATGCTGCTTAAGCCTTGGAAGTGGACTGTCTTGATTCAGATGGGCCCTGCCACTTAGCACCCAGATCGCAATAGACAGATGGCCTGAATCTTCTGAGCTGCAGTTTCCCATCTATAAAATGGAGTCCTTACCCCAGAGCACCTTGCACACAATAAGCGCTCACAGAATTGCGAACTGCTGTGCTTCGTGACCACCAGCATGAGTGCATTGAGAGGGATAGCCTGCAGCAACCTGGCGTACGGCTGCTTTCCAGTTTGGTGTCTTTGCCTTGTGTGAAGCCAAGAGCCCTGTCTCCATAAGGACAGATGGACTGAATCTGTCATAAAGGGTCACTTATTGGACAGAGCAGAGTGGTTCCGAGTGTGGGTGTTGGCAGCTGACTATGCCCCCGTGTGGGTGCTGGCTCTACCATTCATAGGGGTGTGTTCTCAGGCACTTAACCTCTCTGTGCCTCAGTTTCCCCATCTGCAAAAGAGGGATGGTGATAGAGATCTTCACCCCCTGGGTGTTTCTGTGAGGGTTAAATGAGCTAATAGATATGAAGTGCTTAGAATATTTTGCTGGCACATAGTAAGTGCATAGTTGATGCTAGAATATTAGTGTGCACTTGACCTGCACTGGGTTTGATCTCCTCACCAGGGCAGCAAGCTTGGTGCTGTGTCCCCATTTTATAGATGAATTTACAAAGGCCCAGAAAGTTGGGTTAGTTGTCACAGCCAGTATTAAGGGACAGAAGTGGGACTTAAAACAGGTCATTATGACTTCGAAGCCTGTGTTCTCAAGTGCTGCTCTAGTGGTGAGCAACTTGAATTATGCAAGAGCAAATTTTGGGAAAAAGTGACCTCAAGAGGAAGGAGAAATTGTCATTCTCACAACTTAGGTTGACATTTGTGAACTCAGTAAAGCTGCTAGTGGAAATTTGGCACCCCACATCCCCACCAGACTCAACTGCTGAACATGGCATATTTGAGGCCGGGGCCGGGGCTGCAGCTTCTTTGTGGCAGTGCTGCATTCGGGTCCCCCACCACATCCTACTTACGTCTCTCCCTCTCTGCTCCAGCACATCAACCCCGTGGCCGCCTCCCTCATCCAGAAGATGCTTCAGACAGATCCCACTGCCCGTCCAACCATTCAGGAGCTGCTCGATGACGAGTTTTTCACTTCTGGCTATATCCCTGCCCGCCTCCCCATCACCTGCCTCACCATTCCGCCCAGGTTTTCAATTGCTCCCAGTAGCCTGGACCCCAACAGCCGGAAGCCTCTCACTGTTCTCAATAAAGGTAAACCGGGGTCTGGGTAGACCCCAAGAGAGCCTAGGCCTCAGGTGTGTGAATGGATGGTCCCCATAGCTCAGGTGTGTGGTAAGACAGGCCCCAGTCCTTGAATACGTGGTCCCCATCCTCATGTGGCAAAATGCCCTTCCCCACAGCCCTGTCAGGAAAGACAGACCTTACCATGGCGGAATCAGACCCGTCATGCCCCAAAAGAAGAGAGTGGCTGAACGCCATGCCTGAAAAATTTGTATTTAAAAAAAAATTGCTAATATCACCTTGCATGGTTCTTTGGGGAAAAATGTTGAAATTTTTCAGGTGTACACATAGAGCACAATGCAGTAGACCCCACATCCCCACCAGACTCAACACTTATCAAGATTTGTCATGTTTGCTCCATCACTCCTTTTTTGTTCCTTTGAAGTATTTTTGAAGTTAATCCCAGACATCTTGTCATTTTATCCCATAAACTTCAGTATGCATCTCTTTAAAAGGATGGACATTTTCTTACAAAACCACATCCCATTGTTTGGGTTGTCATTGTTTCTAGATCTCTTCAGAGAACAGAATTAGGAAATACATAATTGGGAAGGGGGCGGGGACCTTGAATTTACGCTGCTATTTCTGATTCACACTTTTTGAACATTTTATTTTGATATTGTTTCAAATTATGAAAAGTGAGAATAGATAAAAACTTCCTGTATCTTGTTCCCCCTTTTCTCCACCAATTAACATTTTTCTACATTTACTTTATCTCTCTCATATATATATCTAAATTTCTTTTCCCAAACCATCTGATAGTAAGTTGTACACATTCTGGCCTTTACTACTTAATACTTCAGTGTATATTTTCTAAAAACAATTCTTTTACATAACCACAGCACAGGACACAGTTATCAAGTTCAGGAAATTTAACATTGATGAAACTTCTCTTACAGCAATCTTTTTCTTCACTGAAGTTACTACTTTAATTTTCTTTTGGTAATTTATAAGTCTCTGATTTAAATATAATATTATAGGATTTTTACTTCTTTAATTTTATACTTGTTTTTTTTTTGTGGTACGCGGGCCTCTCACTGTTGTGGCCTCCCCCGTTGCGGAGCACAGGCTCCGCAGGCTCAGCAGCCGTGGCTCACGGGCCCAGCCACTCCGCGGCATGTGGGATCTTCCCAGACCGGGGCATGAACCCGTGTCCCCTGCATCGGCAGGCGGACTCTCAACCACTGTGCCACCAGGGAAGCCCCTATACTTGTATTTTTTTCCCTTACATTATATACATGAATTTTCAACATCTATAAAGTATGTTATGAAATGATGTTTATTTTCTTGCAGTTCTATTTGTCTTTGGAATATATTTCACTTGAAAAAAAAAGTGCCACTTGAAAAACTTTATTTCTCTGTGTGGATATAGCACCAATTTAATATATGAGTTCATTTGTTTCAGTTATAATACTGCTATTTTAAGGATTACTTTTTTCTTTAGGCTTTAATTTTTGATATTTTCACTGGTTATATTACTATTCCCTTTGATTGGTGATCACTTGGTTAAGGTGGTACCTCCAGTGCAGAGTTACTGTTTTTCCTTTTGTGATTAATTAATACCTTGTGAGGAGTTAATTTGAAAGGATTCTATTTCTTCTCAGACTTTAGCCTACTGATTTTAGCATCCATGGTGGATCTTGCCTGCAGCAGTTATTACTGTGGTATTCTAATGGTGACTTTTCTCCTTTTCTTGTTCCTTCTACATCCATTAATTGGAGTTCTCCTGTAAGGAAGAGCTGTCACTTCTCTCCCATTTATTTATTTGGTTATTTGTGTCAGTATGGACTCATGGATATTTAATCTTGGAGCTATAATGTAATATTGTTATTTTAAGGATTGCTTTTCTTTTCTTTTGGTTTTAATTTTTGAACATAAAGCGTTCTTCAAAACGTAGCCAAAATAAGGGTGAAATTTTTTTGGAATACATAAATCCCCATTTATTCATCATCTGTTTTCAATAATTACCAACATTTGCCCATACTTGTTTTTATCTTTTCCACCTTCCCCTTTTTTTGGCTAGAGGTTTCTTTGTTTGTTTGTTTTTTGTGTTTTTTTTTTTTTGGCGGTGCTGTATGGCTTGCGGGATCTTACTTCCCCAACCAGGGATTGAACCCGGGCCCCGGCAGTGAAAGCACTGAGTCCTAACCACTGGACCTCCAGGGAGCTCCCTTGCTAGAGTTTTTAAAGCAAGTCCCAAATATGTTATTATTCCACACTTAAGTCCTTATCACAGCATAGAGTTTTTCAATTGAAAATTCATATCTTTAAATATCTTAAGAATTTCATATTACACAAGGAAAACTAGCACATGTTGGTGGGGAAAGAAACATTTAAGCCTAAAGACAATAAAAATCATCCATGCTTCTACCACCCAAATATAACTGATGTTAAAATTTCAGTGTGTATCTGTCTTTTCAGATTTCAGTCACATGTAAGTACATAAAGCAAATTTTAGGGTGGAAAAAATCTCTTACGTTTTCATTAAATGCCTGCTAAATCCATCTTGCTGATGGGTTGTGATTTACTGAGCCCTTCCATTTTCCTGGATGCAAAAGATGCTTTTAATTCTTGGATTGAAGCCAGGCAGCTCCAAGCTGCTCGTGCCTTCTAGCTGTTTCCCTGAGTGACCAGAGGTGCCCTGCAGGGCCCAGCATTGGGTTAGAGGTCTGAGTGTCCGAAGCTCTATGGCTCTGTGTGGCCATGAGCCTTCCTACAGGGCTTGGCCTGGCCCTGGAGGTACCAATGAGTGGGTACCAGGTGCTGTCACATGAGCAGGGCAGCTGCTGCTCTAATAACCTGGCACCTACCTAAAGCAGTGGCAGCGCAAAGAGCTTTTCTCTGGGGGCAGTACCAGCTGTGGCCGGGGATCCTGGGCCCTCCCAACCTGCGGCCTTTTTGCCCAGCTAATGACTGTTTCATCTCCTTCCAGGCATAGAGAACCCCATGCCGGAGCGTGCCCGGGAAAAAGAGGAGCCAGTGGTGCGGGAGGCCAGCGAGGCGGTCGACTGCCACCTCGGCGACATGCTGCAGCAGCTGCACAGCGTCAACGCCTCCAAGCCCTCAGAGCGGGGGCTGGTGAGGCAAGGTGGGCACTGCGGGCCAGGGCGTCTGGAGAGGGCAGGGAAGTCAGCCCCGGAGTGCCGGTGGCTTGTCCAGGCCCCTGGCTCCGTAATACCTTTACTTCCCCCATTTCCTGTACGTTACAGTGCAAACAAGTTAGCTTACTGGTCCAGGCCCTCCATGGTCAGGCCGCTTCCTTCTTTTTCTGACTCATCTGTTCTGTCTCCACAAGCGCCCCACCTTCCAGCACCCCCATGTGCTGCCTGTATACATTGGCACGCACTGTCTCCTCTGCTCAGAGAATCCCTCTGTAGCCTTCAAGACAGTGGAAATAACAGACCCAGATGTGCTCCAGCCTCGGGGCCTTTGCTCTCCCGGCAAGCACTTCCTCCGGATCACTGCAAGGCTCACACTCCCTGCCTTCACGTGTCTGCGCCAGAGTCACCTCCATGATCATCTCCCTGCCCCCACTCCTCTTACTTGCCTCGTTTCTCCACAACACTTCTCATCTAACACGTTCTAAAGTTTCCGTATTTGTTTATTGTATTTAAAAGAAGGGATCGTCACATGCACAGAACATAACATTTTCACGTATCTGGGATTGTCTATCTTCTCACAATTTTTTAATCATTTAAAACTCACTGATTTGCACCATGATAGAAGTAACTTACATATTCTGTGAACATTTGTTTTGATTGGTCTCTATCCCTAGAGCCAGAATGCAGGCTCAGGGAGGGCTGGGTTTTGTCATTGCTCGCTGCCTGTAACGGTGTCTGGCACACAGCGGGCCTTTGTTAAATGGGTCAGCTGAATGCATGAGTGGACTCGGCGCTCTGCACTGTAACTTTCTGCTTCGGTGCTGCCTGTCTAAGCTTGTTGCTGGCAGAGGCCTCCAGGCCTCTTGACCGAGCTCCCTGGTGTGGGCCGCCTGAGTGGACCAGAGGGGAAGAGGCTGGTGCTGATCGATCTTCTTGTCTGTTTCTGTCCCAGAGGAGGCTGAGGATCCCGCCTGCATCCCCATCTTCTGGGTCAGCAAGTGGGTGGACTATTCGGACAAGTATGGCCTTGGTACGTTTCTCCCAGCTGTGGCTCAGGTGCCACCTAGCAACCCTTCGAGTTGTTACAGGCTCTTGCCTTTCTTGGCTCCCACGTCCTCTTCTCTCGACACTCTCCTATCTCCATCCCAGGCTCACTAGTCCCAGCCCCTAACGGCCCCCTGCCCCCTTTCTGAGGCCTCCCTCCACCTACCGCTAGGGTACCAGCTGTGTGACAACAGCGTGGGAGTGCTCTTCAACGACTCAACACGCCTCATCCTCTACAACGACGGCGACAGCCTGCAGTACATCGAACGTGATGGCACGGAGTCCTACCTCACCGTGAGTTCCCATCCCAACTCCCTGATAAAGAAGGTGAGTGCTGGCTGGCCCGCGTGGGCTGCTGTTGGCCGGGAGTGAGGGCTTTGCCAGGGGACAGGCTCTTAACTCCGGACGCCCTCCCTCACTTTCCAACCAGATCACCCTCCTCAAGTATTTCCGAAACTACATGAGCGAACACTTGCTGAAGGCGGGTGCCAACATCACGCCCCGGGAAGGTGACGAGCTAGCCCGGCTACCCTACCTGCGTACCTGGTTTCGCACCCGCAGCGCCATCATTCTGCACCTCAGTAACGGCTGCGTGCAGATCAACTTCTTCCAGGTGAGCTGCAGCCCTGGAGGGTTGGGGCCGGGTATCTGTGCCTCTTAGTGGCCCACGGCATTAGGTGGGGAGTGGAAGGCACAGGACCTGTCCTTGGCAGCATCAGCAGAAGGGAGTGAAATGCCCCCCACCCCCCCACCATCGACTGGGATATCTTCCCTCTACTCCCGCCAAGGCACACAGGCAGCTGGGAGCTTCAATCACCAGTAACCCCCTGTCCGTCCACCTGCTCCCCTCCTGCCCTCACAGGACCACACCAAACTCATCCTGTGCCCGCTGATGGCTGCCGTGACCTACATCGACGAGAAGCGGGACTTCCGCACGTACCGCCTGAGCCTCCTGGAGGAGTACGGCTGCTCCAAGGAGCTGGCCAGCCGGCTGCGCTACGCTCGCACCATGGTGGACAAGCTGCTGAGTTCACGCTCGGCCACCAACCGCCTCAAGGCCTCCTCGTAGCCCCCCCACCCCCCTGGACTGGCACCCTCCTCCCCCCCACCAGCACCTCGGCCCACGCTGGTTAGATCCCTATTTTATGGGGTGTCCCCCAGCCCTGGGGGCTGGGGTGGAAGCTCCATCATCCCTGCAGGTGGGGCTGCTGTGTAAGTTATTTTTGTACATGTCCCGGTGTGGGTTCTGAGGCCGCTTCCCCTTCCCTCTCAACCTCACCATATGAATTGTACAGAATATTGCTATTGAATTCGGGACTGTCTTTTCCTTGCCTTTATATTACATTAAACATATATGAATCTTCCTTTTTCTTCTTGTGTTCCCCGAGGGGTGCCTGGCACCCGGGTTCCGGCCACACTGTTGCTCTGGTGTCCCTGGCGGCCCAGCCTCTGCTGGTCTTTTCGACGCCAGGCCATCTCAGCTCCCAGCAGCTCCCAGGCTCAGCGCCTGAGCCCCTGAGGCCGGCGGATAGTAGGGCAGGAAGAGGCTCTCAGAGGCGCAGCTCCTCAGGGCATGGTACGTGTGGAGCAGCAGCCGTGGGAAGCGGTTTGTGAAGTACTGGACGAAGCTGTCAGGGACAGGGCCCAGCGCCTGCCGTACCTCGGCCGGGAGCTCCCTGTAGTGATGCTTCTGGAGGGGTCAGAGCAGAGAGCCCGGGCTTAGCTGGACCAGGCCTCCCCACCTTCCAGGCCCCTCCCAAACCCTGGAACACACCTTGTTTCTCACAGCACGGAGCAGGTCTCGCACCGACGTCCCCTTATACGACCGGAACCTCTTCAGATCTGTGGACGGGGAGGTCGTTGGCACAGCCGTCCCCACTGGGCTCCCCTCGGCCTCCCGGGCCACCCGAGTCTGGCCTCTACCTGTGTGCAGCGGCACCGAGATGTGCTTGTGCCAGTCACTCTGGACCACCTCGGCGCCACCCGCCTCCAGCGCCGTCACCAGCGGCCCCTGCTCAGGCTCCTTCTCCAGCCAGTCGCTGGCGTCCTAGGACCCACAGCTCCTGAGCCTCCTGAGCGGGCTCGGAGGCCACAGGCCAGGAGTGTCCTATGGCTGGGGCAGTGCAGCCGCCGAAGCTGCTCGGGTTAGGGTAAGTATTATTGCCTCCTGTGGAGTGTGGCTTCTCTGTGCTGTGCGGGGTCTAATCCAACCGGTGACAGAGGTGCTGTCGTCCCCGTTTTACAGATGAGCAAACAGGCTCAAGAAGCTCAAGGTCACACGAGTGGAATGGGCTGTCTGGGCACGAGTATAGCAGGAGGGACGACTAGGGCTGAAAGGAACGGGGTCTAGCCTCACATGAGGGGCAGCTGGGCTGGGGAAGCGGTGCTGAGGAGACCGTGCAGTGCCAAGATGGCAGCGTTCAGGAGTCTGGGCTCTGCCTTGATTGAGATAAGGATCTGGGCTGCCTGGAACAGGTAGACGAGTCTCTCTTCCCCCAACCAACCTGGCTTCCCCTCTCTTGTTGCTCAGGACCCAAACTTGGGACTTTCTGGGGCCGCTCCCCAGATTTCCTCCTGACCTGGAAGAACTGGAGCTGCTTGGCTCTGCTCCAAAAGAAGGGGTGGGCCAGCACCTGGTGAGCAGAGGGACGAGCCTGTGGCAGGGGGCTCAGCATGGCCTCCACCAGGTTCCAGGCAACGACCTTGTCTGTAGGGGCAAGAGGGAGGGACGGCTTCAGGCCCGCGCAGGCTCTGCCCTGCTTCCTCCCTCCTCTGCCAGCCCAGGTCCCCCTCACCGTGGGCCTCTTCCTCCAGGTGAGCCAGGCAGGGAGAGCCTGCAAGGATGTTTGCCTGGCGATAAAGACTCTCTCCGAAGGGGTGGCTGCCACTGGAAAGCACATAGTAGAACACGCAGCCTGCAGAGAATATGTCCACTGCGCTGGTCTGGGGGCCAGAGGGACAAGCATAAGGAGGAAGTCTCTGCTCCAGGAGGTCTGCCGGGCTACATTCTCCCCAGGGCTGATATGGCAGCTGGGGATCTGGCTCGGACTAGGACACAAGGACACTTCCCAAGAGGCATCCTCTTGGCCCTAGATCCCCTCCCCTCTGCACTGTTGAAAGGGACCCACGGTTTTCATCCAAAACCTTTGCCCCTACTGAGCCTCTAGTTTAGGTTTCCAAGTGTCATTCCTCCAAGTCTGGTGGGCAACACAACCAAGTGAAGCTGGGCACGCATGAGGCGATCAGGCAGCGGTGAGGACTGTATGATCTGTTGCTGGCCCTGTCCACACATGGCCACTGGCACTTAGCTCCAGCTGGTTGCCTCCAGGGGACTTTCTCGGTGGCAGAGCTTTTGATTTTCCAAGTGAATCCAGAAATCTAGACTTTTATGTGCAATTTCCCAGAAGTTAAAATATTGGCTGCTAATTTAAAAAATCAAAACCTGCACAGGCTCCTAACATCAGTGCTTTGGTCCTTGGGCCTCCAGGTTGCCAATCCTAGCTTTCTCTAAACTTCAGGGGTGGGGTGGCTTTGCCTGGTGACTGTCCTTGCGTGTTACTCTCATCCATGCCTGTGACTTTCCCCTACACACCAACTCAAAAATCTATAATCCTGGGGTCTCCAACTCAAGTGTCTCTGGAGGTCAGACACTGCTCTGTGCTCCAGTTATATCAGCTCATGTGATGCTCCCCCGAACCCTCCGCATCTGGGTGGCTCTCCACGCTGGCTACACGTTACAGTCACTGGGGGTCAGTTACTGGGTGTGGGACCCGGGCACCTGAATTTTTTTCAAGTTCCCCAGTGATTGTGCATCACAGTAGAGATGAAAACTATTTTCTAGTTCAGAGTTTCTCAACCTCAGTACTACTGACATTTTGGACCAGATAATTCTTCGTCCTGGGGGACTGTCCTGTGCGTTGTAGGATGTTTCGCAAGCGTCCCTGGCCTCTGCCCATTAGATGGCAGTAACAAGCCTCCCTTCCCCTGCCAAGTGTGACATCCAAAAATGTCTCCAGACATTGCCCAAAGGTGGCAAAAATCATCCCTGGTTAAGAACCATACCCTGGGTAAGAAGGGAGGAATTATCCCCACTTTACAGATGAAGAAACAGGCTTGGAGGAGTGACTGAAGGTCACACAGCGGGCCCGGACAGGAGAGGCACTGGGCAGGGAATGATTACTGCGGCCTGGGGCGGCGGGAGGACTCACGGGGCTGTCTGGGGGCAGGAGCTGCAGGAGCTCGGGCGCCATCCAGCCTTCTGTACCGGGGACGCCTGAATGGAGGCTGAAGCTGGAGCGGCCAGCGGGCAGCTTCTTGCAGAGGCCAAAGTCTGAGAGGACCACTCTGCCTCGGCCCTGGCTGTCGGGCCCCGTAATGAGGATGTTGCCGGGCTTCAGGTCCCGGTGCACTGTGAGAGCGGAGCAGAGTTGAGAGCTGAGGGGGGAGTCGGGAGCTTGGATGGAGGGCGGAAGGGGCTGGTACCTATGTGTAAGGAATGCAGGTGGGCCAGGCCCGCCATCAGCTGGTGCAGCGCCATCCCGGGCTCCAGGCCCCAGCGGTCCGTCTCCGGGTGTTCCACGTACTGGGGAGCGGCGAGGGGCAGAGGTCACCCCGCGGCCCAGGACCCTGCCCCCCCGCCCATCCCTGAGCACAGGTTTCACCTCCCGCAGCGAGGCCCGGCAGAGCTCCAGGGCGATGTAGTGGAACTGCGGTCCCCGCTCGGTGCAGAAGTAGCGGAGCACGTTGGGGTGCCTGTCAGACTCCTGCAGCATCTGCACCTCCCGCCGGACCAGGCCGAAGCACTCACGGAGGAGCCGCTTGACCGCCACGGCCCGCCCCTCGAACTGTCCCCTGGGAGGTGGCGAGCGGAGGTCCAGAGGGCAGAAGAAGGCAAAGGTTAGGAACTGTGCCCACCTCGGGGGTTCTCGGAGAGAATGGCTCTCCAAGTGACAGTGGCCATCCCCAGCCTGGCTCCTGGCTGCCGCTCACCGGAAAACGAAAGTCCCGCCTGCCCCGCGGCCCAGCACGTCCTTGGGATTGAAGGAAATCTTCCCCACCACGGTGAGCTGCTCGGCTGGGGGGAGGTGAGGGGGGGGTCTCAGGGAGACCTGCCCAGTCCCAGCTCCCCCACCTCGGCCCTTCTCCGGCCTCCCCCTTCCACGCCCCGCCTGGTGCCAGACTGCTTGGGTCCAGTGTCTCGTGCTGCCACTCAATCCGTGTGAACTTGGGCGAGTGACTTAACCGCTGTGCCCTGGTCCTCTCATCTGTAAAGTGGGACCTATGTCAAGGATCCTGCACAATATTATCGTGAGGATTAATGGAAGAAACGGTGGGGGAGAGGTTCACTCTACTGTCCTCTTTTATCCTTCTCCCTGTTTTGGCATCTTCTGCGCAGGTTTCTTTCCTTTACCCACCTCCACCAGTTATAAACCCTTTTAACTAAGGAATTCGCTTCCAACAGGAAGGTGAGTTTTGGCAGCCGTAAGCGTGAGGAGGGTGAATGCTGTTGCAGAAAAGACTGTTCTGGAAGAGGGCGGGGCGGGGTCAGTGGGCGTTTGGATGCTGAGCTGTCCCAGAGTTAGTTCTAGGGCAGCAGGGATTCCCCAGAAGGCCTTGGTTTCCTGTTAAGAAGGATGAGGTTGGACTGTTACTGCTCTTCCTTTTGGGTTGCTTGCAAGAGACCCCTCACAATGCATCAGGCTGCACCTTGCTCAGATCCAAGGGGCCCCATGCTCGCAGCTAAGTGTATCTGGCGCCCCTAGAGCTGTGTGCCCCTCCGTGGCCCTGAGAACACTCTCCTTAGGAAGAGCTGCCAGCTTCAGTCTCTCTAATCAGCTCTTGGAAAAGCAAATGAAAATCAGCATCAGGGATCAGTGAGAAAAGTATTAAGCTGTCCCTCGGCACTGCTCTGGATTATTGGCTTAAACAGTCACTCTCATCTCCTGACGAGATGCAAGCAGTAACCGAAATTTGTATACCATGGACACTCAGGCGTGTGGGCCCAGGGCCTTGCTGGAAGCACATCGCCCACAAGTAAGATGGGCCTGTCTCTCCGGCAGCTCAGGAAGCAGGGACAGAGCTGCGGGAAAGCCTGTTTGAACCAGCCATGATGAGCTGGCTCCAGGTGAGGGTCCCTGAGCACTTCCGACCCCTCTTCTGTACCTACTTGCTTCGTTCTGCTGCGTTTCCTGTCTCTTATGTGTCTGCCTTCCCTGCTCTGGATGCCCTTGGCATGAGGTGAAGACTTGCTATGTGCTTTCTGGGTTAGATTCAAAACTAACTCTAGTTTCAGGAGCACCCTCAATGCTGGGATGGAGGCCAGACTTCTGGCCTTGAATGCAGAAATAATGAGCCAGGGGGCTTCCCTGGTGGCGCAGTGATTAAGAATCTGCCTGCCAATGCAGCGGACACAGGTTCGAGCCCTGGTCCGGGAAGATCCCACATGCCACGGAGCAACTAAGCCCGTGCGCCACAACTACTGAAGCCCACGCACCTAGAGCCCGTGCTCCACAACAAGGGAGGCCACCACAATGAGAAGCCCGCGAAGCCTGTGCACCGCAACGAAGAGTAGCCCCCACTCGCCGCAACTAGAGAAAGTATGGGCGCAGCAGCGAAGACCCAGTGCAGCTAAAAATAAATAAGTTTTTAAAAAGCTTTTGCACAGCAAAGGAAACCATAAACAAGACCAAAAGACAACCCTCAGAATGGGAGAAAATATTTGCAAATGAAGCAACCGACAAAGGATTAATCTCTAAAATTTACAAGCAGCTCATGCAGCTCAATAACAAGAAAACAAACAACCCAATCCAAAAATGGGCAGAAGACCTAAATAGACATTTCTCCAAAGAAGATATACAGACTGCCAACAAACGCATGAAAGAATGCTCAACATCATTAATCATTAGAGAAATGCAAATCAAAACTACAATGAGATATCATCTCACACCAGTCAGAATGGCCATCATCAAAAAATCTAGAAACAATAAATGCTGGAGAGGGTGTGGAGAAAAGGGAACACTCTTGCACTGCTGGTGGGAATGTGAATTGGTTCAGCCACTATGGAGAACAGTATGGAGGTTCCTTAAAAAGCTACAAATAGAACTACCATATGACCCAGCAATCCCACTACTGGGCATATACCCTGAGAAAACCGAAATTCAAAAAGAGTCATGTACCAAAATGTTCATTGCAGCTCTATTTACAATAGCCCGGAGATGGAAACAACCTAAATGCCCATCATCGGATGAATGGATAAAGAAGATGTGGCACATATATACAATGGAATATTACTCAGCCATAAAAAGAAACGAAATTGAGCTATTTGTAATGAGGTGGATAGACCTAGAGTCTGTCATACAGAGTGAAGTAAGTCAGAAAGAAAAAGACAAATACCGTATGCTAACACATATATATGGAATTTAAGGGAAAAAAATGTCATGAAGAACCTAGGGGTAAGGCAGGAATAAAGACGCAGACCTCCTAGAGAACGGACTTGAGGTTATGGGGAGGGGGAAGGGTGAGCTGTGACAGGGCGAGAGAGAGTCATGGACATATACACACTAACAAACGTGGTAAGGTAGATAGCTAGTTGGAAGCAGCCGCATGGCACAGGGAGATTGGGTTGGTGCTTTGTGACAGCCTGGAGGGGTGGGATAGGGAGGGTGGGAGGGAGGGAGACGCAAGAGGGAAGAGATATGGGAACATATGTATATGTATAACTGATTCACTTTGTTATAAAGCAGAAACTAACACACCCTTGTAAAGCAATTATACCCCAATAAAGATGTTTAAAAAAAAAAAAAACAATAATAATAATGAGCCGGGAGGCTCAGTCTGCACAAACATATTCACCATTTGCTCAGCCTTCCATATCATGGTAATGGAGAAGCAGCAAAGGCAGGAGAGAAGTTCTAAAGTAATCAAAAGTTGTCACACGATGGGGAAGCAGTGTACAGTCAGAATTCCCTCTGAAAACCTCAAGAACATGTGATGTATTGTGTTGCTTCTTGTACACGGGTTGGGAAACCATTAAAGTGGTCACCTGTCTTCATGGGTATTGCCAAAATGCAAACAGAGGCAACATCCCAGAGTTGACCTGCTTTTGAGTTCCTGAGCTGCTCCTTACTGGCTTTGTGAGTCTGGGGTGGGGTGCCGTGAACCTTTCATTTTCTCTTCCATAAAATCAGCGTTATGATAGTATCCGCCTCACAGAAATGTTGTGACTATCATACGAGTTCATGCACGCACAGCATTTAGGAAAGTGCCCGGTACACAGTAAGCGCCATATAAATGTGAGCTCTCAGTGTTAACTCTGGTTCAGGCTTGAGTGCGCCCACTTGCCGCTGAATGTACCATGTAGCCGGTGGTCCTGGAGGACACCCAACCAGGCACGTGTAGATGGATTTGTGGAGGTTAAATGAGAGTGGGACAGGACCCCGCTGTAGATTTTGTGAACCATAAAAAGGTCCCGAGGAACGTTGTTCTCCCCGCACCAAAAGGAGAAGCAAGATTTCCAAAGTCAGAGTTCCTGACATAGAGGTCCTAAGAATAAGAATAGGTTGCCACACGGTGCCAGTGTGGCAGGGGCTTTTTTGGAGAGTGGTTCTTGAAGCTTTTCTGCCATCTGCCACATTCGTTTATTTGACTCTCCCTGCACTAAAGATTTTTGATACACTGGACTCCATATTGTTGCCTATTGGATGGGCAAGTCCCAGCCTATTAACTCTGCCTGTTCCTCACACCTGCTCGGCACATATTCACTCCATATATATTTATTGAGTTGAGAAGGGCTGTTTAAGAACCTGCAGTGGCCAGTCAGCCACTGCCTCAACAGATATTCCCTGAGCCATGCTCTGGGTCGAGATTGCAGCAGTAAGCAAGGCAGGCTGAGCCCAAGCACCTGTTCTCCAGTTTACCACAGTCCCATCATGCCCTATTCTCTCTCCTATGTGGCTGCTTCACTTGTTTGCTTTATCCACCTGACCTACCCATGAGCATGAGATTGCCACCTTCCTTTCAGCTTCCGGAATGTGTACCCTGCTTCCTCTCATCTCTGAACCTTCGCCTGTGCTACTGGTGCCACCTGGACTGCTGCTGTCCCCCGCCTCCCTGTTCACCTGGGTAATTCCTTCTTATCCTTGGGATCACAGCTTAGACTTGCCTTTCAGGACAATTCCCATGTCCCCATGTCTGAGCTACATGCCCCTCCTTTGTGTTCCTATAGCTCCCTGTAGCCTCCCCAACCCCATCACAGCATTTATCACAGAGCCTAGTAACAGCCTGTCCTTTCCTGGCTTTGCCTAGAGGTCATGAAAACACCAAAGTAAAGTTTATGAAAACTTTAAACGAAGAAAGTGAAAGAAATAGAAAGGTTTCTTTTCAATTCCAGAGGGAATCCAGTATTATAAAGAGATTGTTACCACTGAGTTTTGTAACAAAGGTACCAAGCTCTAGCTGGGATTCTTGTCCTGAAGCACTGATATCACTTTGATTATTTTCTTATAGTGAGTAAAGAAGTTTAAGTGTTTTATATATCAAGGATGAGCCAGGGCTGGGATTCAACATCTTTTTTTCTCCTCCTCTGAGGATTATCGGTATCTGCGGACTCACAAGGGGACTGAGACGTCTGGGGAAGGAATTCCATCCTGTCAATGACTGGGACCGTGGACCGGGGTCGTGAGGGACACCTGAACGATGATGGCAGGAGGAACAGCAAGGTCATTTGACGAGAACCACCTGGGACAAGTGGAGTCTGGGTCATCTGGGGAAAGACTTGGCTCGAGTCAGAAGGTCCAAGGAGATGAGTGTTTCAGGGTGCAGTGGGGTGAGTATTACTTGGACCCACCCAGAGCCAGTAAAGTGATCGGAACTGCAACTCTCAGGGCTCAGGCAACTCGGCAGTGGGGGGTTTTCTACAAGAGCTGAGCCCTGAGGAAGAGAGCTGCTTCCCTCTCAGCACAGGGAGGCGAACGCAAGGGGGAACTTTGGGAGCAGCACGGGAGCCGCACGCCAAGCATGGGGCGGACTTCACGCTGAGTTAAGGGCACAGCAGAGTGGCTCCAGGGCTCCAAGGCAGTGGTTTGAGCAGTGACAGGAGGGTCCAGCAGCAGTTCACACAAAGGACCGAGGCCAGCCCAGCCCGGAGCCAAAGAAACAGGAGAGAAGTAGCCTGGACTGACCACTAAAAGCATGTGGAAGTTCCCCTGGGGCATCCCACAGATTCCAGAGGAAGCTTGAAAGGGCTTGTTTATAGGATGAAATTGAGAAAAGAGAAGAGAAACATTTAAAAAATAAAAAGCCCTAAAGAGAAAAGGAACCAAATGGTACCTAGGTGATTTACTATTATTGTTACCAAATATGATGTTATTTTAACACAAATATTAATAACATCACATAGTCTGATTTAATAGTAATGGTGATGTAACCTCTCATCATGAAGTGATGTCATGGGGTGGGTGTTATTATTCCCATTTGACAGATGAGAGAACTGAAGCTCAGAGGAGTTAAGCAATTCATCAAAGTTAACAGTTAGTAGAGTTAGATCTATACCCAGTTCTATCTGCATCCAGGGTCCTTGAACATAACGACAACAGTAAAAATGATGGAAAACATTTTCAGAGGGCTGAACTACATAGCAGGCACTATTTAACGTTCTCTCCTGTTAACTCATTTAGGCCTGGCTACCCCACTATAGTGGCTTCTAATACACCGACTTTGAAGCTAAACCTTCCCCTCTCTTTTCTGTCCCTGACTTTGTCCTTCCCTGTTCATGTAAGCTCACCTTCAGGGTCTTCGAGTGGCTGGTCTTGCTCTGGGGGGTTTTGAAACTTCTTGCGGCTCCGTGGGGTGGCCCCGGAGGGCTGAGACTGAGCATCCTGTGAGATGTGAGACGGGCCTGCAGGTGCCAGGGAGGCCTGCTGCCACTGCTTCTCTGCCAGCTGCTGTTGCTGCTGCTGAAACATGGGGGCCTAAGAGGGCCCAGCCTTGGCCAGCCCCTGACCCATGATGGGCCCAGAAGCTGTGCCTGAGATGGCCTGTCCCTGGAGCACTGGCATAAAGAGCACAGTATCAAGGGCTCTGGGAGCTGCCAAGAGGACAGCAGGGGGCAGAATTGGATCTGGGTGAGGGAGAAAGTTGCCAAGTGGTCTTGGAGAAGAGAACCAGAGTTCCCCCTAGGAAGACCATGAGAGGGGCCTGAGGCCAGGGATGATGGGCTTACCTGCCTCATCAGGAAGAGAATCCATCCTCCCAGGAGGAGAGCAGTGAGGCTGGCTGCCAGCAGGTCTTGGGGTCCCAGTCCTGGATGCAGGTCTGGGGTTTTCTCTTCAGGATGCAGCTCCAGGTTCGAAGGTTCCTCCCGGCTCAGGCTCAGGAGCTGGGGACAAAGAACCTTTCACTCTTAGCAGCCCCTCCCACTGTGGAACCCCTAACCCTTCTTCATGACCCAGTATAGGGCTGGGCTTAGCTGAAGGGGTGATGAGTGAGTGGTGGGAAACCTGGCACTCTCCATGCTGCTGAAACACCATGGTGCCCCAGTGGACTGGTCTTTCAGATCTAGCTGAGGACAAGCAATCTCCTGGGGTATCACTAAAAATTCAGATACTCTTGGGGCATCACCAAAAAATTCAGATATCCACCTCCAGAGATTCTGAATTCAGGGGGGGCGGGTGGAGTGGGCTCCTAGGTGATTCTGATAAGCAACCAGATTTGAGAATTACGTCTCCAGGTCATGCCTGTTCCTTCTAAACTTGAACTATTGGCAACTCTTGTCCAGTCCTCTCCCAGGAGGACATGCTTTTATAGTTTTTCCATTTTCATTTTCTCACTTGATAAATATTTTGTAAACTTTAAACTGAAGAAGAATAAAGAAAACTGTGACCCATGTTTCACAATTTAGATAGCCAATATCTTTTTAACACTTCTAACACTCTTCTGGCAATAACAACAAATGAAAGTTTTCCTTCCGAGAAATTGTGAGGTCAGTTGACCCACCCCGAATGTTATTCCTAGAAGCCTGAGGAAAAGGTCCAAGGGCTGCACCCCTGCTGCCGCACCTCCCCCCATGCCCTCTACCCCTCTAGCACTGACCTCCAAGAAGAGAGCTGGGGCCTGGGTGCCCCCTGAGGGTCTGGTCCCAGAAGTCCCACTCCCTGGGGTGGGATGGAATCTCAGCATGGTCGTGTGCAGGACTGGGGGTGGCTCATGGTGTCCTAAGGGGCAGGGAAAATGTCAATGGGTTGGAGGTGATCTCAGCCTTCCAGCTCATAAACTGAGCTCACAGGTCCTTTATCCACTCTAAATTTGGGTAGAGGGGGTCTCACCAATGAGAAGCCACTGGCTAGGGAGGGCCGTACTGCCTGAAGGGTATCTGACAGCAGTGCTAGGTGAGCCCTCTCGCTCTCCTGAGACTTGGAGTGTCACCTCATCTGTGGTAGGGCCATCCGTGGGGGCCAGGGTCAGTCCACGAGGCTGTGGAAGAAGGTGGAGAGTCAGGAGTGGTGGGGGGAGACTTCTCTCCTGCTCTATCCCCTCTTTCCAGCCCCTCAGAGAACCTTCTCACCACTAGGGCCACCCCGGTGTGAACCAGTGCTTTAGACACATAGAAGCCAGCTTCATCCTTCCCCACATACAGCGTCATCCTAGTGGGGGAGAGGAAAAGGGGGAGGAGAATGAGTGATGGTGGTGGGTAGTTTCAGTCACCGTAGTACCCGTTTCCTTGTATTATCCCCGCCCACACTGACTCTGGGCTGGGCCAAGTGACTTGCTTTGGCCAGTGAGACAATAGCAGATGTGACACAAACACAGTCTTGAGAAATGCTTGTGCACTGGCGTTTGCCCTCTCATGGGGTTCTTTGGAACCCCGGGACCACCAAAGAAGGAAACCCAGGCTAGTCTGCAGGGGCATGAGAGACCTCATTTGACATCCCATAGGCTAAATAGTCCACCAACTACGAGAGAGCTGAGTGAAGCTATTCTAGATTGTCCAGGCCCAGCCAAGCCACCATCTGGCTGCTCAAACCAGAAAACCACCCAGCTGACCCACAGAATCTTGAAAAATAATGAATGTTTGTTTGTTTTGAAGCTCTAAATTTTGGGGCTGATTTGTTATATAGCAAAAGCTAACTGATACAAGCTCTGTAGTCATTGTTTCTAAATCTATTTCTAGCCCAGACCTCTTCCATGAGCTCAATCTTCTAAATCTGAACTCATCTCCTCATTCCTTAGCTCCCCCTTCTTCCCCCACTTCCTCCCCCCTTCTTCCCCCACTTCCTCCTCACCCCCACCACTTCCTCCTCCAGTGCTCCCTACCTTTGAAAACGACCGCACTCATGCGCCTCTAGAAACCTGAGCAAAATGGTTGACTCCTTGCTCTAATCACCAAATTTGTACTGGTTTTTCCTCTTAATATCTGTTACCCTCCACTTATTTTCATCTCTAGCGTTTCTGCCCTGGTCCAAAGTGTCTTCATCTCCTGCCTGAACTAATGCAATATTCTGTGAACACTTCCTCCCCACAATTCTAAGATACTCTTCACACTGCAGCCAGTTATCTTTCTGAAATGAAAATACGATCAAATCACTTCTTTGCCTAAAACCCTCTAGTGGCTTCTCCTTAGCCTTGTCCCAAACCCTTTAAATGATCCTACAAGATCCCTGTTTAACAGCCTCAGACTTTATTCTCTGCTCAGAGCCGTGCTCCAGCCTTAATTTATTTTGTTAACTTAATCTGTTCCCTGATTGCCATGGTCTCTCTCTCTCTCTCTCTCTCTCTCTCTCTCTCTCTCTCTCTCTCGTTTCCTCTTCATCCTTTAGGTTTCAACTTATAGGTCCCTTCCTCTAGGAAGCTTTCTATGATTACCTTCTGCCCCCAGTCTTGATTTCAGTGCCCTTCCTATACATTCCCATGACACCCTATACTTCTCTTATCTCATCCTTTATCATACCATATTATGATTACGTCTTTACGTACCTGTCTCCCCTACTAGACTCTGAGATTTTTGTAGGTAGGAACACTGGCTGTATTACTGTACTCCCAGAGCCTAGCAAGCAATTGCTACATAGCAAGTGCTCAATTAATATTTGTGGGATGAACTGAAAGAACGGATAATCCCCAATTTTCCCAGTCTGTCTCCCGGCTCCCCAAGATGGGGACACTAATGTATTTGGTGTTGCAAGGAAGGTTCATATTTAAAGTTTTCAACAATCAGTAAACACATAGTACCTACCAAGCATAACAGGTGCCCGCTGTAGCACTGGGGTGGAGACATGGAGGCCCCTCCTAGGCCAGACTTTACCCTATCAGTTGCTGGACAGTGGGGCCAACCAGGGGGTCCTGGGAGCACATGGGGGGTGGTGCAGGGCACTGGTTATTTACCAAACTGCTTGAAATATTTTGACCCCTGGTTCAGCTGCACCGGCGTGTCATGGTCGGACATCACACCTGCCCACTGGACCTGGGCTACAACACTTGCAGAAGCTCCTCCCCAGTCCCCAGGCGTGGGCACTTACAGCAGCTGGGTGTCTAAGGCAGAGAAGTGAGTGGCGGTGTCCTGGGGGCCTGAGGCGGGCAGTTGGATGTGGCCCCAGTGGAGGGCAAGGAAGTGCAGGGTGTCCCGAGCCAGTGTGAGGTGGGGCAGCTGGTGCAGGCTGTCCTGGTGCCATGTGTAGACGCCCACCACGGGTACGCCTAAGTCCTGGGTCCACAGCACCGCCCCGCTTCCTGGGTCCACCGTTAGCAGCAGGCCCATCCCACAGGATGCCAGGTAGCTCGTGTCTGCCAAGAAAGATGGCTGAGGAGATGTGGTCAGGGAGCCCTGACCTGAGGCACCTCGGAGCACCTTGAGGTGGGGAAGCTGCTCTGAGGGTGGGCCATCAGGGGGGCCGCTCAGGTACGTGGAGGTCAGGTGAGATCACCTGGAGGGTAATCAGGACATAGGAAGTTCACTGGGTCACTTTGATCAGGGTCAGCTGGCAGCTGTGTAGGACGTAGGGGGTCAGTCATGGTCATCCAAAGGCGACTCAGGTGTGTGAATCAGTCCTTGTCGCTTAGGATGTGGGGTAGTCAGTCATGGTCTGGCTGCTGGTCAATTAGGGTGGTCTGGAGACATGTGGGTAGCGTGGAAGTCATTTAGAAGGTGAAGGGTGTCAGCCAGGGGCCCTGTGGGTGTCACCTGTGATGTGTCAAGGTCGCCTGCATGAGTTCTCACGTGGAATGGTGGAGTCAGGGTCTGAGGGGTGGCTTGGGGCACCTTTGGGGTCACTCAGGCATTTGGGAAGGAGAGTTATTATTTTTTTTAAAACACAACATGATTATATTTTAATACACAACTAAAATACAAAACACCATAGTAAATTGATGGCAATAAAATATGGCGTTTCATTTGCATTATATGACAAATGGTTAGCATCCTTAGTCATAAATGAGTTCTTAGAAACCAGTAACAAAGACACTGATATACCAAGGGAAATGAAACAAACAAACAAAAAGAAGATGAAATAACCCAAGTGACTAGAAGGATTAAGCATTTATGAAGATGACTGAGCTGAACAATAACAGAAGAAAAGCAATTTCTTTGTAATATCATATTACCAAAGGTTAAAAATGTAACATTTGTACAGTTTTAGGAAACATAGGGAAGGACAGTTATAATATCAAGGGGGTGGTGAGTCTGGGGGAGGTCACTTAGGGTCATCTGTCAGAGGTCGTTCAACATTTGGGGGACTGCTCAGGGTGTGCAGGGGTTGTTTGGGGTCACTCAGGAGGTGGGGAGCACCCAGGGTGACCTGGCTGGGCTCATTGGGGGTGCAGAGGAATTAGGATGTTAAGAGCTGCTCAAGGTACAGGAGGGTCAGGCTGGGTGTCGAGAGGGGTCACTTAGGGCTGTCTGTCAAGGGTGCGTCATTCAGTACGTGGGGTCCCTCCGGAGTTCAGGTGGGTCAGAATGTGGTGGGGTTGGTCGTGGATACCACTCAGGGTTCCCTGAGTTGGGGACCTTGCTCCAAGGTGGAGCCAGAGAAGGGAGGCACTCACATTTCCCAGGTGAGCCATCCACGGGGGCTGCTGCGTAGCGGCGGTAGGTGGTGTTCCAGCGCAGGGCTGGGGCCCTGGGGTCATGCATGGTGACCGTGTACTCTGGGGACACCCAGAAGCAGGGTTACCAGGAGCGCCCACGTGGTACTCCTCTACTCCCACCCGGGGGACATCATCTCATGGGGGCGGGGGCTTCCCGAGCACCCAGCCTGGAGGCCAGAGTCTTCAAACAGCATCAGGATAGCAGAAACTAGGTCTGTTTTGGTCACTGCTGTGTCCCCCGCTCCTTGATCAGTGCTCAGGGAAGTGTTTGTTGACTGACAGAGTGATTGACTGGCCTGGACCCAGCGTGGATAGCAATTGCCAGGCCTGGGCAGAGCAAAAGGGGGGCTGCCCAGAGCTCGAGGAGCAGCTGGGGCCTGACTCACGCGTCCGGCCGATGTAGAGGCGGGGGGTAGAGGGTCGCTCTGTGGTCAGGGTCATCTGTGTCTTCCCTGATTCAGGGTCCACCACAAACCAGGCATCCTGCTTCCAGCCTGTGGAGGTGGGAAATGTGCTTGCTCTCAAGATGGCCTGGAGAGGGTGTGCAGCCTCTCCGTGCTGTGCCTAGCTGGCCTGTCCTGACCTAGGTCCAGTCCCTGCTGGACCAGGACTCCAGGCTGGAGAGATGCTTACCTGTATAGAAGACGCCGTCAGAGCTGCGACAGGGGGAGGCATGAACCAGCTCGGGGATGGTGAACGGCAGTCTCTGGGGAGTGGAAATAGCAGAGAAACACATACAACCTATTCATTAGGTACAATTATTATCGTATCCATTCCCAGAGGGGCTAAGTAATGTGGCTAATATCACACAGCTGGTAAGTAGCAGAGCCAGGCCTTGAGCATAGCCAGTTAGTTTCCAGACCCCTCACACTTAACCACTCTGCTACACAACCTCTTGAGGAGCTGCAGAAAATCCCACTCCCAGTGCCAAGATGCCACCTGATCACATGATCCTGGCCTGACCACCTCAAAAACACTTGCTGAGACTTGAAAACTTCAGTGGCCATGACAACCTTGGAGAGGCTGGGGAACTGTTCCACCCAAGAGACATGAGGACCAAATGCAAGGGGTGATCTTGGTTTGGGTTCTGGACTGGAAACAATAAAGCACACCATTAGGTACTTGACAAAATTAATATGGATTGTGGATTAGATAACACTATTGTATCAATGTTAAATCTGCTGATTTTGATAATTTACTCTCAGGCTATGTAGGAGAAAATCCTTGTTTTAAGAATACACAATGACGCTTTAGGAGTAAAGGAGCATAACGTCTGCAACTCATTCTCAGATAGTTCAGAAAAAGAAATTTTATATACACACGTGTAATATTATCCATCTGTTAAGAGAGAATGATAAAGTGAAAGTGATAAGACGTTAAAAATGGATGCATCTGGGTAAAGGGAATAAACAATTGCTCTGAACTATCTTTGCATTTTTTCCTTACATTTGAAATTATATCAAAGTGAAAAAGATCCCCAAACTCCACATACAGAGCTCTTGCCAGACAGCACCCCAGGCACAAGCAAGTACTGAGGGAAAGAGAGTCGGGGCTTCCCGGGGGCTCAGTCAGGATGGACAAGAAAAGAAGTCCATACAACCTATAGTTGGTACGGTTAGTGCATGACAGGGGAGCACATGAAGTTGAGGGTACCTGATTCAGATGTGGGGGACTGAAGATGACTGATGGAAGAAGTTCAGTTGTTTATTCATTCATTCAACAACCGTTTAATGAGCACCTATTACTAGCCAGGTGCTAGGACTCTGTTGTAACCAAGACTGACCAAGTGCCCTTCTGCACAGAGTTACATTTCTGGTGTGCGTGTGTGTGTGTGTGTGTGTGATAATAAACAAACAAAAACACATAAGCCGTAATGCCAGGTAGTGGTAAATATTATTAAAACAAACTCAGAGAACTAGGATAGACACTGATTTGAGATGTTATATCACATAGCCCAGCAAGGGAGTAAGTACCCAAGCCAAGGGAGGAGTGAGCCACAGGGTCATGTGGAGGGAGAGTGCTCTGGGCAGAGGGACAGAATGCTGAGGCCAACGGCAGGGCCACCTACCAACTGGCATGTTTAAGGAACAGCAAGGAGGCCAGTGCACCAGGAGTGGGGATGGAGAGGGGCAGAGTGGCCGAAAGTGAGGTCAGCTGGAGGCAAGATCACGGACTGGGAAGGAGTTTGGCTGTTACATTGGGACTTGAGGGGTGAGTAGGAAACAGCCAGGGGAAGGGGAGCACTTCTCCCAAATATTCTGCTTCTTCTTCTGGGCTCCCGGTGGATTATATTTCTTTTCCTGCTTAAAGTGGGCACAGCCATGAGACTTGCTTTAGCCAGAGGGAGGGAGCAGAAGAGACCAGGTCCACATGGATACTACAAGAGCCAGGGTGTGCTTCACCTCGTTCTCCTTCTCTGCTTTGGTGACTGAGAAGCCTCGGTTGCGATGGAGTGTCTAACAGCTTGGGTCTCCAGTAGACCACAGTGTACAGAGCCCCCGGGGGACCAACGCTGGGCACACGCCGTAAGCAGGAGCAAGCTCTCTGGAGGCACGGAGCTTTGTGTGCTGTTGTCGCAGTGTGCTGCGGCTCATCCTGACTGACTTGGGGAAACAGAGGCAGAATGGAAGAGGGTTCCAGACTCTTGGGGACAAGCTGGGTGAAGCCCCAGAGCTGGCACATGCAATAAGTTGATCGGTGTGTGTGCAGGTGTGTGCATGCGTGGGTGCCTGTAGGTGAGCGAAGAGAGGCACGAGTGAGCTGGCCCTGGTGTGCTTTGTCAGGGCGACTGGACTTTATCCCAGATGCCCGGAGAGTGATGAGACTCACAACCACACCTGCCCATAAGACCCAGTGATGACCCCCAGAGCTGGATGGGACTGGAGGTCCACTCTCCACCCGGCCCTCCCCATGGGAGACATACTTGTTTAGATTCCACCAGTGGGCGCCCTGTGCTCTGGCTTCCAGTCGGGGGCTGGGATATGGGGAGGGGGCAGAATCAAGGCGAGTGTTCCTGGGTCTCCTCTCCACAGAGTCATGGAGGGCTGGCTGTGTCCCTCCCCCAAAGGCCTCAGCTCCTTCCCGGTGGTCCTCTCCTCAAGCCCCCTCTGGATCCTTCCCCTCCTCTGAGCTTAGGGCTGATACGTGGCACCCCACGGTATGGGCCATAGGACACAGCACCCTGCCCTGCGGTTTCCTACCTCGGCCCACACCTTTGTAAGGAATCCCGTTAATAAAACCGCCTCAAACTCTCCCGTTGTAGTGTGCCACCTGCTTGCTGGGACCTTGCCTGCTCACGTGCTAACATTTCTTACCAATTCGGTTTCCTAAATCACATGCGTAAGACCATCCCGGTAGGCATCCCATGGCACAGTCAGAATTCTGACACTGCCTGACTCTGCGCTTGGCCACATGACCAGCTTTGGCTGATGAGACTTTAGCGAATGCGGTACCGTCGGCCCTCCCTATCCGCTGGCTCCGAACCCACAGATTCAGTCAAATGCAGATTGAAAATATTTGGGAAAAAAAGTTCCAGAAAGTTTCAAAGAGCAAAACTTGTATTTGCCGCACACTTGCCAACTATTTACATACCATTTACATTGTATTAGATATTATAAGTAATCTAGAGATGGTTTAACGTATATGGGAGTGGGACTTCCCTGGTGGTCCAGTGGGTGAGACTCCGCATTGCCAGTACAGGGGGCCCAGGTTCGATCTCTGGTCGGGGAACTAGATCCCGCATGCATGCCGCAGCTAAAAGATCCCACATGCTGCAACTAAATAAAGATCCCGCATGCCACAACTAAGACCAGGCACAGCCAAAATAAATAAATAAATGTGAAAAAAAATATAGTATATGGGAGGATGCGTGTAGGTTATATGCAAATACTGTGCCATTCTAAATAAGGGACTTGAGCATCCTTGGATTTTGGTGGTGGGGGACGATTGACCTGTGGATACCAAGGGACGACTGTATAAGCAAAGCTTGAAAAATGCTCATGCACTGGCCTCGCCCTCTCTTGCTGCTTCTGGCTCCCTTGTTGATACCATGTGAACAAGCCCAGGCTTGCCTGTTAAAAGATGAGAGACCCCTGGCCCAGTTGCCCCCATCAAAAGCCAGCCAACTACCAACGAGTTTTCAGAAAGAGAGCCAGCTGACCGGCAGCGGACCACAGATGCTTGGGCAAACTCAGTCAAGGCCACCCAGCTGAGTCCAGCCTAAACTGTCATCTCACAAAATGATGAGTTAAATAAATGGTTTGTATTTTTAGTTTGAGTTTGGGGGCAATTTGTTATTTAGCACAAGCTAACTGATACATAGGTTTCCCCTTAAAACCCTCAGAGTCCCCTGGAGAACCCCCCGTGATGCCCTCAGAGGCCTGACAGTCATCCGGTCAACCTGCTCTGCAGACACAGCCAGAGTCACCCTACCACCCCCTTTCAACAGACCCCTCCAGACAGCCTTCCCCCAGTGCTCTCAGACTTCACCCTCTGCAGGATACTTGGATTCTGACCATACAGCCCTGCACCCTTTCAGTGCTCTGGCTAACAGAAGCCCTGACCCTCACCCATCCCAAGCACTGTAGGAAACACACCATTAATCCCTGTTGTTTCTGCGTCCCCAAGATGTACAGGCTGCCATCAGCTGGGTCTGAGAGAAAGGCTGTCCTGTGGGGCAGAGAGGAACGGGAGAAGGTTGGGTGCACGCCCCCTGGTTCCAAGAGGGCTCCTCCCCTCCAACTTCCCTGCCAGTACGGGCCCACCCTCAAAGGAGGCACCACAGAGCTCCGGACCCAAATCTTCTCCCTTACTTCCAGCCCACCCGCCCCTCCAGGCAACTATGGCTTCCCCATCTCTCAGTTGCCCGCTCCTTGGGGTCCACTTACTCTGTGACGTACATGGGCCCCTGGATGATGGGATCTGTAGGGACAGGGACAGGGGCATGAGTAGACTCCCCGTTGAAAGGCATACCTCACATTGGTGCTTACTGGGTGCCAGACACCAAGCCAAGCATTTGTCACGAGTGTAATGTAATCCTCCCAAGAACTCTGTGAGGTAGGCTTGTTACCCTTGGCCCCCTTTTACAGGTGAGGACATTGAGGCTCAGAGAGGTGAAGTGACTTTCCCAAAGTCACACAGCTGGTAAGTGGTAAAGCTGCCTGCGAACACCTGCTTCTTGGATTCTAGACCCCATGTTCTCATTGTCCATGCCAAGGTGACCTCCCCCCAATGCGAGATCCAAGGAGGGAGGAGTGACTGCCCTTGCTTACCGTCTTTCAGCGTCCACTTCAAGTCCCCTGTCTCCTTGATCAGTGCGTGGAGACTTCCATCCAGGGTGGACACGAACAGGAGGTTCTCTGGCGTGAAGGTCTGAACCTGCAGTGGAAACAAAGTCACCTCTTCTGAGAGGCCTGGGATCGCCCTAGTGCTTGCTCCAGGCAGGGCTGGCTGTGACTCCCCTTCCCCTAGAGGGAAACAAAGAAGGAAGGAGGACTGGGGAAGCTGCTGGCTCCTCCCACTGACCTCCACGACCCTAGAGAGGGGTTATGGTGGGAGCCGGGGGGCCTGGCTCCTTTACAAAAGGCCTTCAGTGACCCTCACAGCCTCCCTAAGAGATTGGTTTTGTTATTCTCACCATTGCACAGGTGAAGGAGACTAAGGCTCAGGAAGGTTAGGTAATTAGCCTCCAGCCACACAGATAAATGGCAGAACTGGGACTTGAACCACCATCTCTCTGGTTCCAGTGCCCGGTCCCTTTCTCCTTTGCCTCCCCCAACCCATTCCGTCTCCCCAAACCGGCCCAGCTGCTTTTGGTGCCAGGCTCCAGCAGGCCCCCTGGACCAAGTGGGGGGGTGGCCAAGGGAGGGAGGGCTGGTGCTGCCCTGCGTCTGGCCCCTGCTGGGCTAACTCACCTGCTCCAGCCCTTCCTTGAGCAAACAGGGTGGGGCTGAGCTCCTAGCAGGAACCCTAACATCCGGGTGGCCTAGCCGCACCCCTGCAAAGGCCACATCCTGCTCCAGGACCCTCAGGCTTGGGGCCAAGCCAATGGTTTCGGAGTAGAGTCAGGAAACTACCTTTGGGTCCTCTCTTCTCCGGGCCTGTTTTGTGATCTGCAGCGTGGCAGGAGGGAGAGTGATCTGGAGAAGAAGCTGTGGACTGATTGCCCACTGTTGAGTTTCGTTTGACCATCATCGTTTTTAAAATTTCGTTTATAATTAGCTACCAAGTTTTTAAAAATTGGAAAGATTTCACTTAAAAAAAATCAAGATTTCTCATTTTTCTCATTTCTAGTTTTTTTTCTCATTTTTTCTGGAAACACCCGATCTGGCCACACTGTGCTCACATTCTTACTTGGCAACCATCAGCTGGGTCCTGAGCTGGAAGTGGGCACGGGGTGGCATGAGCAGTTGCCTCTATGATCCCAGTAACTTCTCTGGGGGCTCCAGGCTGGACACGTGGGTTCTAGTCCTGGCTTTGCCTTCTCACTGCATTTCTGTAAGACTGGATTTTTCCGCTCTTGGCAGGGCTGCACCAGATACCCATACCTCCGGCTTATTTATCCCAGAGGTTGTGAATCAGGAGTCCAGTCACGGGTAAGGGGGGAGCGCTGTGATCCGCCTGAATTTGTCTGTAAAGCTGGGTGTATGGGCGCATTTCTCGACAGAGGACCTTCAAGTGGATCCTGAGTTCCAAGGAAGCCGGGGTTCCAGAAGTTTTAGGACGCCTGGCAGGAAAGCGAGGGTGCCCTCCCTCCACCCCCACCCCCATGCTGCAGGACGCGCGGGGTGTTGGGTCTACCTGCGCTCTTCCGCGCGGGCAAGTCTCTCCAGCTCGTGGGGCAACCGGCAACTCCCCAAAGCTAGGAATTTTTCTCAGGCCAAGGGCCGACTTGGGGCGACCCGGACCCGGGGGAGGGAGAGGAGCCCGCTGTGCTCCCGCCGCGCCCCAGCCGTCTGCGCCCCCGGCCCCGACCTTGGAGGCTCCGTGTCCGCCCGCTTCTCACCTGTGGCTCGAGCGTCCCGAGCAGCGCCGCGAGCTGCAGCAGGAACGGGGACCAAGGGCCGGATCCCCGGGCCGCGCTCGCCATAGCCCGCATAGACGGCGTCCACACAGCTGTCCTGGTCCCCGGGGCCACCAGGGGACCGCACGGCTCCCGCCCGGCAGGAAGAGACTCCGCCCCGGGCTGGGCCAGTTGGGCGCGCAGGGGCCGGGGCGCAACCTCAGCCCGTAATTCTGCTCTTTCCCCCGCCCTTCCCATCGCACTCACACCTGCATCCCTCGGTCACCCCGCAAGGGACGGCTCTGAGCTTTCCTGGAAAAGGGATGTTACCAACGGCGGCCCTTATGGAGAATGTACCACCTGCCAAGTATTGTACCAAGTGCTTTACATCCATCATTAACTCATTTAATCTTCACAGCATTTCCCATGTAACAGCTGGGGCTCAGAACTGGGATTAAGATTCAGATGTCTGACCTCAGAGCTTGCGCTCTTTGTTACTATGCCAGTGGCCTCTATTGAGAAATGATAAACGACAGATTAATTGGTTGGTTCAGTTATTCATTCAATAGATATTTATCTATTACCCCAGGCTGGGAAGCAGGAGAGATAAGGTCTCTGTTTTCATAGAACTTGCAGATTCCTAAGCATTAGATATCAAACGCACACATGAAAGGCTGCCTGGCTATGGCCGTTACAGTCCTAGCTGCAGGCAGACTTGGTTCAGGGAGGGCCTGAAGGGGTCCAGCTGGTTTTCAAGGTTTGACTCATTCATTTCTCCTTCTTTGTGTAAAAATCCCTGCTGATTTGAGGGTCGTGCAGCCTGGCTCTGCCACCATCTCCCTCTCCTTCTCTCTGTCATCCTTGGCCCTCCGGTCACACCACCCACAGTCAATGAAGACTTTGCTGACTGGCCCATAGCTTTCATCCCCACCCCCAATTCTGCTGTCATCTCTGGTGTCTTCAGTGTCACCTGCTCCTGCACGCTGACCCTGACCCACACTGTAATCAGCTCATGGTCACCCAGGCTTGCCCAAGTAACCCCAAGTCAATCTTGCGTGACTGGCATCTGCATTCCCCAGCTGCTGGGCAGGGGGGAGTGCTAGGGGCTCACGGGTGCCTACTTCTCTACAGAATTGCCCTTGGCCACTGGAGCAGCCCAGTGCCCCCTGCCCATGACTGACGGACACGGGGTACAAAAGACCGGCCCTTTTGCCTCAAGGTGGGACGAACTCTGTGGTGCACTTTGTGCTCGAGAGGTCCCCGTGAGATGAGGCTGAAGCCGGTCTCCAGCTGAGACCCCTCCTTCCTTGGCTCTTCCCCCTGCCCCATCCTGCTTCCCTCACTCCCCTTCTCTTAAAGAGTTCTTCCCAACATGTCACTTGAGCAAGAATCCCTGTCTCAGGCTCTGTTTACAAGAACCTGCCAAACCTAAGGCATCCTCTAACCACATTGTCATCAGCTGTAGCCTTGGAAAGCCCAACTCCCTCATGGCGCAGAAACCTCTTTTAGAAATATGTACCTCATGAAGTCTTTGGTTCACTTGGTTACTCCTTCATGCTTAGCTCATCCAATACCGTCAAACCTAACTTCATAACCAAAGTGGTTGCTTGCCACTCTAGAGACCAACCCAAGCTACTGAACATGTGGATGAGCCCTTCTTTAGGCTTTATATTTTGTGCACTGTACACTTGTTTCGGAATGTGCATTGTGTTTGTTAATTATGCTTGGATTCACAGGAATTTCTCATGCGATAAATTTGATTTGCATAGACTACAAACTACAAGTGAACTGGTTTAGATAATTTGTGTGTGTGTGATGATATAAATAATACCCATTTTAGAAACTTTGCAAAATTCAAAAAAAATATATAAATAAGAAAAGAACACTCATTCATTGTTCCACCTCTTGGAAACACAGCATCTCTGCTAACATTCTGTCATATTTCCCCCAGTGTTGTTTTTTTCCTGCGCCTATACGTCTGGTGGGTACTATGTTGAAATATTAACAATGTTTGCCCTTCCAGAGCTTCTTTTTCCCCTAACAGCCCTTCTCCTATTTGAGTGAGGCTGCTCTGAATTTATTGCCTCAGAGAAGGGATGAGGAAGCAGAAAGAGAGGGAGAGGGAGAGGGAGAGAGGGAGAGGGAGAGGGAGAGGGAGAGAGAGAGAGAGAGAGGGAAAGGCTCTACAAAAAGAAAAAGGGACAATGCAGTAGAGACCAGTAAGGACAAGAGATAGGACACAATGAGACCATGGGCATCTCAGGGGATGGCAGCTGGGACAGATCATGACAAGGACTCAGTGCCGTCTTGCTTCCTGGCACTATGTAAACTCTATGGAATTTAAACCCACCCTGGAGAAAAGCTGAGAGAAGCCAGATGGGAATGAATTTCTTCCACCTGGCACAAGGGAGCTTAAAATAAAAAGTTAAATTGAGTTATAAAGATAAAAAGTTACATTTATTCGCCACACCTCGGTTTGTGCTCTGCTTCTGGACACATACATAAACCAATAACGTTTCTCCATTCTAGCAAAAGAATGTGAAAAACAGAAATGGTAATGGGAAAAATATTCCAATCATGATAGATAGCAATAAAAAGAAAGTCCTTAGGAATAAATTTAACTAGAAAGGCACAGGACCTATATGAAAACTATAAAGTCTTATGAAGGCTGTAAAACAAAATGTGAACAAATAAAAAGATATGACTATGTGGGAACACTTAATGTGATTAAAATATTAATTCTCTCTACATTAAATTGTAAGTATAATGAAATTCTATTATTGCTGTAATACTAAATCTACTCCACGGTCTTTAAACCTTGGTTATAATTGGGACTTCCCTGGTGGTGCAGCTGTTAAGAATCTGCCTGCCAATGCAGGGGACACTGGTTCGAGCCCTGGTCCAGGAAGATCCCACATGCCATGGAGCAAATAAGCCCGTGCGTTGCAACTACTGAGCCTACACTCTAGAGACCACGTGCCACTACTACTGAAGCCCATGTGCCTAGATCCCGTGAGCTACAACTAGTGAAGCCTGCGTGCTACAATTACTGAAGTCCACGTGCCTAGAGCCCGTGCTGCGCAGCAAGAGAAGCCACCATAATGAGAAGCCCGTGCACCGCAACGAAGAGTAGCCCCCGATCGTCGCAACTAGAGAAAGCCCACGCGCAGCAACGAAGACCCAACGCAGCCATAAATAAATAAATGTATGGAAAAAAATATTTGGCTAAAATAAAGATCATATATAAGAATAATGCCTGAGAATAGCCAAGAAAAGTGTGAAAATTAAGAATAATGAGAAGGGGGCTTGTCTTTCAGGGTATAAGCACATACTGTAAAAACTACAATATCAATATAATTTCAGCACAGGAGTTGACAAATAGAAAAATATGTCAGTGGGATCAAATAGAGAATCCAGAAATGTATATCCACACATTTGAGAATTTAATAAATAATAAAGATAGTATTTTAATTCATTGGAAAATTCAATAAATGCCATGGCATAATTATCCATCAGGAAGAAAGTAAATCTTTCTCACTCTTTTTTTAAAAATAGATTTTATTTTTTAGAGCAGTTTTAGGTTCATAGCAAAATTGAATGGAAGGTCCAGAGATCTCCCATATACTTCTTGCCCTTAAAATTGCAGAGCTGGCTCCATTATTTACATCCCCCACTAGAATGGTGACTCTGTTACAAGTGATGAACCTACGTTGACACATCACTATCACCCAAAGTCCACAGTTTAGGGTTCACGCTTGGGTTGTACATTCTCTTGGACAAATGTACAGTGACAGGTATACATCGTTATAGTGTAATACACCACTGTATTCTCATTGCCCTAAAAAGGCTCTGTGCTCTGCCTGTTCATCCCTCTCTCCCCTTCAATCTCTGGTAACCACTGATCTTTTTACTGTCGCCGTAGTTTTGCCTTTTCCAGAATGTCATGTAGTTGGAATCATACAGTATGTAGCCTTTTCATAATGACCTTTTTCACTTAGTAATATGCGTTTAAGTTTCCTTAAGTCTTCTCATGGTTTGATAGGTCATTTCTTTTTAGTGCTGGATAACATTCCTTTGTCTACATGTACCACAGTTTATTTGTCCATTCACCCGGTGAAGGACAAGTTGCTTCCAAGTCTTGGCAATTATGAATAAAGCTGCTATAAACATCTGTTTGCATATTTTCAAGTGGATCTTGTCAACTTTCTATTGAAATATATCATACAGAAAAGTGAACTAACCATAGGTCATACAGTGAACACATTTGTTTAACCTGTACATAGATCAAGAAACAGAATATGACCAGCAACCCCACAAGGTCCCTTATACCCCATTCTAAGAGCAACCTCTACCCTGACTTCTAACACCATAAATTAATTTTGCTTATTTTTGATATTTATATAAATAGAATCAGACCATATAGTCTCTTCTGTGTCTGGTTTCTTTTTCAATAATATTTTTGTGAGATTGTCCATGTCATCAAGTGTAGTTGTAGTTCACTCTCATTGCTGTATTACATTGTATGAATATACCACAATTTATCCATCCTAGTGTTGATGGGAATTAGGATTTTTTTCCCCTACCAGTTTTTGGATATGATGGAGTGCTATGAATATTCTTGCACATGTCTTTTGGTGAACATATCTATGCATTTCTGCTGCGTACATACTTAGGAGCAGAACTTCTAGGTCATAGGATATATATACGTTCATCTTCTGTAGATTTTGCCAAACAACTTTCCAGAGTGGTTGTACCAGCTTACATTTGGCGGTGGTGGTGGGTAGTTTCTTTTGTGATACAGAAAATATAGAAGCTGTAAAAGAAAAAAGAAAAAAAATGTATACTTAAAATATATAAAAAATTTAAAAAACTTAGAAGGGCAAAATATACCATAAACAAACATCAGAAGTATTGGCAACACAGAATATAAAGACTAACATGTATAATAACAAACTGCTCCTATAAATTGACAAGAAAAAGACAAACAACCAAAAAATATACAAAGGCTATGAATAGGCTCTTACATAAGATGAACTCCAAACGTGTGAAAATGTGCTCAAAAACACTACCAGTCAGAGAAATGCAAAAACAAGATTTTTAAAAAGTAACAAGTATATTGCTTTATGTCCATAAATTTGCAAAAATTAAAAAGAAGGCCACGGTAATGACAGAATGTTGGTAATTGCTGAAGCTGAGTTGTGAGTATTTGGGGGCTCATTATACTATTGTGTTTGGTTTCAAGATGTTTGAAAATGTCCATGATAAAAAGAAAATCCTCAAACAAACAAAAATAAGAAGGCAAAGCCCACTGCTGCCAGGGATTTGGGGAAGAGCATACTCTCATATGGGGCTGGCAGAAATGTAAATTGTTACAGACTTTTTTGGATGCAATCTGGAAACATTTGTTTAAAATAAAAATTGCATAATCCCTTTGACCTGAAAAACCCATTCTCAGGATCTTTCCCGTAAAAATAAAAGATCTTTATATAAAATTATTTTTTGAATATATTTTTAAAAGTTTATAATGGTAGAGATATAAGAGTGCTTATTGGAACATTGTTCTTAGTACAAACCAGTAGAAACAAAGCAAGTAGCCTTCAACTGAAGTACAGCTGACCTAGTTACAGAACATTTGTACTTTGGAGTATTATGCAGCCACTAAAAACAATAGAGTGTATTTATTAACTCAGAAAGATTTTTAAGAATAGCAAGATGCAGAAAGATCATTATAGGAACCTATTATTTTTGTAAAACCATGTGTATGTATATATATGTAAGTTATTTTATATGGATAAAAATACAGAATGCAATATATTAGTTTGTTAACAAGGATTTGTGGTATGCTAGAGATGGTATGTTATGCTAAGAAAGGGGTAAAACCAGCAAAAAATAAAAAAATTAAAGCTGCTTGCAGAATATCACTATGTATCTACCCCATTTACATAAAAGCAGATGTATATATGTGCGGTGTGTGTATGCATGAATGTGCATTTAAGTCCTTGCCCAAATGAAATAGCTGTTTATATATTACACAGAGCCATTTTAATCCCCATGTTTCCACACTTTGTCAGTTCTGTACATAACTCAGCACTAGAATGCCTTCACAAACAAAATAGGAGTCTCCTTTTCATCTTGATGATGAAAATACTACTTTTGAAAAAATATATGACCCTCTCCTTGCTTCACATATAGGATCTTACCTACTCTGTCAACTAACTAGCAAGGAAGGTTTTGTTCCCATTCTACAGATGAGCAAACTAAGTTTCAGAGAGGTTAAGTAAAATTTGCCCAAGTTCACAAAGCTAGTGAGTGAAGTGGCAGTGATTCAAACCCAGCTTTGTCCCTGAGCCTCCGAACTTGAACTCTCTTATACTTCCTTTCCCTTGTCTTTCTCTCGACGTGTTTTTCTGTGGATTCATCTGGTCTAGATAAAGGAGCCACCAAGGCATATGGGCCTGTGATGACCCAGGCAGAAGCAATGCTCGTTGTTCATTTGCCCGCTGGCTCACTGGCAGACTCCATTAGGGTTTCAGGCTAAAGCCCCAGTTGGGACTCCTGTGCCGGAGCTTGGTCCCTACATCTCCCCCGGGAAACTTGTGGCTCCACAACTCCTCCGGGGACTCACCCACGCTCAGATTTAGCGCTCAGTTATTTCTCTATTTCCTCCCACCCTGGGTTGTGAGTAACCAACCGCCCCCTTGACGGAGAGAGGTGGGTAAGCGCCCTAGACTGGGTATGGGAGCAGCATTCCAAGTCCTGTAGGAGGAGCGTTCTGTCTGTGCCTCACGAGAGGCCTCTAGTGGTAATACTTCAAACTGCAGGCTTACTATTCCATAGGTGTAATCTACTATGCAGGCAAACCGGTTCAGCTGTTGGAAGTCGGGGTGTAGGTTATCCACCGAGGGTTCTGAGGGAAGGAGGCCAGGGAGGACGCACGAGGGAGTCGTCTCGGGATCTGGTCATGTTGTGTTTTTGCTTCTTACGGGTGCTGGTTGCATACTTCTTTGTGTGTATTTCATTGATGTGCTGGAGTCAGTTCATGAGAGCCGACTGTTACATTTTCTGGAATCTTGAGAGCTGTCAGTTAATCACAACCATTGTAAAAAAAAATTAAATGATATAAATTTACAATGAACTATATTTTATTTAAGACAAACGTAATAAATACTCAAGACTCATCACTTCTTGTCTTCCTGTTCTCTCTGCCCTTGAGATCATCGACATCTACGGTATCTGTATGGTGGAACTACCACATATGGTTGCTACCAGCATCGAAGCATCCCAACTCCATGCTCAGCGACATCACTTTAGCAACTTGTAATCAGCCACAGCAGGAGTATTTACACCATGGAAATAAGCCGACGCTACAAAGCAGGCTTGATTTATTGTTTTGTTGATTGCCTAGACTTAAGAAAGTGAGAAAGAAAATGTACATAGTGCACATTGTTGGAAAGCGTTCTGTGTCTGTGAATGGCATAAAAGAAATCAAGGAAATATTCTGCTTCCTATTTGGAATGTATTATCTGATTCAGCCAAGAAATCGCTCACATCACTGAAGAATGAGTGGAGTTTCGATTTCTCTCCTGGGACTCGTTTATAGTGCAGAATCTGGAAACGTGTTAGAATGACAAATTCTTGGCCTTGGCCCCAGACCTATTGTGTCAGAAATTCTGTGGGTGAGGCCCAGCAACTTGTGTTCTAGCAAACCCTCCAGATGATTTTGAGGCACACTAGGGTTTGAGAACCACTGGTCTAAGTGTGTAAGATGTCACTTGCTCAGAGAGGAGATACACCCCACAGATAGTAGATTTATCTCTCCACCTTACCCCCAGAATAAGAGGGTATTAACCACTTGATGAGGGATTTCTCCCAGGAATTTTAAGATCAGGGGTAGGGAAATTAGGATAATTGGCATCTTGGCAAAGCTAAGAAAACAAGAAAGCTTTTCCTCTCTCTTCTTTCTTCTATCTTCTTTGCCTACACACTTTCCCTTTGGTTGGTGATAGCAACATGAGTTGAGATGTTCGGATCAGGGATCTTGCTGTGGGGTTGGAAAATGCTACTTTAGGAAAGAGTCAATGATTTGATTTTAAGCTGCTGCTGTAGTCATTTCTGGTTCTAATATTTGCTTGTATTTTCTAAATTTTGGGGTGTAATGCTGGTCCTGAGATATCCTTCTGGATCCTATTGACTTCTAGAATTTTGGAAAAGTGAGACGGGTAAAATGCTCGTTGAAATAAATAACCTGATTGTGGAGGTGCTGATGGACCATCATGATCCAAGCCAGCTCCTGAAAAGGAAAACAACCGACCTGAATGAATCCTTCCAGCCCATCAAGACAGGGACTGGGAGGAATGAGAAGGGAAAGATAGAGAACAACGACAATGGTAAAGATACTGAGAGTCTGAGGTGTGCCAGGCCACCATACGAGGGTATTACATAGTTATTGACTATATTCCCCACACTGTACATTTCATACCCAGGACTCATTTATTTTGCAACTGGAATTTTGTATCTCTTAATCTCCCTCACCTATTTCTTCCCCCCTCACCCCGGTCCTCTCTTGCATCCACCTGTAAGAATGATTTTTTTTGTGTGTGGTACGCGGGCCTCTCACTGTGTGGCCTCTCCCATTGCGGAGCACAGGCCCCGGATGCGCAGGCTCAGCGACCATGGCTCACGGGCCCAGCCGCTCCGCGGCACATGGGATCTTCCTTGACTGGGGCACAAACCCGTGTCCCCTGCATCAGCAGGCAGACTCTCAACCACTGCGCCACTAGGGAAGCCCAAGAATGATTTTTATAGTTACCTTTTCTTGCCCCCTTGCCTGACAAGAGGCTTGGTTTTAAGTCTTTGAGTTACCCTGAGAAAGGAGGAAGGTGGCTGGCCTCGAGTGGAGCCCAAGAACCCTCTCCACCCCTGTCCTCCCGGTGGAAGGGTTTTGAAGTTCGGACTTTGACCAGATTATTTCACTTTTGTTTCTTCTCATTCATGGCTTTGTATGGTTCCTCTTTCATCTCCCTTGAGGCTGGTGTGGTAGAGAGACCTGGAGCTGCTTCCTGCTGTGTGTGTGTGTGTGTGTGTGTATGCATGGATATGTGTGTGGTGTGTATGTGTATGTATATGTGTAAGTGTGTGTGTGTGTGTGTGTGTGTGTGTGGTTTAGAAAATTTTGGCTCTAGATACATTTTGTTTTAAATTTTTATTGGAGTATAGTTACTTTACAGTGTTGTTTCTGCTGTACAGCAAAGTGAATCAGCCATACATATACATATAGCCACTGTTTTTTAGATTTCCTTCCCATTTAGGTCACCATAGATCACTGAGTAGGGGTCCCTGTACTAAACAGTAGGTTCTCATTAGTTATCTATTTTATACTAGGTAGCTCTTTGATAAAAATCTTTTGCCCCTGGATTCATCCTTCCTCATCGTTAAAATCGTGGGAACTAGTCTAGAGGAGGTTAAGGGTGGCTACAAAACCTACGTACAGCAGGGGGCAGTAGAGTGTAGTGATTAAAAGTGTGGGCTTTGCTGCGGTAGTTGGGTTTGACTTTGGCTTCAGCCAGTCGTTCCCATGCATCTGTGATCATACACCTCTCTAAATGAGAAAACATTTTTTAACTTTTTATTTTATATTGCAGTATAGCTGATTAACAATGTTGTGTTAGTTTCAGGTGTACAGCAAAGTGATTCAGTTATACATATACATGTATCTATTCTTTTTCAAATTCTTCTCTTATTTAAGTTGTTACAAAATATTGAGCAGAGTTCCCTGTGATATACAGCAGGTCCTTGTTGGTTATCCATTTTAAATACAGTGTGTGCATGTCAATGAGAAAGTTTTTGAATATGAGCCCTCAAATAAGGGTAAAATTACTGATAAATTATAGTCGTAATTCCTGTCCTTATAGAAGTATGTACTATAAAATATAACAAAGTTGAAATTAGAAATGGAGAAAAATGGTGAAAACAACTTTTAAAAACGCTTTGTTAAGGTGTAATTGATTATAAACTGCACATATTAAAAGCACACAATTTTATAAGTTTTGACCTCTGTATACACCCATGAAATCGTCACCAATCAAGATAGCAAACAGAGCCATCATACCCCAGAATTACCTCACGTCCCATCCTCCTTCCCATCCTCCCTGCTCCCTGACCCCCTGATCTGCTTTCTGTCACTATAGATTAGTTTGCAGTTTGTGGAGTTTAGTATAAATGGCATTAAACAGCATTTACTTTTTTGGGGGGAGTCTGGCCTCTTTCACACAGCATAATTATTTTGTTTCAAGATAATTAAGGATGAAATACACTTTTAAAATAATATTTTGGGGCTTCCCTGGTGGCGCAGTGGTTGAGAATCTGTCTGCTAATGCAGGGGACACGGGTTCGAGCCCTGGTCTGGGAGGATCCCACATGCCGCGGAACAACTAGGCCCGTGAGCCACAACTACTGAGCCTGTGCGTCTGGAGGCTGTGCTCCGCAGCAAGAGAGGCCGCGATAGTGAGAGGCCCGCGCACCGCGATGAAGAGTGGCCCCCCGCTTACCACCCCTAGAGAAAGCCCTCACACAGAAACGAAGACCCAACACAGCAGAAATAAATAAATTAATTAATAAACTCCTACCCCCAACATCTTCTTAAAAAAAAAATTTTTGTTTATTTCCTGGTATGAAATATTTTGTTCTCAGATTGTAGAGGTTTGTCTTCATGTTCTGGATGCTAGATTTTTTCCCCCTTTTACATTGAATTAAAACAATTTTTTAAATTAAATTTTTGAACAGGGAATACATTCTAACCAGATAAAAAGGTAAAGTTAAAAGTCCCCCTTCAACTGCTAGCACCCTTCAACCTAAATTGCACTGTGTCCTCCCACCTTCCAAGTCATCACTTTGATTAGTTTCTTAGGTGTCTTCAAGATTTACTTATGCAAATATGAATAAATATGTGCATATATATATTTGTATTCTCCCAACTTTTTACAGAAAAGATAGCATGTTTATTCACAGTGATACACACTGTTCTGCAGCTCGCTTTTTTAACTTGATCTATCTTGGCAATCTCTCTCTATCTGCTTGTTGGAAGTTGTTTTTTTTTTTTTTTTTCCACAGTTTCATTGTGTTTCATGGTTCTGTGATTTATTACCTGATGGATACTTGGGTGGTTTACAGGTTTGTTTGTTTGTTTGTTTTTGCTGGGAAAAACAATGCTACATCAAATAACCTTGTGTACACCCCATTTTACAAGTGTGCAAATGTATTTGTAGGGTGAATTTTTAGATGTTGGATTGCTGGGCCAGGAGCGTACAATTTATAACTTTGATAGATAGCGCCTGCATGACCTTCACAGAGGTTATGCCAATCAACACACCCACCTGCGGTGGAGGACTGTGCCTATTTCCCTATAGTTTCACCAACAGTGTTTATCCAACTTTTGGATTTTTTTCCAATCTCAAAAATGAAAAATGGTATCTCAGGTTAGTTTTAATTTGCATGTATCTTCATGAGACTCTAGTTGAATTGGATGCTTAGTTTTTAATTGTCTTGCTGATTGTGATGGTTTCATAACATTATTACCTAACATCGCAAGGCATGAGACATGCCAAGTGCCTAGATTTGTGGTTTTCCTGAGCTTTCCATGAGAATGGAGACGCTTGTAAGTGTTGAGATTCTGATTCACTGGAGTTGCATCAAATGTGTGTTTACTTAACTTATTTGAATCCAATTATATACCCAGAGAAGAGGGAAAAGAATAATTTAAGTGGTGTTGTCATGAGATGAGGAAGATTATCCGTCAGAGGGTATATAGCACTCTTTATTCCTTACCCCATCATACGACATATAGCATTCAACTAGTTGTATCATACAAGGTCATAGACAAAAAACCCATGTATACTAAGGTTCATGGTAATAGGTAATTTTGCCTGTTCTTGCTTTTTGAATTATGTGTTGACCTAGGAACTGAATTTGCTGCCTAAGCGTGGTCTATTGTCCTGGTTAAGAGAGTCTGTTTCCCTTAATTCTCAGCATGTAAATATTACATGGTCTGATGAGACAGTATGCTAAATTCTTTGTCTCATGGCTTCTGCTGCTGAGAGAGGAATTACTAGTGTATTTGTGTGAGACTAACTGGCAATGTGTATTTGGCGTCACACCTTGTGGTTCAGGGAGAGCAAAGGTAAATGTGGAAAATGCTTTTGGGGCACACGTCTCATGTGTCATTCTTTCCTTGGAATTGCCTCACAGTATGTGCAAAAGGAGTGGACCTAGAGAGTCATGTTTGCCTCGACGTGACCAAGACTCTTAGGCCACAGCTGAGTGGACCAGGTATGGATACCTGACCCCAGTTAAGGCTTAAAATCTGAATTAATGACGGGAATGTTTGGGAGCATTGGAACTGTGACCTACTGTAGGATTTGGGCCAGAGCTGATGCCATGGAACCCAAAGTCAAGGACAGGTCTAAATTATGAAGGAGACAGACACTAGGAGCCTTTCAGAGGATGCTGACCTGCAGAGGGAAGTGAGGATACACAGTAGGAGAAAAGCAGAGATGGGAGGTGATTTGCCCCAGAGAGAAAAAAAACAGGTTGTTGGGGAGCTGAACTTCCCACTCTAGGTTCCCATGAGATTCCTCGAATCCTGACACTAAAACTCCTTTTCTTTAAGCATTTAATTTCCTTTCAACAAGTCCTGAGCATTTGAATTATAAATGTCTAGGATGCTTAGACAATGCTGGCGGAAGTGTAAAATCGTATCCAACACTTTGGAAAAGAGTTTGATTTTATCTCCTCAAGTTGGATATTCACATATTCTGTGACCCAGCAATTTCACCAAGAAAAACTTCTTCACCAAGAAAAACTCCTGCATGTATAAACTGGAAACAGGTACAAGGATGTTTGCACCAGCATTGTTTATAAGAACTGAAATCTGGAGGCCCGTCAATGGGAGAGCGGATAGACAAACTTTGGCAAAGTCAGGCTATGAATGTTAGCAGTCAAAACAATAACTTACAGGGACTAAACAATGTGGCTGAACATAAGCCGTATAATATTAAGTGAAAAAAGCGCACGGCCGGGACTGTGTCTATTTTGTTCCCAGCTCTAACCCCCTCATCCAGCACACGCCTGCTCAGTAGATATTTCTCAAATGCATAAATTGGTGGAGCAGTTTCCTGGGGAGAACTGTCATTTAAGTCCACCAGACCATGGGGACACATTTACTGCTACTTCTCTCCCAGCCTCTCATTCCTCACTTTTCTCACCCATTTTGTCCCTTTCTTCTGCTCTGTCTCTTTCCCTCACCTTTTCTTCTTTTTGGGCAGGAGATGACCCAGTCCCAGTTTTTAGTTTTGTTGACATTTGTCACTGGCTGTGGGTCCTGTGACTCAGCTTCTGATTTAATGGCCTGAGGTTGGGTCCCCAGCATCTGGCATTTAAAAAAATACCACGTGGTTCTAATGTGCAGCCAGACTTGCCCATTTGCTTTGCTGGTGTTTTTATTTTTTGTTGTTGTTTTGTAGGCGCATGTGATGAAACCTTGGCCAATGAGATGTATGGTGAAGTCTGTTGAGGGAGGCTTCTGGAACAGAGCCCTTTCTGTTAGGAGGAACCCCTGTTTTCCATGCATCTTTCCCTGTGTGTGCATAAACATCTCAGGAAGAGTCACATGAAAGAGGGGCCACAGTAGTTACCTCTAGGGTTGAGGAATGGGAGATGGGAGCTTTCAGAAGAAGCCTCACTGTCATGCAGGAATACCAGCGACCAAGCCTTGGGCATTGTCCCAAGATACCTCCAGCTCTAGGGGTGCCCGAAGAGTGTGGGGTTCAGTGGAGAGATGGGGCGAATGGCCTCAGCCTGGACTCTGGGCCACACTTCACTGCTGGGCCTGAGCTCAGAGGTGCACAAAACTCCCCACTCACTGGGGACACTGCTTCCTGAGTCTGCCTACAACCACGGGATCCAGTGAGGACAAGACATCACCCACCCTCTCCTTCGTCTTCCATTCCCTCCTGGTCCCCCCTCCCTGCTCAATCTCACTTCTCTGTTCTGTAAGGCTCTGCGTTAGGCCAGGTTCCTAGAAGCAGAACAAGAGACGGGGACTCTTGTTCAACTGATTTATTGAGCGTGAGGGAAGTGGGGTAGGGCAGAGAATACACGTGGAGGCAAGAATGTGATCTCAGCTGAAGGCCAGCTTCTTTCTGATCCCACAGAGAAGCTCTGGAGCACAAATTCACCACAGAGCAAATCCCACCTGGGGGCAAAGGGGCTACTCTGTGTGCCACTGGCTGAGCTCGGTCCTGGAGTGTGTGTGTGTATGTGTGTGTAACCTCTCATCAAGGGCGGCTCATTTTTGACCGAGGGCAGTTTCCAGAAAGGGGGCGCTTCATGATGAGTTACCAGCCAATACTCCTGGCAGCTGGGGGTTGGGTACACTGGCAGGGGAAGGGGACCTGCACAGGGGACCCAGAGGAGACACTGTGGTTCTCCCTTCGTGGATACAGAAAGACAGACAGGAAGATAGGCGGTGTGTGTGTGAGAGAGGGAGACAGAGAGAGAGAGATACACTGTCACACGCTAGACAAAGATTCTTTTATATTATCACTTGCAAAGGACTTAGCCAGCCCCTTGAGTCCTTTCTCAGCCTAAGAGGCAGAGGGAAAGGACATTCTCATAAAAAGACAGCTTTGTTGAGGTGTAATTCACATATCGTTTAATTCATCCATGTGGAGCGTACCATTCAATGGTTTCTAGCGTATCCACAGAGTGGTGCAACCATCACCACAATCAGTTTTAGAACTTTTCGCCATCCCAACAAGAAGCCCTGTGCCCTTTATCAGTCACTCTCCACCTCCCCTGGACACCCACGCCCCATCCCCAGACCCCATCCCCAGACAGCAACAAATCTACTTCTGTCTCTATGGATTTGCCTGTTTTGAACATTTCATACAAATGGAATCATATAACACGTGGTCTTTTGTGTCTGGCGTCTTTCACTTAGCATAATGTTTGCAAGGTTCATCCGTGCTGTAGCATGTATTGGGTACTTCATTTCTTTTTATTGTTGAATAATACTCCATTGTGTGGATATACCATATTTTATTTATTCATCAGTTGTTTCCACCTTTAGGTGTGGGGTGAACATATATTTTCATTTCTCTTCTATGTACCTAGGAGAGGGATTCCTGGGTCAACCAGTCATTTTTGCACTGTTCTTGTGACGGTTCCTGCTGTTAAGTTCTGGACAGCTGTCCAGAACTGTCCTACTTCATGACTTTTTGCAAACCTGATTCCTTTTTTTTTTTTAATTTCATTAATTATTTTTGGCTGCGTTGGGTCTTTGTTGCTGCGTGCGGGCTTTCTCTACTTGTGGTGAGCAGGGGCTGCTATTTGTTGCAGTGCACATGCTTCTCATTGCCGTGGCTTCTCTTGTTGCGGAGCACGGGCTCTAGGCACGCAGGCTTCAGTAGCTGTGGCACGCAGGGTCAGTAGTTGTGGTGCATGGGCTTAGTTGCTCCGCAGCATGTGGGATCTTCCCGGACCAGGGCTCGAACCCATGTCCCCTGCATTGGCAGGTGGATTCTCAACCACTGCACCACCAGGGAAGTGTCCCAAACCTGATTCTTCAGTCTTCTTCCCCGCAAATGAGTTTGGCTTTCATTCTGAGAGTTCCTCCCCAAATGAACAAAATTGTCCTGAAGGTCTCTGAGAACAGTGGCTTGGTACTCTTGGGTTGAAGCCAATGTTTCCATTAGCATCCATTAGGTTTTGAGGCACTCCAGACAGTATGCCCCCACTCAGTTCTGGTTTGTTTCAGTCTTCATGCAAAATTCTAGTTTTCCTGGAGAACTCTGAAGAGAGAGCATATCAGTCTTTTACTGAGCACAGTCTGTAAAGAACGCAGAAGTTAAAATCTAGAGCAGATTAGCAAACAATGGCCTGTGGGCTAAACCCAGCCTGTTGCCTCTTTTGGTATGATCCACAGCTAAGAGTAGATTATACATTTTGAGATCATTGAAAAGAAAGGAATAATATTTTTTGATGCAAGGAAATGAAATGAATTTCAAATTTTAGTGTCCATAGGTAGTTTTATTGGAACACAAACATGTCCATTTGTTTAAGCATTGTCTACGGCTGCTTTTGCACTACACCAGCAGAATTGTGTAGTTGTGACAGAGACTGAAGGATACACAAAGCCTAAAATATTTACTATCAAGCCCTTTACAGAAGAAGTGTGCCAACCCTTGATGCAGCCAAGACCCTGCACTGCCCTGTAGCACCCAGCCTGGCATTAGTAAGCAAAAGGGGAGATGGGTGTTTTCAGTCCTCATTTTGAAAAGCACTCCATACACGCAATCCCCAAATTTACCTATGACTATCCACATTTGAACCAGGAACTCCAGTTTATGCATATTATACTGACCCTTATTACCAGACTCATGCTCTTCACTTAGCTGGAAAACCACACTCCTGATTTTCCTTCTACTTCACTCGCCACTCCTTCTCAATCTCCTTTACCAATTCTTTTTCTCTTCCCAAGTTCTAAATGTTGGAGGATCCCCAGTGATTAGCCCTCGGCCTTCTTCTCTCCTTCCTTCATTCACATCACAGATGATCTTATCCAGTTTCATAGTTTTAATACCATCTAGACACTGATAATTCCCACATGTATAGTCCTGTCAATTCCTCAAGGAAATATAAGAATGATAAATGCATATGCACCAAACAACAGAGTTCCCAAATATATGAAGCAAACGTTGACAGACTTGAAGGAAGAAATAGACAGTTCTATAATAATTTGAGACGTCAATATCTCACTTTCAATATTGGATAGAACATCTAGACAGAAGATGAATAAGGAAATAGACGACTTGAAAGACACTATAAACCAACTAGATCAAACAGGCACATATAGGATGCTCTACCCAACAACAGCAGAATACACCTTCTCAAATGCACATGGAACCTTAGTCCACAAAAGAAGTCTCAGTAAATTTAAAAATATTGAGGGCTTCCCTGGTGGCGCAGTGGTTGAGAGTCCGCCTGCTGATGCAGGGGACATGGGTTCGTGCCCCGGTCTGGGAAGATCCCACATGCCGTGGAGTGGCTGGGCCTGTGAGCCATGGCCGCTGAGCCTGCGCGTCCGGAGCCTGTGCTCCGCAATGTGAGAGGCCTGCGTACCGCAAAAAAAAAGAAAAAAAAATTGAAATTGTGCAAAGTATCCTTTCTGACTGCCATGGAATGAAACTAGAAATCAATAGGAGAAGAAAACCGGAAAATTAACAAATATGTGGAAGTTAAACAACACACTCAAAACAATCAATAGGTCAAATAAATCACAGAGGAAATTAGAAAATACTTTGAGATGAATGAAAATAAAAACACAGGATAGCAAGTATCTAACACTTGTCCCAACTTCTATTTTGAAATCCAAACTCCCATACCCAGTTAACTACTTAACATCTTTACTAGGATATATAACCAGCAGCTCAAGGACTTTAAAATTTTCTCCCATTGATCTGGACTCTTTTCCCTCCATTCACCATCTCGGCTAATGGTGGCCTCCAGTTGTTTACTACCAAATCCTTGGAATTATCCTTGACTCCTCTCTTTCTCTCACACTTTACATCCAATACATAAGCAAATATTGTGGACTCTTCTTTCGAAATAGGACCCACATTTGACCCCTTCTCACCACTTCCACCTGTGGCACACTGATTCACCATTGTCTTCTGCCTGAATTATTGCAGTAGTCTCCCAGCTTCCACTTTGCCCTAGTTAAGTCTACTCATAACAGCCAGAGTGATTCTCCATCTTTTTTTTTTTTTTTTGGAGTTGATTTCTTATTTATTTATTTATTTATTTTTGGCTGCATTGGATCTTTGTTGCTGTGAGCGGGCTTTCTCTAGTTGCCACGAGAGGGGGTTACTCTCTGTTGCGGTGCGCGGGCTTCTCATTGTGGTGGCTTCTCTTGTTGCAGAGCATGGGCTGTACGTGCCCAGGCTTCAGTCATTGTTGCATGTGGGCTCAGTAGTTGTGGCTTGCAGGTTCTAGAGTGCAGGCTCAGTAGTTGTGGCGCATGGGCTTAGTTGCCCTGCGGCATGTGGGATCTTCCCGGACCAGGGCTCAAACTCGTGTCCCCTGCATTGGTAGGCGGATTCTTAACCACTGCACCACCAGGGAAGCCCCCCTCATTCTCCATCTTAAACCCTACCATGATGTCCCCTCACACTTAAAATAAAACTTGTGACCTAAAAGACTCTGCAAGACCCTGTAAGACATGACTCTTGCCTACTTGAGGTTCCTGACCTGTATCCTTGCCATCTTGACCACATCAAAGGTACAAATAGTCTCTTGTTTTAATGCATACTCTTCTTTTTTTCTTTTTTTTTTTTCTAGAGACAATATGTACTTTTAAACTTTGTGAGGTTGGTCATCTTCTTATTTCACATCTTATCCCATTTTTTCTAATGAGAGGTGTGGGGATTTTTGGTTTGTCCTTTTTGTTGTCTTATCATTTTCCTTTTGATTTTTAAGATATCTTTGTATCCTAAGGAAATTATCTTTAGTCTTTTATATAGACTGAATATTTCCCCAGCTAGTCTTTTTTTTTTTTTTTTTTTTTTTTTTGCGGTACGCGGGCCTCTCACTGTTGTGGCCTCTCCCGCTGCGGAGCACAGGCTCCGGACGCGCAGGCTCAGCGGCCATGGCTCATGGGCCCAGCCGCTCCGCGGCATGTGTGATCTTCCCAGACCGGGGCACGAACCCGTGTCCCCTGCATAGGCAGGCGGACTCTCAACCACTGCGCCACCAGGGAAGCGCCCCCGCTAGTCTTTTTGACTTTGAGATCTCTATCTATGTATCGCCATACAGAGATTCTAATTTTCACATAGTCAAATTAGCCAATCTTTTCTCTATGCTTTCTGTGCTTTGTTTCATGTTTACAAAGGCCTTCAAGTTCAAGACTATAACAACATTTAAAATTTCTTCTAGTATTGTATAGTTTCACTTTGCATTTAAACCTTTAATCTATCTGGTATTAATTTTGGTATGTGAAGGTAGGGATACAGCTTTATTTTTTCCCCCAAAAGACAGATGTCCCTAATGACATTTACTGAGTAATTCACATTTCCCCCATTGATTTGAGATGTCACTTTTATCACATGTCAAATTCCCACATGTATTTGGGTCTGTTTCTGACTTTCTTGTCTGTTTCTTTTCTGTCTATTCCTGCCCTATTACGTCATAGCTCATTGTAACTTTATAATACATTTAAAAATCTGTTAGAATTAGTTTGCCCTCGTTACTTTTTACTTTCCAGAGTTTTTCAGGCTATTCTTGGCTTTTGTCTTTAAACAGCTTTACCGAGATATAATTCACATAGCATATAATTCACTGTTTAAAGTGTACAATTCAAGAGATAGATATATTCACATATATGTGTAACCATCACCACAATTTTAGAATGTTTTCATCACCTCAAAAATAAACTTTGTACCCTTTATCTACAACTCCCTGTCCCACTGGCTCCCCTAGTCTTAAGCAACCACTAATTTACTTTCTGTCTCTACAGATTTCCTATTCTTGACATTTCATGTTATAATGGAATAACATTCTATGTGGTCTTTTGTGGCTGGTTTATTTTACTTTACAGAGTTCATCCGTACTGTGGCATGTATTAGCACTTCATTCTTCCTTATGGCTGAATAGTATTCCATTGTAATGGATATATCACATTTTATTGACTCATTAATCAGTGGACATTTGGATTCTTTCCACATAGTAGCTATTGTGAATAATGCTGCTATCAACATTCATGCACAAGTTTTTGTTTTAACACCTGTCTTCAATTCTTTTGGGTATATACCTAGCAGTGGAATTGCTCATATGGTAATTCTGTTTAACGTGCTGAGAAATCTCCAAACTGTTTTCCATAGCATCTGCACCATTTTACATTTCTACTAGCAATGTATGAGGGTTCCAATTTCTCCACATCATGGCCAAAACTTGTTATTTTCCATTGTTTTGTTTTGTTTTAAATTCTAGCCAGTCTAGTGGGTGTGAAATGAAATCTCATTGTCGTTTTATTTGTATTTCCCTAATGACTAATGATATTGAGCATCTTTTTATGTGCTTCTTGGTCATTTGCATATCTTTGGAGAAATGTCAATGTAAGACTTTTTTGGCTCACTTAAAAATTGGGTTATTTGGAAACCCCAAATTTTAGCTGGGCACATGGCCACCCAGTACTACAGAAGTGCCCATCCTCCTCTGCAGCTAGGCTGGTTATGTGACTAAGCTCTCCCTCCAGAATGGAATGGGAAGCAATTTGCATGACTTCTAGGATACTTCCTAGGAGGGAGAGGCAGGCTCTTTTCTCTGCTTCTCCCTCTGTCCTGCTGGTGGGAACGTGAGCTCTGAGGCTGGAGGTCCATCCTGGCCTGCGTCCATCCTGGATGAGGGCAATGTCCCTGGGATGATAGAGCATCAAGGGAGAGGAGCTTCCTGGAGCAGCCCTGCCAGGCCAGCCCTGGACTGTCTGCCTCCAGACCCAAACATGAGAGAGATGCCAACTTCTACCTGCGACTCTTATGTGGAGGCTCTTTGTTACAACAGCTGAACATTATCCTAACCAGGACAGCTGTCTTGGAGGGGACTTTTCTGTGCGGTTCCTTTGGGTCGGGTTGCTCCAAGGACCACAGCTGTCTGAAATTCTCAGCTCCCTCTTGCACGTGAGCCAAGCTCAGCTCCAGCCCACTCTCCTTTCCAGGCGCATCTTTGGAAATCTAATGTGTGAAGATCATTGCTCCCAACTAAACAAGCCTGGAGCTAATATCTTCCAGGGGCATTGTCTTATTCTTTCCTCCCACACTTGTGCACCCACCCCCACTCTCTCCCAAAGAGGCAGCCTGTTTTGAAATATGCTTTCCCTGTGGATATCTGTAGATTCTAATTAAATAACTCAGGAAACAGGCCACCTTGTGTGTGGTGTAACTTGACTCTTGCTAGAAGGATGTTTGGAACGTGTAAGTTCCCTGTTAAGCTGACAAATTTAAAAGCTTAATTTGAAAAACTAACCAAATTCCCCTTGCAGTATGAGGGCAGAAAGGGGGGCTTGGTCAAGCCTTCTTGTCCTGAGCTCTCAGCATGAGGACACAGATATTTGGACTTCCCAGGTATCTGGCCTTGTTATATAATTTCTTATATGCCCTCCACTCTTATGGAACCTGCAATGTTATGGGGAAAAGGAGCTCTAACATATATTAAAATGTGAAACTCATTGAGAACATTGTAAAAACAACTGAGCTGTCTTTCTGTTGAGTTGTAAGTGTTCTATATTTTCCCAACTATTCTTGCATCTGCATTTTTCCAGTTGAACCTCAGTATTGCTTCATCAAGAATGGCTAGCAACTTTTATGCAGCTTAAAAGCAAATGACAAACGTTTAGCCTGAATCCTATTCAACAGATTCTTCAGATGAAATTCTCCCCAAAACATTTCCCCTTTAAATGCCCTGAAAAGATGTGGCCATGTAAATTGTGAAGTTGATTTAAACACTACTTGTGTGCATGAAGCAGGAATCAATGCTAGCACAGTGTTCTCCTGTAAGCTTGTGATGGCATGTGGATTGGGGTTGTAAATTGCTCTCTGGCCTGATTTACTTTAGTGCAGCACTGACTCAGAGATTAAGGCTGGAGGAGCTCTTTCCAAGATCAGCAGCCCAAGCTGGACTGAGATGATTATTGCAGCCTCCCAGGGGCTCTTACCCCCTCCTGGGTTCAGAACCTAACCCGTCCTACACTCCCAGGGTGGCGCCGGAGTGACTGCTTGGCTTCATTAGGGAGCAGTGTAGTTTCCCGCATGCTTTAGTCCTTGTGGGGCAACTGAAAGGGAATCAAGCATTCTTTATGACAGTTGCCTAACCCTTGGGGTACCTGAAAAGAGAAGCATGCACTTCTTAGATCAATATTTTCAAGGCTTATCCGATGTGAGACTCTGCCTGGGGCTAGAGGCTTGATTGTTTCTCCAGTTTCTCTCTCTCCAAGGCGGGTATGAACTTGAACCCTTGTAATGAACAGCTTGCCTTTTTTTCCCCTTGGGAAATTTGTGTATATATGTGATTATGATGGGGGAAGAGAGGGTAATTATACATGCAAAGCTGGACACCTGTGGTGCTTGTTCCTTTACAACTGAGTTTCTCAACTTTTAAAAAATTATCACCTCCCACTTAAGGAGCATTGTTAGACTTTTTTATTCCTTAACCACCCCTCTCCCATGAAATCTTTTTTTTTTTTTTTTTTTGGCTGCGTTGGGTCTTCGTTGCTGGGCGCGGGCTTTCTCTAGTTGCGGCGAGAGGGGGCTACTCTTTATGGCGGTGCGCGGGCTTCTCATTGCGGTGGCTGCTCTTGTTGGGGAGCAGGGGCTCTAGGCGCACGGGCTTCAGTAGTTGTGGCGCATGGGCTCAGTAGTTGTGGCTCGCGGGCTTTAGATCGCAGGCTCAGTAGTTGTGGCGCACGGGCTTAGTTGCTCCGTGGAATGTGAGATCTTCCCGGACCAGGGCTCGAACCTGTGTCCCCTGCATTGGCAGGCGTATTCTTAACCACTTAACCAGGGAAGTCCCTCCCATGAAATTTTAATACTACAGATATATATCTATTTATGTGTTATATGTGTGTCTGTGTTTCATACATAAAAAGAAGAGATTTTTGCCCCTTGGGGGTCATGTGGCCCCCATGGAGGATACATGCTTTATGACAGTTCACAGCTATTTCAAGCGATGGCAAGCCTCCACCACAGAAAAGTGGGAAGATGGCAGTGTAGCAAGCATGTGAGTTAATGCACTTAAAAGGCATAGCAAAGTGCAGGGCCCATGGTGAGTGCTCAGAAAAATGAGAGCCCTTGCTGTGGTTGTCATTATTATGTAGAGGTTGGTGACAGTGAGGTTTGTAACGCCCCCTCAGGCTGTATGTGGATTCCCCTGGTGCTTGAGGGCTGGTCGCAGGGCTGTAAGGTTGGCGACAGTGAGGTTTGTAACGCCCCCTCAGGCTGTATGTGGATTCCCCTGGTGCTTGAGGGCTGGTCGCAGGGCTGTCAGTCCCTTAGCTGGAGCTTCTACCAGAGCCCAATAGGGCTCATAAGGGAGCAGCCGGGCTGGCTGGGGACTATAGCAAGAGGACCCCTCAGGATGCCCCCTCTACACATGGCAGCTGTTCTCAGCTGCCCCCAAGCGGCGCCAGGCAGGACTGCGGGCCTAGTGGTGTCAGATCTGATTTTTCAGAAGCCAGGAATTTGGGATTTGGGGTTCAACATCCAGATTTTTAAGCACTGACTCAATTAAACAACAAGGCTGTGTGGACCAAACGAAAGAGATGAAACCAAGATACGCTGACTTGTCCAGAGAGAGAAGCATAGCTGGGATTCCAATCCAAGTCTTTCAAACCCGGCGCTCCTTCCACTTAAACCAGCCCTTGCTCTCTGCCTCCCAACCCTCCTCGCTTCAGCCCCGTTTGGGACGCTTTCAAAGCCTCTGCCTCCAGGCCCGAGGGGGCCCCAGGCTGGGGCCATCCCGGATTGGGACGAATGCGTCTAGCTCCCCTGCCCACCCGTCACCCACTTCCCAGAAGGGCTTGGATTCTGTCTCCAGATGAAGAAGGGCGGACCTCGCTCGAGCCTTGCTCGGCGGCACCCGGGAGGCCCAGGGCCGGGAGGGAGGGCTGGGCCGGGCGGGAGGAGGCGGGTCGGTGCCGGGGCGAGAGTGGGAACGGGGACTCGCGGCCGGCGGACCCGGCCCAGCCCAGCCCCTCCCCTCCCCTCCCCGCCCGACCTCAGAGTCTCGGGATGCAACTAAGCGTTCTTCGCTCCCGCCCCGCTGACCCCGCCACACTGGCACGGTTTTCTATTCGCCCGGGTCGCGGGTGGGAGGCGAGGAACGGCGGGGTTCAGGAGCCTGGCTTCCCGCCAGGGCTGTGGCCTTCGGCCCAGGGGCCACCAGGCGGCCGCGCCTGCGAGGCGGGAGGGGAGGACGCCGGCCCCGGCGCAGCTCGGCCATGGGCTCCCGCAGCTCCCGCGCCGCCAGGATCCCCGACGTGGACAGCATCCAGCGGGAGACCGGCTGTGAGTGCGGCGCATAGCGCCCGGGGACCCGGTAGGGTTCCGGGGGGCTCCGGGGGAGGGTCCCGGGGCCGGGCGAACCTAGAAGATCCTAGCGGCCGGGCTCGCGGGCGTGAGGCGCGTTCACTCAGGGGTCCCGGCTCCGGGCTTGCGGGCACCCAGGTAGCCTCCAGCCGGGGTCGAGGCAGACTGCAGGACCGGAGGCGGATGGAGGGGTGGCTTTGGTGTCTTTGGGTCTCCCGGATCTCCCGGGTCGCACCCCGCCCGCTCGGTCCCGGGGCCCAGGTGGAGCCTCCCTCCAGCCAGCCCCCCGCGGCCGCCTTGGGCATGGAGCGCGCCCCGGGGTTCGGCCGCGTCCCCAGAGTCCTCGGGGAGTCACCGTCCGCCTCCGCCCCCGCAGTCTCGCAGGCCAGTCTGCTCCGCCTCTACCACCGGTTCCGAGCGCTTGACAAGAATGAGAAGGGCTACCTCAGGTGAGCCGGAGCTGGCCTTCTGACCTCTCACCTCTGCCTCTCTGACCCCGTCCCCTCCTTGACCATGTTCCGTCTTTGCCCCACTCCCCTTAAACTTTGACTTTCCAGCCGCGTAGATCTGCAGGAGATCGGGGCGCTGGCCGTGAACCCTCTGGGAGACCGCATTATAGACAGCTTCTTCCCTGACGGGTGAGCCTCGCCGCGGGTGGGGAGGTGGGGGTGAGAGCTTGTCGGGGGAGGTTAGCGACTGAGGCAGAGGCAGGGCCACGGCGACCACCGCGCCTGCACCATTGCCTGCCTCCCCCCACCCCCCAGGAGTCTGCAACTGGACTTCCCAGGCTTTGTCAGAGTCCTGGCTCACTTTCGACCTGTGGATGTTGAGGACCTCAGAAACCGGGACCCCCAGGAACCCGAGCCCCTCAACAGCAGAATGAACAAACTTCGCTGTGAGTCTGTGCCCCCTACCCGAGTGAGACCCCAGATTGACCACACCCGTTGAGAGGGCCCAGGCACCTTCCACTCCCTGTGTGGGCCCATTGGTGCCCCCCGCACCTCCCACTCCTCCAAGGTGAACTTTGGAGGGAAGAGAAGCTGGGAAAACCCACCTTCCTTTTCCCCCTCCACTCTCTTCCCAGTTGCATTCCAGCTCTATGACCTGGATCGAGATGGAAAGATCTCCAGGCATGAGATGCTGCAGGTTGGAAGAACCCAAGGGAAGGGGGGTGTGGTAGAACGGAACGGCTGTGGGCGATGGAGGGATGATTGGTGGGTGGGAGATGCAGATGACTGGGGTGTTGGGCGGGGAATAGGAGTGGGTGGGGTTGGAGCGTGGGTTCGTTGGGAGATGGGATGGGGAACAATTGGGTATGAGGTTGGAAATAGATCAGTAACTCTCAACTGGGGGTGATTTTGCCCCCTGAATGACACTGGCAATATGTAGAGACCTTTTTGTTTGACGGGGTGGTGCTCCTGGGACCTAGTGGGTAGAGGTCAGGAACACTGCTAAACATTTTACAATACCCAGGGTGGTACCCTGGATACCAGGGATACAGTACCCCTCCCCCCCCCGAAAGGAGTTATCTGGCCTCAAATGTCAATAGTGCTGACACTGAGAAACTCTGGGATAGATGTGATGAGGTGGGGGATGGATTGGGGACTAGTTGGAGGATGTGATGGGGGATAGGGTGGAGGATAGGCAGAGATTGGGTTCTAAGGTTGGGCTTGAGTAATGAGCTTGGGCACATTACTGAGGTGAGAGTGGGATAGTGAATGACAGATGGGGGGTTGGATGGAGAAGCAATGGGGGAATTATTGGGGGCTGTGGTGGGAAGTGACTGGAATCGGGGGAAAATGAATGAGGGATGGATTACAAAATTGGCAGTAACATTTGGGGTGATGCGGACAAGGTTTGGGGGATGGTGTCATAGTCTCTGCGCCTCCTCCTTATGGCTGTCTCTGTCTCTTCCTCCACCACCCAGGTACTCCGGCTGATGGTTGGGGTACAGGTGACAGAAGAGCAGCTGGAGAGCATTGCCGACCGCACAGTGCAGGAAGCCGACGAAGATGGGGATGGCGCTGTGTCCTTCCTGGAGTTCGCCAAGGTCAGGATGCCCTCAGGCCTGGGAAGTTGAGACCAGGAGTCCCTAGGACAGGTGGACATGGGAAATGAAGTTGGAAGGAGGACGGCAGAAAGAGAGGGGGTCCCCCAGGGAATCATGGGGCCTGGGGGATGGGAGAGGAGGCTGGAAGCATAGAGGTTTGGAATTCAAGCCTCTTGACTACCACCCGTCTCCCCGCAGTCCTTAGAGAAGATGAACATCGAGCAGAAAATGAGCATCCGGATCCTGAAGTGACGCCCTTTGTGCCATGGGTAGCTTACATGGACCAGTTCTGCCTGCGACTCCTCCTCATGGAGGCCCAGCCCCAGTGAACTGTATTCTTACTTGTACACTGAGCTCTAACTAGGACCAAGGAGAAAAGCTTGGAGGGGTGTTTACCAACTCATTTGATCTCAGATCTGTGAATCAGCCAGAAAATTTTTGGTTGCAAGTGACTGAAAACCCAAATCAAAGGGATTTCAGTTAAAAAAGAATTTTATGGGCTCATGTATTGAAAAAGTGTGGAAGTATCCAGAAAACTGGGAAGGTCTGGAAGTGTCTCAGGCACAGCTGAATCCAAGGACCAAAATGATGCTATCAGGACTCAGTTATTCTCTGTCTCTCATCTCAGCTTTCTTTTGTGTTGTATCCGTTCTCAGGTGGGCTCTTTCCTCGTATTGGAGGATGGCCACCAGCAGTTCCAGGCTTCCATCCTACTAGCCTAGTAATGCAGAGGGAAGAGATTTTCTTGTTCAATAATTCCAAGCAAAGAGTCTCATTAGCCCCCCCGGAACCTTGTCCTTTCTCCAGGGGAATGGAACTTTCTGTTTGGCCAGGACTGTGTCATGTGCTAAATGCTAGAGCCAGGAAATAAGGCCTGAGGAGGACTCAAGATGGGGTAAGGGATGGTTGCTTAAAGGAAAATGCAGGGCTATTATCAGAAGGGGAAATGATGCTGGTCAGGCAAAACAAGATATCCATTAGTGTTAGGTTGACCAAATGGAGGGATCCTTGAAGTCTGGCTTCTTAAGTGGGTTTTCACTGATGAAGGTGGGTAGTGGGGGAAGAGGTGATGTAAAAATAATAAGACATACCTTCCTAGAGTATGAAATAATTAAAAGGTTTGGAGAGTACTTCCATTTTGTTTCACGGTAAGATGTTCAAGCATTGGCATATCACAGAAGAGAGTGTAAAAGTCACATAAAATCATGAGATTCTATGTTTGTAGCAAAGCACTCTGGCTATACGTAAAGGAGATGCTGTCGGTACCCTGCTCATATCCCTTCCGAGGCCTGTGCTGGAGTTGTCTTGTATCAACACATTGATACAAGACACATTGGGAGCCAATTGTGCTTCTATCTTCCTAAGTCTGCTTTCAGTGATGTCAGGCTTGGTAGCTTGAAATTGCTGCAGTGGGAATATTTACACCATAGACATTGGCAGGCAATAGTCCAGCACTTTTCTGCTTAGGAGAGCCTGTTTTTAAACATTTATCAGCACATCAGCTGCTCGGCATTCACCATTACTGTATATGTCAATGACTTTTCCCCCAGCTTTATTGAGATATAATTGGTATACAAAAAACTGCACATAATTAATGTATCCAATTTGGTGAGTTCGGACGTGTGTATACACTTGTATTACCATTACCATGATTAAGGTAATAAACATATTCATCATCTCCAAAAATTTCCTGTGTCCCTTTGTTTTCTAGGTTTATTTTAACATGTGTAGTAGGAACATGTAACATGAGACCTAACATGCTTAACGTATGTTTAAGTACACAGTATTACTGTTGACTAGGCACTCTGTCGTATGGCAGATCTCTGGAACTTACTCATCTTGTATAACTGTAACTTTTACCCATTGAACAACAGGTTCTCATATCCCCTTCCCCCATCCCCTGGGAATCACCATTCCATTGACTACTTCTGCACACTTGACTATTTTAGATGCCTCATAGAAGAGGAATCATGCAGCACTTGTCTTTCTGTGACTAATTTCATGCAGCATAATGTCTCCCAGGTCCATCCATGTTGTCACAAAGGGTAGGATTTCCTTCTTTTTAAAGACTGAATAATATTCCATTTATGCGTATACCACACTTTCTTTATCTACTCATCTGTTGATGGGCGTTTGGGTTGATTATTGTGAATAAGGCTGCAAAGAACATGGGAGCACAGATATCTCGTCAAGATAGTGATTTCATTTCCTTTGGACGTGCACCCAGAAGTGGGACTGCTGGATCATACGGTAGTTCTATTTTTAATTTTTTGAGCAACCTCGACGGCTTCTTCCTGCAAGCATGGGTGACACTGCCCAAGGGCTTTGCCTGCCGTAGGCATGTGCTCAGCCTTTGTGAGGGGCAGGTGGAAGTGCCAGGGAGTCAATGTCCGTGGAAGCAGCTCTCAGCCAATGACAGATGGAAACTGGAGGATAAATAGTCGCTTCCTCACCCCTCAGGTGGGACAACAGGGGCAAGTTCTCTTCATTCTCAGAAATCTCCAGCAGGTCTGAGCCCCAGCTGCCTACGGTTTTAACCTGCTTGGTATGGTACCCTGTTTGGCTCCTTCTATCCTGTCTCCCTTTTCCCCTGTCAGTGCTTCCTGCATCACCTCACATGTAAACAGCTAGCTGTCAAAGCGTTGTCTCAGGACACTCTGGAGAAACTCAACCTGAGACGTGCTAGACCTTCCAGAACACAAGCTCACAGTCCTCTGTGCTTGCAGGTCCTCAGTGGGACACTCAGAGGGAGCACCGTGTTAGGTGACTGTGCAGCTTGTGGTGTTTTCCAAGTCCAGGGAGTTTGAGGCCATGTAAAGACTGTGCACCTTTGGGGCTCTAGGAACATGAAATTGTCTGGGGTGGCACATTAGCCCCACTCCGACTTTTGCATTTTGATCATATGACTCTGACAGGTGAGGCTCGCAGTTGAGGGGAGGGGGCAAGGAGGATATTGGATTGCTTATGAAATTTTGAGTTTTTGTCAGGATTTTTACATGAGCAAAGACTTTTTGATTGAGAGATGTTTGTTTAGTTTTTGGCTCCAAGTAAAGGTGGGAGGAAGGTGTAAATCTCACTGAGTAACTATGTTTTCCAGGCACTGTGGAGGAAGATTTGTGTACAGAGAGAAATAGGGGAGAGGGAGAGGGAGAGAGGGAATGAATCTTTATCCGTGGTCTTTTCCCCATTACAGTGTTTCTCAAATTTTCCTGACAGTAAATATCATCTGATTAAAAAGTTCAGACGCTTTGGCCCCATTTGAGAGCTCCTGATTCTCCAGGGAAATCTATATTTTTAATATGTGATTCTGATGTTAGAGGTCCAAAGACTAAACTTTTAGAAACGCTGACCTAAAGCTTCTGGCCAGGACTTCCCTGTTGGCGCAGTGGATAAAACTCCGCGCTCCCATTGCAGGGGGCCTGGGTTCGAGCCCTGGTCAGGGAACTAGATCCCACATGCATGCCGCAACTAAGAGTTCACATGCCACAACTAAGGAGCTGGCGAGCCACAACTAAGACCAGGTGCAACTAACTAACTAAATAAATAAATATAAAAAAAAAAAAAAGCTTCCGGCCAGGCTCCCAGTGACAGCTACCAGTGAGATGTTCTCCCACAACCACAAGGCACCGGCATAACACTGGCCCATAGGCTCTGGGTCCACACCTGCTCTGTGCCAGTGAGTAGCGCTTCTGACCGAATAAGGGTCCCTGGAGGGCCTGGGGGATCCCCCAGCCTCTACTTGCTGTTCTGGTGGGTGAGGGAGCGCGCTGCCCCCACTTTTTCTCAGCATGAAATCCTCAGGATCCTACCGAGCTTAGGAGGTTGGAGACCTTTGTCAGGCAGGAGGGCGAGGCATCCGTCTGGCTGCTGTGGTATAAACTGTCTGAACCTCACCCTCTTGATATCGACCCCGACAGAGTTGCCTATGGATTTGTTCTGGGGGTGGGGGGCTCTGATGACACCGGTGGGGAGCCCTGTGCTGTCGTTAGCAGTTGCCAGATGCAGCGATTTGTCTACCGCCCTCGTCGTTGTTGCCGTACGGTCTCTACGAGCTGTGCCATTATTTACTTATTATTTGTCTGAATCGACTTGTTTAAAAATTTATGTATTTGAGCTCACAAAGGAACTGAATCTCACTCCTGTAAATTAGAAACTGCCGTAAACAAAATACATACAAAGAAACAAACAAACAAACAAATGTCAAGAAGAGAGATTAGCAAGTGTTGTCAAAGACAAACCTGCCTGAAACACAGCTCCTCTGTGGTGATCTGAAGGATAGAGAATCACCTTTTCGTTGTGTGATTTGGGGTTATTTAGAACTGTGGGGTTACCTCTGAAAATCATCTTGGGTACACGAGCGCTGTGTTTCCTACACTTTGGGATCCGCTGGCTGGGGGAACTGGAAGGCAGTAGTCCTGGATCCAGGGACCATCTTGGAGGCGGCCATCGGTGGGCTGGGCATCCCGCTTCTCGGGCCGGCTGCTGGTCGCCTTGGGCTTGGTAAAGGTTGGGCACTGAAATGGAGTCCACTCACCAGGGCAGGTCCAGGGACAAGCAGCAAGGCGTTACAACAGACGATTTATTACAGAGCTGGAAATGTTAAGAGCAACAGCCCTTTGCTGACATTTGTGTCCAGACCTGGTAAGACTGTGAGCTTGGAAACGGGGCCTGTGAACTTGCCTACCTGCTGGGCTCAGATGGCAAGAGTCGTCAAGGGAGGGGCTGAAGGCCTGGTGTTTGGGATCCTCACTTGAGAGGCGATTCCCAGAGAGGTGTGGGGCAGGCACTGGCACTGCCCCCACTTGTTCCACCAGGGCTGCTGCGAAGGTCTTTTGCTGACCTGGGGTTTTCTGGAAGAACCCATCTACATATCCTGAAAATAAGATGGGAATTCCAGAAGCCCCTTTCCTGGCCAAGGTGACTGAACCTGAGAGAGCGTGTGTAGGAGCCCTGGGGAGTAGCACTTAAGTAGTAATGTTGTATAAACGTAATTATGGCTAATCAGGAAAATAATGAAGAATGCTGAACTTGACTCTCAAATACAATAGAAGGAGACTATGAGTTGTCCTCTGCCCCGCCCAGCCAACACCAATAAAACTCTTCTTGATGTTTACGAGGCATTATATAGACTTGATTCTTGGTTATAGAGCTACCCTGAGAATCAGTGTGGTTCAATAAAATTAAGTTGAGTTTTGGAGTTCTATTAAGCCTGAGATTGAACCTGGACCCTTTTAATTACTCACTGAATGCCCTTGGGTAAGGAACTTTACCCTTCAATGCGTCAGCCTCCAACATCCATGAAAGAGACAGATAACAGCAGTACCTCGTAGAGTTATTATGTCTTGTCCTTCCCCTATGTCACCCTGCCCCCCAACCTGCTTTTCTTCAGCTGAGGCCCCTTGGCCCTACCTGTAAACCAGGACTCTGGTCTGTATCAGTCAGGAATCTTTCTGTTGTAACCAGCTTATGAAAGAATAAGAGTTTGTTGGTTCATATAACTGAACGGAAAGTCCAAAGGTAGACCTGGCAAAGGACAGTTCCAAAGGCTCATTGATGTCATCAGAAATCCGTCTTTTCACTCTGCACTCTGCTTTTCTCCATTCCCCAGCAGCAATCCCAATGAAAAGGGAGCCTCTCTTTCCCAATAGCTTTGCCAAAAGACACAGAAGTGAACCTCAGCTTAAAGAAGTAAACCTCGCTATAGCTGGGTGGATGTACCACTCTGATTGGCCAGACTGGTAACATGCTCACCCCAGGAGCTGGAGATTGCAATCTCACTTGTACCAAATGCTGCGTAAAATGTGTGTGTGTGTGTGTGTGTGTGTGTGTGTGTGGTATCGATTCCTTAAAAGAAAATCAGAATGCTGTTGCCAGAAGAAAAAGGCTGCATGCTGGTTCTGGGAAGGCAAAATCAACAGAGAACAGTACACTAGTTAAGTGTTTTGGTTTTGTTTTGGGCTACAAAAAACAGAATTACCAACTAACAGTGGCTTACACGATGGAGACAATTGTCTCACATTATAAGATGTTTACGGTCGTAGGCAGTCCTAGAGATGTTGAGTGGCTCAACAATTTTATTAAAGATCCAAGATCTTGTTAGCCCTCCATTCCTCAGCGTATTGGCTTTTAATTCTCAGGTTTGTTGACTCATGGTTACAAGATGGCTGCTGTGGCTCTAGCCAACACACCCTCACAGGAATAGTGTCTAGAACAGGTGGGTGGCCAGGGCAGCTAAAGATAATGCCTTTTGTGTCTGTCTATCTTGATTGCTGAGGAAAATATTTCCCAAAACTATATCCCACTCATAGATTGCCCTTTACTTGTCATTGGTCAGAACAAGAACACCTCTAGCTGTAAGGGAGGCTGGGAAAATGAATATCTGACATCTTCAGACTTCATCATGGGAAATGGTCTTTCCCAATAATGATGAAAGGGGAGAGAAATAACAGCTGTGTAGTATATTATTCTAAGTGTGACTGTGATAGTGGACAACACCTAAATCTTGATGACTTAAGACAGCAAGAGTTTATTCCTTCCTTACACTGTATGTTGTTAGCTGTGGGTCAGCTGTCCTCTGCTCCACATGCCTTCGTGCTGCAGGACCCAGGCTGAAGGAGCAGCCCCTGTCAGGGACATGCCACATGGCAGAGGGACAGCAAAAGAGCTGCAGGAAACGTGGCTACGTTTCTGTGCAGACCTGACATATGTCTTGTCTACTTGGATATCATTGGCCAAAGCAAGTCACAGTCTAAGTTGAAGTCAACAGAGCAGGAAAGTCTACTCCTCCCATAGGGAGTCATGATGTTCTATCATATGATGTTCTATTGCTGTGTAGCAAATCACCTGAAAACTTAGCTTAAAACAACCACCATTTTATTATACCTGATGATTTTGTGGTTCAGGGATTTAGGCAGGGCTCAGCTGGGCAACGCTTCTGCAGCACGTGGTGTTGACTGGATCCACTCTGGTATTCCTGGCACACGGGCTGGTCTGGAGGGTCCAACTGGCTTTACTCACAGGTGTGGCACCTTGGTAGGGATGCTTTGAAGTCTGGGCTCTCTGGCATGGCAATGTGAAGGTTGTGGACTTCCTCCATGGCAGCTCAGGGCTTGAGAGACCGTGTCCTAAGAGACAGGAAGTAGAAAAGCCCAGGCCGGGGAAACTGGCCCAACATCACTTCTGCCATAATGTGTCAGGACAAACCAGTCACAGAGCCCACAAGAGGAGGGGAGACAGATTCTCTCTCTGGAGGGGAGGAGTATTAAAGAATTTATGGCCGTCTTTTACTTGCCACACGTGGATATAGGAACAGATGCATAACCTTACAGGGAAGAGAAGTAGACATTTAAAAAAAAATAAAATTTAAGATGGGTCTTACCTTACCAGTTAGCATTTATCATGAAATAAAAATTATCAAAACATTGTTATGTTACATAGTTAATATTTATCATGAAACCGAAATAATTAAAACAAAGTTGTTAAATACTTCACACACGTGATGCTTAATATATTTGTGTATGCTTAACTATATGTTAGTTAATATTTATTATGAAACCAAAATAATTCAAACAGTTGGGCTATTGCTACAGAAAGATCAAGGTACAAAAAAAGAAAGGACAGCTATACGCCCACACACACACATACACACACACACACGTAGTTTATACAGTATGATAAAACATTATATATTAGACCCCCCCAAATCAGATCACAAAATAAAATATCATGGTCTAAAAAAGGATATAATTGAATATTAATGTAATCTTGAGTGGCCAAGGCTTTTCTAAGAATAATCACCAAGGAAACTATTAATAGTATTAAATATATAAAAAATTCTGTGTATCCAAAAAAACATGAAAAAAGTTAAAGACAAAGGACAAACAGAAGGATCATTTGCGTTATACATATCAGACAAGGGGTCCGAATCTTTTACATATAAATTGCTGTTTCAAATCCTTTAAAAAGGATGAATATCATATAGGCAAAGATATGAACAAGAAATTTTTTTAAAGAAATACAAATGTCCAGAGTCATATAAAAATGTTCAGCCTCAATGTTGATTAAATTCTAATTAAAACCCTGATTCTTCTGAAGATCACTCTGGTTTTATAAATCAAAAGCCTCAAAACTGGGCCTATGCTTTGCCCCAGAACTCTCATTCCTGGGAATTAATCTTAAGTAAATACGTATGGATGTGCAAAAAGATCGACCTGCTAGATTATTTACCTAAGTATTGTTTATAACAACGTGAAAAACCGGAGTCAATTAACTGTGTGATTGTGGGCGGGGCAGCCTCTGGGGTGTCCCTTCAAGAATGAACTTGTCCTTCCCTGCAAGGAGTGCTGGAGCTGGCAGATTCCACCTTTGACCTGCTCAGGATCCGCTGTACTCTCACGCAGAGGCCACGTTCTTCTGAGACAGCCCTGGCTGAGGACTGAGCAAGGTGCAAGAGCCCGGCGAGTTTTGCTCATCCACGGGACTCCTCTAGCAGGAAACTGTGCTCCAGAGCTCCCTGCTGACCTGGCTGAACCTGTGCCAAGTCTGCATTGCGATCTGAGGCTCTCTCTGGCCAATCCTGCTTCTTCATTGTTTTATCTTCCCAGGTGTTACTCCCAACTGCACTCCTAAGTCCGTATCAGTGTCTGCTTCCCAGAGAACCCGATGAACAGAGACAGGATTCATTTAGAGTTTGGTCAGAGAAGCAGAACCACAAAGGGTGAAAGGGACTAAGGAACTTAGTATAGAGATTAGACCCTGCACATCTGCGGGAACAGGTCATCAGTGGTCCAGTAGTCAGTATGTAAGGGGGTGGCTTTTCTGAATTCTGGTGTTGGGCCTGATGTCAACAGTTGGGAAGGAAAAATATACATGAAGTCGGCGAATGCAAAGATGAACAGGAGCCGGTGAGGACAGCGTGGAACCTGTTACCACCTGCAGCCTTGATGATGTGGGTAATGGGCAGGCACCCATCACATGCATCTCCCAGGATTTAGAGAAGCCAAAGGAGACCCAGAGTTGCTGGAGGAGCCGCAGGCCTGGCTGCTGCCCCACATGGACAAGGTGAAACAGCAGATCAGCCGCAACGTGTGTGAGGGGCAACAGTGCCGTACTCTGACCTTCAGAGCGTAAAGACATCTCCTTCACTTCTGCCCGCCCAGTCCTGCATACATTTTTCTCATGGCCAACTGTAACCCAGACCATAGGGAAGGCAACTCTTGGAAATGTAGTTCCAGCTTAGCTAAACTGAAGAAGAATGAAGCCACTATAATGGGACTGGTTAAAAATAATACATATTCATAAAATGAGGTGGTATTTATCTATTTAAAATGGTGCTATAGGGAATTCCCCGGGGGTCCAGTGGTTAGGACTCCACGCTTGCACTGCAGGGGGCACAGGTTCAATCCCTGGTCAGGGAACTAAGATCTTGCAAGCCGCACAGCACAGCCAATAAATAAATAAATAAATTTAAAAAATGATGCTATAGATGAATATTTACTGTCATTAAAAGACAACAATATATACATTATAACCCCATTTGTAAAAATGTGTATAAACATGTAAAGACAAGTGTTCAAAGGAATTGAATGGTGAGTTCACATATCCTATGGTCATAATATAGAGTTTACAGTTTCTTTTTCAGTGATTACCAAAGGTTTCTAATGGTTACATCACTCTAAACTATGCCATTTGAATTGTTATATTTTTACTAAATTGTAGCTATAAAGGCATAATTATAATAATGGCTACTTAATGAGCTAAACCTTTCACAAGCATTACCTCATTTATTATTTATTTATTTTGGGGGCTTTATTTATTTAGGCTGCGTTGGGTCTTCGTTGCTGCGCGTGGGCTTTCTCTAATTGCAGCGAGCGGGGGCTACTCTTCGTTGCGGTGTCCAGGCTTCTCACTGCAGTGGCTTCTCTTGTGGAGCACGGGCTCTAGGAACGCGGGCTTCAGTAGTTGTGGTACGCAGGCTCAGTAGTGGCTCATGGGCTCTAGAGCGCAGGCTCAGTAGTTGTGGCACTCGGGCTTAGTTGCTCCGTTGCACGTGGGATCTTCCCAGACCAGGGCTCGAACCCGTGTCCCCTCCATTGGCAGGTAGATTTCCAACCACTGCGCCACCAGGGAAGTCCCAAGCATTACCTCATTTAATTCTTCCAATAAACCTGGAGTTAGGTATTTTTTAATTAAGCCCACATTTAATTATGTATGAATGTGAAGTAATATTCTCAAGGTCATGGAGCTACTAAGTGGTGAAGTCCATGGTGCTTACTCTTAATTATTAAGCTATTCTGTCTGTTGGGAAATTGCTGGTTTCCAATCACATAAGTGTTTCTTTTAATTAAACACTCTTCCTGATTTTCCTTCAATTTTATATATGAATTCTCATAATTATACTTCAGTGAATACTAAGTTGATATTCAAGAGGTCTGCTTGTCGCTTCCCAGCACAACTGTAATTCACAAAATTATTTAATTTAATACTCGGATCATCCATTTCTCATTGAAACCCCTACCAATCTCTTTCCTAACTCCGAGCAAAATTTTCAGACTCAGTTTTGAGAGAATGATTCCTTAATTAATTACTAATATTCATTAACATTCTGGCTTGCCAGGCACTGAGCTAAAAGCAGGTGTTATAGGGATTAGCAAAACAAACAGTTCCACTGTCATGGAGCTCATATTCTAGAGAGGGAGGCAGACAATACAACCAAACATATATTAAAGAGTTAAGTTCAGATAGGGGTCAGTGCTGTAAAGAAAGTAAACCGGAGTGATTCTATAGGCAGCAATTGAGGGTGGGGTGCGGCTAGTTCAGATAAGGTGGTAAGTGAAGGCCTCTCTAAGGAGGTGATGCTCGAGGAGGGGCCTCAAGGCTGAGAGCAAGTTTCCCATGGAAAGATTAGGAGGAAGAGCACTCCAGCCAGAGGGTAAAGCAAGTGCAAAGGTCCTGAGGCAGGAACAGAAAGCGTTTAGAAGTGAAAACAGAGAGTTAAGAGATGCATTGGAAAGAGGGGCAGGGACCATAGTATATAGGTCAGTATAACGAGCTTGGATTTTATTCCAAGAGAAATGGGAAGCCATTTGGAGAGTTTTAAGTGGGATTGTAACATGATCTGTTTTAAATTTTAATGAAGTCACTTTGGGTGCTGTGTGGAAAATAAATAAGGGGGCAGAATGGAAGCAGGGTTTGGCAGTTCCTCCATGACTTGAACATGGAATTGCCATATGGCCCTGTAATTCCGCTTCTAGGTGTATACGCAAAAGAACTGAAAACATGTTCAAACAAAAACTTGTACTCAGGGACTTCCCTGGTGGCGCAGTGGTTAAGAATCTGCCTGCCAATGCAGGAGACACCAGTTCGATCCCTGGTCTGGGAAGATCCCACATGCCGCAGAGCACCTAAGCCCGTGTGCCACAACTACTGAGCCTGTGCTCTTGAGCCCATGAGTCACAACTACTGAGCCCGCATGCCACAACTACTGAAGCCCGTGCACCTAGAGCCCGTGCTCCGCAACAAAAGCCACTGCAGTGAGAAGCTCGTGCACTGCAACGAAGAGTAGCCCCCGCTCGTTGCAACTAGAGAAAGTCCGTGTGCATCAATGAAGACCCAATGCAGCCAAAAATAAATAAATTGATTAAAACAAAACAAAACAAAACAACAACTTGTACTCAAATGTTCCTAGCAGCATTATTCACAATAGCCAAAAAGTAGAAGCAACCCAAATGTCTACCAAAAGATGAATATACAACATGTGATATTTCCACATATCAGCCATAAAAGGAAGTGAAATACTGACACATGCTACCACGTGGATGAATCTTGACAACATTATGCTAAGTGAAAGAAGCCATACAGAAAAGGCCACATATTGTATAATTCCATTTGTGTGAAAAGTCCAGAGTAGCTAAATCCATAGAGACAGAAAGCAGATTTGTGTCTGGGGACAGGAAGAAAGGATTCTGACTGCGTGACGGGTATGAGGTTTCCACTGGGGTGATGAAAAAAGTGCTGAAAATAGATGGTGGTGAAGTTTGTACAACATTGTGAAAGCATCGAATGCCACTGAATTGCAAACCGTAAAATGGTACATTTTATGTTATTAGTATTTAATCATCATAATAAAAGAATTACCCAAGGATTTATTTAAAATGCAGCTTCTTGGGGGATTTTCTTTCTTTTTTTAAAAATTAACTTTTATTGGAGTAGACTTGCTGGGGGCTTTTCTTTAGAAATCATGATTCTGCAGGTCTGGGGAATCCTAGGGGCCTGCCACTGAAAAAAAAAAAAAAAAAAGTGGAAGCAGGAAGACCAGACAGGAAGAGGGGGACTTGGACTAGGATGGTGACAGTGGCAGTTAGATTTAGAAAGGTAGGGGACATATCCTGGAGGGGGTGTCCACAAAAAATGATCATGGCTGGAACGTAAGGTAAAAGAAGGATCAAAGATGGCTCGCAGGCTTTTGACGTGAGCATCTGGTTGGAGAATGGTGCCCTTTACGGAGCAGGGAGATTCTACAGGAGCAATACACTTGGGAAGATTAAGGGTTTTGTGCCTGCTTAAGCAAAGTTATACCTTTTCTTGAAGAAGGTGCCAATGCAGAGGTTGCTAGATGCCTATTATAGCCTGTCTATTCCCTCTTTCTTTTTTTTTTTTTTGCGGTACGCAGACCTCTCACTGGCATGTGGGATCCTCCCGGACCGGGGCACGAACCCGTATCCCCTGCCTCGGCAGGTAGACTTGCAACCACTGCGCCACCAGGGAAGCCCAGACTAAATTAACCTTCTGTTGTTACCTCCATCCCGCCTCTGTTCTCTGCTCTGGGTTCTTTCTTGGACGGGTTTGTCTTGCCTTGGGGGTGGGTGTGGGTGGGTGGAGAGCAGTTTCCTCCTCATTTCCAGTTGCCTCTGGGGGAAGGCTGCCCGCAAAGTGAGCTGCCATTAGACATACGTCCCGAGCCCCCAGGGACTAATGAGAACCCAAATATCATCACCCTCTTCCTTTGTCTTCATTTCCTGCCCATCTTTACAAGATCATTGATAGCTGGGGGAGCCTGCTAAGAACACCTAACCAGGAATTGCTCCTGCTGTTGTATTTCCAGCAGGGGGCAGAGCACACAACCTGTACAGTTCCTGGACCGGGTCACCTCACACCACGTGCTCTTTGGCCACCTCTCACCTCAGTCCTGACCTGTCGAATCCCCAATCTGCCATCAACAACCCCCAGTTGGTTTTCTTTCCTCTTCTGTTGCCAGGTGCTACCGGTCCCTTCTTCCAACATCATTAGGCTAGTATTAGTTAACGTGTAGCTATTTTCTTTTCTTCATTTAAAATTTCAAATGCATGAACACTCCTTGTAAAAATTAAAATAATTGAGAAGCATAGAAAGTAAAAAGGTGAGAGTCCTTCCCTCACTGGACTCATCCTGGTCCCCAAAGTTAACCACGGTGAGTAGTTTTGTGTTCCTCCTTCCAGAACTATTTTTCAGAATGTAATTTAGACTCATGGAGTTTTAGGACAGATGTGCACAATTTATAGAAAATAGTGGATGAGGGTGAGGCAGGAGGTAGATGGGCTCCAGGTTAGACATTTACAGGCAGCCTCCTGTTTACACTTCCAGACAGAAATAACAACAGGAAAAGGGTAAATAGCTGGACTTTGCCTCCAGTGGACACTTTAAGATAACAATAATGGCAGGGGCAGAGAGGAGCTGAGCCCTGCCCAGATAAGAGATAAAGAGACCACGTATCCCATTCTTGAGGTCAAGGAGACCTTCCCGACTACACATGCGCAGAAAGGCTCCTTGGGGATCAAAAAGGGAGGGGGTGTCACCCCATAGTAGGTGATGTCAACCTACCCATAGGCCTCTTCCCTAGAATCCATCTTGGCTAAGAGAGGCGAACACACATAGGGGAAGACCCTGAGTTAAACCAGACATGGACTCAGAGCCAGGCAAAGCAAGATGATTGGCCAGAGGAAACCCAGAAGAAATGCCCCATAAAAGTGATTCAAACTACCACGAGGGCACGACTCTCTCCTGAACCCGCCTGTGTGTGTCTATTCACACACATTCTTTTTCCTCAATAATAAATACTTTACTGGTTTCACTACTTTCCATCTCTTTGTGGAAATTCATTTCTACAAAGCCGATGGGGCCAGGGCCTTGTCACTGGCCACTGGCCCTCGTGGTCTAGTGGTTAGGATTCAGGGTTCTCACTGGCGTGGCCTGACTTCAATCTCTGGCCGGGAAACCAAAATCCAGCTTAAAGCCACCGCAGGCCAAGGCCACCGCAGATCAAAGGGAATCGCAGCCCTGGGGTCTGGGCTGACTCCACCTGTCTTCTAGGACTTGCAGCATTTGAACCTGACTCCACGTTTCAATACTTGTCTCCTCCTGGGCTTCCTGGCCACCACACCTTGGCTGTTCTCATTTCCTCTGGGGTCTTCTCTCCTCTGCCCTCCCCTAATGTCTGGCGTCCTTCTGGGCTCTGTTCTCCTCTCTTTAGGTCGATGGGGCACAGAACATATACTCTCTTCTTCAGACCTGCAAACACACACCCGCTGTTGAAGTATGTGCCGAGGGAAAGCTGAGTGGGGACCAACTGTGGCCGGCAGTCCAACTTAGGATGTACAAGCAAGTTCTAGCCTTGTTCCAAGTGGGGTCCATATCCTCACAGAAGATTGCTACTATTATTGCTACCACTGCTGTTACTGAACCAAACTTGGGTCAGCTCGCCCTTCGGCAATAAAGCCAATCTACTGACACCCCGTTGTGTGAAGGAAAATGCAGTGTTTATTGCAGGCTGCCACACAAGGAGTCTGAGACTGCCAGTGCCCAGAAAGCTCAAACTCCCTGATGGGTTTCAGCAAGGCCAGGTGAGGGAGGGGCATCTCAGGGTATGTAACCAGCTCATACACAATTCTCTGATTGGTTGATGGTGAGGGAACAGGGCAGTGTCACAGGGTTCACATTATCAATCCTTAGGAGCCAGTAGGTCTGGGAGCTAGGTGCACGTGGTCATCAAGTAGTTAATTTCTTCCATTTAGCGGGGGTTTTAGCATCTGTAAAACAGCTCAGGAAGTGCGCATCAGGTACTTTTATCTAGGTACTTCAGAGAGGAACTAAAGCAAAGGGTGTGGGGGAGGGGTCTGTCTCGGGAAGACCCTATAGGGTCCTGCTCGATTACCCTGCTGCAACTACTGCTGGCATTTTGGTTGGCTGAAGAGGAGCTCAGACCTTATGGTAGAAATAAACTCCTTCCACTCCCATCACCACCATGACCAATATCCCTTTGCATCCATTGATGGTCATGGGAGCTATTAGTGTATAACCTACTGTATAACTGGCTTAGGAAGGAGGTATTAGGATCCTGGATCTGAGCCCATGAGGCAAGGCAGGAACAGTGGGAGTGAGGAAAGGATGACATGGCATCTGTATCTGCTGGACTCCGTGGAATAAGTTTGAACCTCTGTCATTAGAATTGTAAAGAACGTGTGCTATAGAATTGTTTTTCAAAATCTTTTTTTAGGGGGTGGGTGGGGTATATAACACACATATAGAAAAATTCATAAAATGTAAGTGGACAGCATGAGGAATTGCTACATAACAGACACCCATATAAGTAACCACCACCCAGATCAACAGCTAGAACAACCAGCCCCCAAGAGCCTGCACATACTGCTTTACTTTTGAAACCTTTTCCTTCCCACCCCCAAAAGGAAACAATGCTCCTGGGTTTTTGGTAATCAGCCCCTTGTTTTTTTTTGTTTTTTTGTTTTTTTGTTTTTTTGCGGTATGCGGGCCTCTCACTGTTGTGGCCTCTCCCGTTGCGGAGCACAGGCTCCGGACGCACAGGCCCAGTGGCCATGGCTCACGGGCCCAGTGGCCATGGCTCACGGGCCCAGCTGCTCCTCGGCATGTGGGACCTTTCCGGACCGGGGCACGAACCCGTATCCCCTGCATCGGCAGGCGGACTCTCAACCACTGCGCCACCAGGGAAGCCCCACTTTTTTTTTTTTTTTTAAGCTCATTTTACTGTTGAGGGACAATCGGGTTGTTTCCAATGTTTGGCTTTTACAAAGATGCTGTCTGCAGAACTGTTTTTTCTGAGAGCCTTTGCTACTGTTGGGGAAACAAGCAGTTGCAATGATGCAGCGATGGGAAGGGGCCAGTTCTGTGCAGAATCTACCCTGTGTGGAGTTCCGAGGCCTCTTTGCTTTGTGAGCGTTGGGAGGTGGCACCTCAGTGCCGGCACAGACATTCTCACGAGGGACACTGTCAGCTAGTCGTTCCTTTATGTGGCTTCCTGCATCTCGGTCTGAAACAGAGAGAGGAAGAACTTGGCAACTTTTGTGTTTTCAGACGGGTGTGTGAGTGCAGGTGAGGTTGCTCCTTGGACACAGGAATGGGGTGCAGGCAGGAGGCTCAGAGGTACTGTAGTTTGGGTATAAGTGTAAATGTCCCATATGTGAATCCGCTGTAGCCAAGATTTTCCCCAGACCTGTTGACTAGTGGGGAAGCGGCTATGGTTGACCACCTGGGTGGGTGGGTGTGTTACTCATTGGGTCTGGGATAGGTGATGGCAGGATTTTGTGGGTGGCATTGGAGTAGAAGGGCCTGCCTCCTTCCCTCTGACTGACCCTGCAGCAGATGTAGCTCATCAAGATGGCACTGGAATGAAATACTCATATATGTGCAGATCAGCAATGACTGGTGGTGATCTTGCAGGGTCTAGAAGAGCCGCCCTGTGCCAGAGAACCAGGTCTGGTCCTGGTTCTGGTCCATTGGCTAAATAAAGCAGACTTTCTTTCCTTGCCCCCTCTGTTTCAGTGAAGATCACCTCCAAGAAGCTCTCAGTATCCTGGCTTCAGAGATGATGTGATGAATACTGATTGAATACTTATTATGTGTCAGGCACTGGTTGACACACTTTTTATGTATATGTATTCAAGGTTCAAACATCACTCTGGGTGAGAAAATGTGTATGTCAGCTTCTGCTGTGTAACAAAACTTCCCCAAAGGTAGTGTCTTAAAATAAGAAACACTTATTATTTCTCACAGTTCTACGGGTTTGCTGGGAGTTTATTTTGACTTGGGCTGGCTTGGCTGTAGCTGGATAGTCTAGGATGGCCTCACTCACATATCTGGCAGTTGGCCTGACATTAGCTGGGGTGACAGCCACATGCCTCTCATCAGCCAGCCCACGCTTGTTCACATGGTGGTGAAAATGTTCTCAACGGCAAGAGAGAGTAAGCCCTAGTATGCAAGCACAACTCCAGCTTCTTCTTGCATCACATTTGCTGGTGTCGCATTTGTCAAAGCAAGGCACACGGCTAAAATTAGATCATAGAAGTGACCTACTCAAGGTATGGTAAACAGTCCACTACAGACTCTTATTACCCCCATTTTACTGAGGAAGAAACTGATGCTCAGAGAAGTTAAGTAACTAGCTCCAGGTCACACAGCCGCTATTGGACAGAGCTCAGCCTCAAATCCAGGTCTATCTGGTGGCTAAGTCTGTGCCTTAAGCCCTATTTATATTGCCTCCTTCCTCAGACCTGAGCCCTTGTGTCCCAGTGCACCAGTTCTGGAGAGGAGAGATGAACTCACTTAACCAGCCTCCCCCAAGGGGCCACTCAATTGTAGAGCCTGGCAGTTGCCTATATCGCCAGCCAGGCTTAGCAGCCTCTGCAGCTCTGAAGAAAAAATATCCTCATGAATCTGACCAATAGTTCAGCTATTGCACTGGATTCTGTGCACTTGGATTAGTCTTGGGAGGTCACGTTCCGTAGAATGTAGGAAATGGATGGAAAGAATAAAAGATGGCAGCAGAAATGGGCCATTATGCTGCACATAAACGTATTAAATGCTCAATGGGCAACCATTAAACACCCACTGTGTCTGAGCTAGATCCTGATTGCTCAGGAGAAGTGCAGGCAGGGGAACATTTATTCTCTGAAGCATTGATTTCAATAATGTGTGTTAAGGTAAAGAGTCTCCAAATGAAGTCACTTATGCTAAGCCCCGTATCACCAAACCAAGACTTAATTACAGGTTCAGCTCTCCCAGAAATGGAATCTTAAACCAGTCAATCAGAAATTGCCTGGTCAGAATGTAAAATAGTTGGCTGGTGGGAAGCAGCAGCATGGCACAGGGAGATCAGCTTGGTGCTTTGCCAGGACTTAGAAGGGTGGGATAGGGAGGATGGGAGGGAGGCTCAAGAGGGAGGGGATATGGGGACATGTATATGCATATGACTGATTCGCTTTATTGTGCAACAGAAACTAACACAGTATTGTGAAGCAATTATACTCTGATAAAGATCTACTTAAAAAAAAAAAGAAATTGACTGGTCAGCGTTAGTTAAGTAACATGCCTGATAGATCCCTGCCCTCCCCTGTAAAGAAATGATCTTGCAATAACCAATCCACTTTTTGCCTAGTACAACTTCCTTGTTCCTGCTCCCTTCTGTTCACAAAATTTCATGCCTTGTATAGCTCTTCCGAGCTCCTCTCTGTCTGCTAGATTGGATACTGCTTGATTCATGATTTATTGGGTTGAATTTTGTTTTTTAACAATGGATATCAAGAGTAAGATAAAAGACTCTTAGACTTGGAAACTACAAGATAGTAAGACCTCGAGATTCAAGAGAGGTGGGAAAAGCAGGGCATCTTTTCATAATACTGCTAGTGCAGACAGCCTCTTATTAGGTTGTTAGAACCTGTACCAACTTCTAACGAGATCTGAGACCACCATCTCCTTTTAAATTTAAGGTCTACTCCAAAAAGACATTTTTTGATGACTCTGGGAAAATGGGGTGAGCATGCAAATTTGGGGTAAGGATTGAAGGAATAAAATCTCCAAACCCCAGTTTAGATTTGCAATCAAGCTGAAACTCTTCAGTCCCCCAGGGCTTACCTTTAAAAGAACAAAAAAGCTATTTGTAAGAAACAGCGATCTAGATTTGCATTTGAATGTGGTGCCGATCAATGCTTATTAGCAGGAATACAATGCACACCATTAGCAGGAAGGTAGCTTTGGCAACTGCTCGTTAGTTTCCTAGATTTAAATAAGTAACTAACAGGTGATCCGGATGCTCCCGTGTCTGATGAGATCCAATGGCATCTATGATTTCCCACTTTTCTCCCCAGGGCAAGGCAACGTTCTGCAGGAATAATTGTATTCTCCTTTCCCTCCATTCTCACTCACACATGCCTCCAGGCTCCTCTGTACTCCCAGGGTTATAGGATGTCAAAACTTGGAAGGACTGTAGGCATTTCTTGGTCAGGACATTACTTAGGAGGAAATTGTAGTCCCAAGAGGGTAGTAACAAACTGGTCATCTGAGAAGTCAGGAAAGAATCTGTTTATTACACACACTCCCTTTCTTCATTGAAAGGAAGGACACTCCATGGGTTGAAGGAAGAATGGAAACACACAATGGGGCGACCACTTTGTGGAAGATCCCTGGATGAGACTTGCAAAGGAGAGCAGAGCTCTCTGCCTGAAGGACTGGAGAACTGGGGCCAGGCACAACTTTTTTTTTTTTTTTTTTTTTGGTATGCGGGCCTCTCACTGTTGTGGCGTCTCCCGTTGCGGAGCACAGGCTCCGGACGCGCAGGCTCAGCGGCCATGGTTCACGGGCCCAGCTGCTCCGTGGCATGTGGGATCTTCCCGGACCGGGGCACGAACCCGTGTCCCCTGCATCGGCAGGCGGACTCTCAACCACTGCGCCACCAGGGAAGCCCCAGGCACAACTTTTTTGTTTGTTTGTTTGTTTCTGTGGTACGCGGGCCTCTCACTGTCGTGGCCTCTCCTGTTGCGGAGCACAGGATCCGGACGCTTAGGTTCAGCGGCCATGGCTCACGGGCCCAGCCGCTCCGCGGCATGTGGGATCTTCCCGGACCGGGGTACGAACCTGTGTCCCCTGCATCGGCAGGCGGACTCTCAACCACTGCGCCACCAGGGAAGCCCCAGGCACAACTTTCGGCTGGAAGAAATGTAAGCAGCTTTTGGCAGCAAAGAGTTCTCTGCAGGAGGCCCCCTTATCCTGTCACTAACCTGAAACCAGGCACCCCCATGCTCTACTCATCTCTGGCCCTAGCACACCTTTCACATCTTTTGACCACACACTACCTTGCCCAATCTGTTGGTTCTTTCCATATATTAAAGGAGTAGAAATGAAGAATAAGTAATTAAGTGATGACCAGGTCTCTTCCCTAGCTCCCCCTTCAGTAATCTTGGGAACAAACTGTGTGAACAAGATAGCATCTAAAAAAAAATTGTTGCAGGAAGGGGGACCCCTTCCAGGGCCCAAGAGTGGGCTCTTGTCTAACACTCGGTAATGAACTGTCCAAGGAGACACACTTGCTGAAAAAGCAAGAGACTTGATTGGGAAGGGGCGCCCGGGAGGAGAGCAGCAGGGTAAGGGAACCCAGGAGAACTGCTCTGCCACGTGACTTGCGGTCTCGGGTTTTATGGTGATGGGGTTAATTTCCGGGGTGGTCTCTGGCCAATCATTCTGACTCAGGGTCCTCCCTGGTGCCATGCGCATCGCTCAGCCAAGATGGATTCCAGGGAGAAGGATTCTGGGAGGTTGGCAGGACATAGACTGGCATCTCCTCTCTCCTTTTGACCTTTCCCAAATTCTTACATTTCTGGTAGCTTGTTAGTTCCGCGTTCCTTACCAGGACCTCCTGTTGTAAGGTAACTCATGCAAGTGGTTACTATGGGGCCTCGCCAAGGTAGGCAGTTTCAGTCAGTGGTTCCCCTAACAAAATCACCAGAAGCTGACAAGCCTGCACACAGTGGGGGATGGCGATGACTCTGACCCCCTATCTCCATGATTAACTGACATTACCTCCCTTTTTCCTTTTAAAAGCTTTGAAGGCTGAGCAGAATCCGTGGAGATGGTTTTTGGGGACGCTAAGTCCACCATCTCCCCAGACTACTGGCATTCTGATTAAAAGTAACTTTCCTTTCCACCAACTTTCCTCTCTGTCTCTGACTCTCTGGTTTTCGAGCCGTGAGCACCTGGACCTGATTGGGTAACAGAAACGTGCTGAGAGATTCACCAGGTCACAGGGGCTCACTGTAAAGGGAAACTTCTTAGGCCTAACTCTGCTGTGGGCGTTAAGGGAGCCCCTGGGACAACAGCTGGCCCATAGGAGCTAAACAGCACAGTGGTTGCAAGCCCAAGTGTTAGAATTACATGGACTTACGTTCAAGTTCCAGCCTTTCCACCAGTCTCCTGGGGTGATTCTTGGGCACGTTAATGTTTGAGAACTGCTGATCTGGCCTGTCCTGTTCTGATAATTTATGCTGGACCCTAGGAGATTGTATTTGAGGAGGGAGGAGGATGAATCCCAAGGTGAAGCCCACTCCTGTGAGCGGAGCATAATGAAAATTTAGTTTTTCCTAGAAAACAAGCGTTTCCTCTTCCTTTTTTGTAATAGAACTTCCTTTTTTCTGTTTTCTATTTTTCAGCTACCATCTGTCCTCCATGTGATCTTATTCTTCAGGGGAAGTGGTCTCTGCTCCCAGGAAGTGGCATAATTGGTCTAAACAAACCATATTTTCGTATCCCCTTTGTTTAATGATGGGCTTAGGCATGGGGACATGAGGTGATTCTGGCCAAGGAGACGCGAGTGGAGCCTGTGCTGGGGCTTCTGGCAGAGGTTTTCCTTGTTGATTGAGAGGACACAAAGAGGGAAGAAGCAGTCCCTCTACTGACTCTGGATACTGTTGTGAGAAAGTACCACCTGGAGCTTGGGCAGCCACCTTGTGGTCATGAGGAGGCTGCTAGGTCAAAGGCGGCAGAACAGAACAGCAGAAGGAAGCTGGGATTTACTGATATAACAGAGCTGCTGAATCAACCAACTCTGAAACCATCATTTTATTATGTGAGATAATATTTCCTCAAAGTCTAAAGACAGATGCATTGGTAGGTTCTGTTTCTTGCGGCTGAAAGTTTCTCTAAAAAGAGAGATGGAGATGTACACTCTGGAGCCCTGAGAAAGGAAACACTGATGAAGGGAAGAACCTGAGGCCGGAACAGCAAGTCTAGGAACTAGACTGTATCTCTAAGGAGAGTGGTGAGGAGTGGCCTGACCTTTACCACAGCCTAGTGGCTAAAATCGAGGACTCTGGAATGAGTGCCTGAGTTCAAAGTCCAAGTCCATCACTTAACTGACTATGTCACCTTGGGCAAGTTACTTAACCTCAGTTTTCTCATCTATAAAACAGGATCATAATAGTACTATATAATATGATTTGAGAAGGTTAAATTAGTAACCTGAAGTACCAGGCAGTACCTAGCCCATGGTGAGTACTACATAAATATTAACTATGAGGTGAGTAATATTTAGCAATCAGTTTTCCTTTACATGTTGTAATTCCCCTTTGTAAAAAAAAAATAAACTCTTTATTTTGAAATAATTATAGGTTTATATGCAGTTGTAAGTAAAAATACAGAGAGATCCCATGTACCACGTACCCTATTTCTCCCAATGGTAACATTTTGCAACACTCTTGTCCAAAATCAGAATCAGAATCTTGACATAACTACAGTGAGGATGCAGAATATTCCCATCACAGCAAGGGTTTCTCTTGTGCCATTTTATAGCCACACCCACCTTCTCCTACCTTCACCCCCTCCTTAATCCCTAGCAACCACGAATCTGTTCTCCATTTCTTTGATTTTGTCATTTTAAGAATGTTATATAAATGGAATCATATAGGATGTAGCCTTTGGGGTTTGGCTTTTTTTTGCACTCAGCCTAGTTCTCTGGAGATTTATACGGGTTGTTGTGTGTATCAATAGTTTGTTCCTTTTTAGTGCTGAATGGTATTCCATGGTGTGGATATTCCATGGTTTGTTTAGCCATTTATCCAGTGAAGGACATTTGGGTTGTTTCCAGTTTGCGGCTATCACGAATAAAGCTGCTGTAAACATTCATGGAGCGATGTTTATATGAACATAAATTTTTATTTCTCTGGGATGAATGCCCAAGACCACAATTGCTGGGGCCGTATAGCAGTTGCATTTTTAGTTTTTTAAAGAAACTGACAAATTGTTTTCCAGAATGGCTATAACATTTTACATTCTCACTAGTGACGTAGGTTTCTTTGCATCCTTGCCAACATTTGGTATTGTCATTATTTTTTATTTCCGTTATTTTGATAGGTGTGAGGTGATGTCTTACCATGGTTTTAGTTGGCATTTCTCTCTTTCCATGTGCTTGTTTGCCATCTGTATCTCCTCTTCAGTAAAATGTCTCTTCATATCTTTTGCCCATTTTCTAACTGGATTGTCTGTGGGTTTAGTTGTTGTTGAGTTTTGAGAGTTCTTTATGTATTTTAGATACTAATCTTTTGTTGGATGTGTGTTTGCAAATATTTTCTCTCAGTCTATAGTCTGTCTTTACCTCCTCTTGACAAGGTCTTGAGATCTTACTCAAATATTTCAGAGGAAGATGAGAAGACAGGAGGACGCTGGAGCTCAGGTGTTGGATAATATCATTTAATAAATGATATGTTTTTATAATAATGAATGTGAGCTAGGAATGCAGGGTGGAAAGGGAAAGTGGAGTGAAAGAAGGCATTTGAGTCTCCCCGCCCTAGCCCTCATGACCCAGAATTGGAAATTATCCCTAGTGAAAACTCCCATATGAGAGGGTTAAGGGAAACTACCCCTGGGAGAACCATCTCCTGGCAACAGCCAAGAAGATGGGAAAAGGTGGCAGGGGGCTGAGGCAGGACCTAAACTCTGCAGGATTGGGAAAACCCCCAAGAGAAAAAGAGCTGGCTGCTCCCCTCGCCACTCAACAATAAGGAGATTTACGATCTCAAATAAGAAGAATTATGGAAGTAGACAGCTCTGGGTCTGTTCAGAGAAGACAGACCATCGAGACTATCAAGGTTGCTTGGCCAGTTGCCGAGTGTTAAGGTGGAAGATTGAACATGGGAACATGGACTCTGTTTCTCATATTCGCTCAATACAGGCGTTCCCAGATCAAAGAAAGACAGGAGAGACTGGAACATTTGGAAAGGAAAACTTAAAAGTTTAAAAAGGGCTGGTGGAACTAGAGGGAAGAAGGAAATGTTAGGAAAGATATAGCAACTTGAAAGATCATCATTGCAAATTTGAAAATGTAGGTTTTTTTTTTTTTGCGGTACGCGGGCCTCTCACTGTTGTGGCCTCTCCCGCTGCGGAGCACAGGCTCCGGACGTGCAGGCTCAGTGGCCATGGCTCACAGGCGCAGCCGCTCCGCTGCATGTGGGATCTTCCCGGACAGGGGCACGAACCCGTGTCCCCTGCATCGGCCGGCAGACTCTCAACCACTGCGCCACCAGGGAAGCCCGAAAATGTAGCTTTGAAGCCAAATCCAGCCTCTGTACCCTGACACTGAATTAAATCTTGGAGACAGAGTTTTGGGTGAAGTAGAAAAGAATAGCTTTATTGCTTTGCCAGGTAAAGGGGGCCACAGCGGGCTAGTGCCCTCAAAACTCTGTGTCCTGACCTGGAGGGGTCAGTGAGGAGATTTACAGTAATGGTTCCAAGAGGGTGTGCAGCTTGTGGACGTTCTTCTGATTGGTTGGACAGTTAACTTCTCCCACCTGGTGGTGGTTTCGATGTCTGCAAAACAACTCAAGGATACTGTTGTGTGTATCCCTCCCCCTTTTCTCTTTTTAAAGCTGCACCATGAGCCATGTGGGATCTTAGTTTCCTGACCAGGGATCAGACTTGTGCCCCCTGCATTGGGAGCCCGGAGTCTTAACCACTGGACTGCCAGGGAAGTCCATGTGTATCCCTTGATGGGGAACCAGGACCTTGCCCCAAGGCTGCACTATTGTTTATTTTGACTGTTCCTACCTTGTCTTACATCCCCCCCCTTCCATAATTAACAACTGCTTGAACCTGCCTGCTGGAACTCAAGGAGGCTTGAATGAAGCCTATTTCCTGTAATCAAAGAAATGGGGGACACAGAAAGGCTTTTGTGCCCAGGAGTTCCACAGGGTCCTGCTCGGTATCAGCTTCTCAGTGATGATGTTGGAGCTGGTTCTCTCTCTCTGGAAAATGAGGATTTCTGTAAAGTGGGGAGGGTGATCATTTGCCTGGATATGAAATCCTTCTAAAGGGGAAATAAGATCACTTAAATGTCATTTGATCTCTCAGTCTCTTTTTACTTCCAATGATTTTATTCCTCTGTTGTAAAAATAGGGCATGTTCCTTAAAAAAAAAAAAAAAGGAAACTATTAACAAGATGACAAAAAAAAAAAGAAGGATTAAAAAAATACTCATAATCCTGCTACACTGGCAAAGCTACTCTTGTATATTGGTTACATGATTTTACATTATTTTGTTTAAATGCTACAAAGTTTGAAATTGGTATCCTGCTTTTAATTTTTCCCTTTCCATTATATTGTGAATAGTTTTCCTTGTTATTATGGACTTCTGGTCAATGTAATTTTTAATGCTGCTTAATAATAAATCAAGTAGCTGAACGGTAATTTCCTGAATAAATCTTTCCCATTAGTTGGACAATTTAGCTTGTTTCCAGTTTTTGTCTATTAAATGGATGCTTTGGTGAAAACTGCAGTGAGAATACCCATAGTCAGTCACCGTTCAGCGAGCACTTACCGGGCCAAATGGTTTACAATCCACATTTATTTGATCCTCACAACAACACAACTGGGCAGAAGCCACTGTGGTTTATTCCACTTTTTTATTATTAAATTATAAAAACAAAATAAAGCAAGTCAAGCAGAACTAAAGGGACCTAAATGGGAAGGTTCAACTCCTCCTCCCCTTGCCCTCCAAGCTCACCAATCCCCCTTCCCAGAAATAACACTGGTGTATTTCTTATGCATCCTTCCAGAAATTTTCTGTTCACCTCCAAACACAGAAATCATGGCATATATTTTACTCTGAAACTTCCTATTTGAGCAAACTATCTCAAACGTCTTTTTATGTTTAGATATATTGATCTATGAGACAGCCACAGTTATTTTTACTTTACACTTGGAGAAATTGAGGCCTAGGAGGTGAAGAAACATGTTTTTATGGGTTGAACTGTGTAATCCCTCCAAAAGATATGGTGAAGTCCTACCCCGGGACCTCAGAATGTGACCTCATTTGGAAGTAGGGTCATTGCTAATGTGATTAGTTAAGATGAGGCCATACAGAAGTAGGGAGAGCACTAATCCAACATGACTGGTATCCTTATAAAAAGGGGACATGTGGACACAGGCATTTGCAGAAGGAAAACTAAATGCAGAGACACAGGAAGGCCACCATGTGAAGATGGAGAATTGCGGTGATGCACCTACAAGCCGAGGAACACCGAAGCAACTGGAAAACCATCAGAAAGGAGGAAGAAGCCGGACTGCCCTAACGGTCCAGTGGTTAAGACTCCGCACTTCCACTGCAGGGTGCACAGGTTCAATATTTGGTCTGGGGAACTAAGATCCCACACGCTACGTGGCAAAAAAAAAAAAAAAAAAAAAAAATTAGGAAGAAGCAAATAAGGATTTCTACAGACTTCATGATTTCAAACTTCTAGCCTGGAGAACTGTGAGACAACACATTTATGTATGTACGTATTTTTATAAAGCTATCAGTTTGTTACAGCAGCCCTAGGAAACGAATACACAGCTCAAAGCTTCAAAACTAGCATGTGGCGGGGCTGGAATCTGAACTCAGGGAGGTGTGACCCCAAGGCTAACAGCATGTTTTGTTTTTTTGAGCACACACCTATATGGTACTTAGCCAGTGCCAGGCTCTGTTCTAAGCATTTCACATGGATTTCCCTGCAGTAGGCATCTTCCAACCCCAATGTGGTTCAGTCATTCCTTCCTTGAGGTTATCTGGCAGCTTCCGTCAGGGGACAGGCCAGCACCTTTGTGTTCAGAAAGGAAAAGAACACAGAAGTCAGGTCCCTCTGCCCAGATTGCTTATAAACTCAGTCCACCAAAGCAAGGTTCACATCCAAAGAAGGGGAGTGATTGGCCAAGAAGAGTGGGCACAAAAAAATTTGGGGATTCTCTCGGTGGGGAGAGAACAAGGCCCCTGTGGGCATGGGCAGTCTGGTCTCTAGGTTGTTCTGTCAAGGGATATAGGGGACATATTATCTATTTTTCCTCCAAAAAGATCCTGAGTCCATTCTCACTGAGCAACATTCTGATGCATAGACAGGTTAATGTTTGTGTGATAGGCGCCAGGTCTGGGGATTGTGGTGCAACAGGTCCCCTTTCTCTACAACTGTCTTGGCAGCCATGTCTATACCACACGACCCTAACACCCCTGGACCCATGTGGAGCTGGAGGAATTCGGCACATTCCTGCTGCTCCGGCTCAGAAGCTGTCCTGGCTGTTGACCCTGCTGAGCCCTGGTTGTTCAGCCCTTCCTTGGATTCTGTAGAGCACCCCGGAATCCAGCTAGCACCCTTTTCTTGTTGCAAGTCCCCACTCCTTTTAAAGCTCTAGTCAGAGCTAGTTTCTATATTTGCAAAAGCGCAAAAGCAAAAACCTGAATTCATGTGAATTAGGATGGCTTCTGTGGATCGGAAAAATAAAGGATTAAATGTATTACTTAAAATCATAAAGGCAAGAAAAAGATAAAAATAATAAAGTCACAAGAACAACTAAGCACCTAGAAAAGAACCTACTGTGTTTAGATTCTTAATACATATTTCTTGACTGACTGTAGGAATTCACTAAAAATACTATCATACAAAAACTGGGAAAGCAGGAAAGGAGAATGAAGCTGAGCTAAATTTCACTTCTTTCTTAGCAACGGAGATAGTGTAGCTTCCAGTTGGTAATTTAAGACATACAGGTATAATCATATTATTTAGAATTATAGCGTTAAAACAAGAAAATGTTATTTCAGGAGTGGGAGAGTGTTTGATTTTCAGCATCTTTCTAAACACTGTGTATTCTCAACCTTCTTTCTGTTTTGCTGAGGGATACAAGTCTGTTTGCAAAAGGTCCAGGCTGGGGGCAAGTGGCACTGAAATCCAGGACGCGCCCAGTCCCCCGTCACTAGAAGCATCTTCCCAGAAGGGGGCGCCATTTTCTAACTTGCGCAGAGGCACTTACCGGCTGGCGTCTACCTTGTGTTTGCCAGTTCGACAGAGGAAAATGGTATCTCATTATTGTTTTAATTTGCACTCCCTTAATTGTGTGTGAGATCGAATGTTTTCTCCTATGTTTATACGCCATTTGTATTTCCTTTTCTGTGAATTGCCTTTTCATGTCCTAAACCCTAATGGAAATTCTTTCTCCTCCGTGCAGTACTTTCTTTTTCTTATCTGATCACACTATTACTCAGCTGCTTCCTCTAGTTTATTTTTGGCACACTCGAGCTGCTCTAAGTTCTCCTTTCCTCTTCCTCATGCTCCCCTACTGCCCTCTTCCTCCTGTTTGAATGTGTAGATGCCTCCTAGCACTCATGCTTTGTTTTCTGCCCCTGAGAGGTGAATCAGACACAACTGTGATAGCAACGACCTTCTATCGATGTAAAACATAAAGTCACCATCTTTGTCTCCTCCAGTTCCTTTTATTCCTGAAAACTTTTCTCTCCCTTCTAGATCTTCTGCAAACCCTCTACACTCTCCTATGGGCTTGGATTTTTGGAGCAAAGCCAAGAAATCTTGGCGGTGTTCTGCTTTTTGGACCTGTCATGAACCTCCTCTGGGCCAAGGACTTTCAAAGCTGGCTTTCTGCCTGCTTGGGTGCAGGAAAGACAGTGGGGAGAGGGAAAGTGTAGAAAAATCTGTAAATGAAAGCAAAATATCATTCCACCATGTTTTTATAAACAGAAACAGTTATGCAAGAACCTGAACCCAATACTTGTTAGTGGTTAACTTAGGGGACGGGATCGTCTTTCTTTGTAGAAAAAAAATTTTTTTAACTAGGCTTATGGGAGTTTTTCCTTTTCCTCCTCTCCTGCATTTCCAACCTTAGTAGTTTTCATTGAAATATTTTATAGAAAAAAAATAATAAAATGGTAACATTCAAAGAGTAACAAAGTGTATATAATGAAAATGAAGTTTCTCTTTTATCTGAATCCCGGGGAGCAATTACTATTATCACTTTCTTATGTAAGTTTTCAGACTTGTTCTGTGTATAGTCGGTCTGTCTGTCTGTCTGTAACTCTCTGTCTCTGTCTCTGATCTCTTTCTTTCTCTCCTCATCCTTGACTCTTTTTCCACTAGTGGGTGTATCACATACAGACTTTCATGCCACCACCAGAATATCTTGGAAGTTGTTTAGTATCAGAGCCCATAAAAATCCACCTCATTAAAAAAATGGCTTTGTAGTATTCTTATATGGGAGTTCTGTAATATAACAAACTCTTTTCCCATTAATTGGGAAAGATTATTTCCCATTTTTTGCTACTACAAACAAGGACCGAAAAAATAACCTTGAGCAGACATCTTAGATTTGAGAGTATGTCTAGGATAAATTCCTCAAACTAGAGTTCCTGGGTCAAAGGTTTCCCCCACATTTAAAGTTTTTGATAGTTATCTAATAATTTCCTTTCAAAGAAGTTGTACCAACATGTGCTCACACCAACAATGTGTGAAAGTGTCTGTGTTTATACTTCCTTTTATTTTTTAAAAAATAATTAAATTTTGGCTGCGTTGGGTCTTCGTTGCTGCGCGGGCTTTCTCTAGTTGCAGCGAGCGGGGGCTACTCTTCGTTGCGGTGCGTGGACTTCTCATTGCAGTGGCTTCTCTTGTTGCAAAGCACAGCCTCTAGGCGCACGGGATTCAGTAGTTGTGGCTCGTGGGCTCTAGAGCGCATGCTCAGTAGTTGTGGTGCAGGGCTTAGTTGCTCCGCGGCACGTGGGATCTTCCCGGACCAGGGCTCAAACCCATGTCCCCTGCATTGGCAGGCAGAGTCTTAACCACTACGCCACCAGGGAAGCCCCTCATATTAATTTTTAAAAGATCTTTTTATAATAGAAAATTAGCCCACACTGTTCTATATGTTGTGAATATTTTTCCTAATTTGCAGTTTGTCTTTTGATTTTGTTTAGTATATGTATTTTTTTGCCCCATGGAAATGAAAATTTTTTACCTATTAAAATTCACCAGTCTTTTCTCTTATCACTTCTCAGGTTGTGTCTTTCTTAAAAAGGTCTTCCCTTGTCCAATTTTTAGAAAGGTATAACCATCCAAGACTGTACCAGGAAGAAATGGAAAATATGAACAGACCAATCACAAGTAATGAAATTGAAACTGTGATTAAAAATCTTCCAACAAACAAAAGTTCAGGACCAGATGGCTTCACACGTGAATTCTATCAAACATTTAAAGAAGAGCTAACACCCATCCTTCTCAAACTCTTCCAAAAAATTGCAGAGGAAGGAACACTCCCAAACTCATTCTATGAGGCCACCATCACCCTGATACCGAAACCAGACAAAGATACTACAAAAAAAGAAAATTACAGACCAATATCACTGAAGAATATAGATGCAAAAATCCTCAACAAAATACTAGCAAACAGAATCCAACAACACATTAAAAGAATCATACACCATGATCAAGAGGGATTTATCCCAGGGATGCAAGGATTCTTCAATATACGCAAATCAATCAATGTGCTACACCATATTAACAAATTGAAGAACAAAAACAATATGATCATCTCAATAGATGCAGAAAAAGCTTTTGACAAAATTCAACACCGATTTATGGTAAAAACTCTCCAGAAAGTGGGCATAGAGGGAACCTACCTCAACATAATAAAGGCCATATGTGACAAACCCACAGCAAACATCATTCTCAATGGTGAAAAACTGAAAGCATTTCCTCTAAGATCAGGAACAAGACAAGGATATCCACTCTCACCACTATTATTCAACATAGTTTTGGAAGTTTTATCCATGGCAATCAGAGAAGAAAAAGAAAAAAAGGAATACAAATTGGAAAAGAAGCAGTAAAACTGTCACTGTTCACAGATAACATGATACTATACATAGAGAATCCTAAAGATGCCACCAGAAAACTACTAGAGCTAATCAATGAATTTGGTAAAGTTGCAGGATACAAAATTAATGCACAGAAATCTCTTGCATTCCTATACACTAATGATGAAAAATCTGAAAGAGAAAGAGGCTTGGAGAGGAAGCTAGATCCAGAGAATTGGGAAATGCTCACAATAGTAGATTAGAATAAAGAGGAGGAGAGGGCACCCAGTGAAGGAGTGTGTCTACAAAAGGAGCCCTCCAGTGAGGATAGATTTTAGAGGGCGTGTCTGAAAGATGGAAAGAAGGACATGCTACCAACGATAGGGATGAGGCAGGGCGTGAATTGCTAACAGGAAATTCTAAAGCAGTCTCAGAGCTGAAGCTATGAACAGCCAAGGACCACGAGGAGAACTCCATGGTTATGTCACAGCATGAAGAATGACAAGGGAGGGGAAGGCCCCTGGTGCTGTTGTGCGGATGGAGGAAAGGGAAAGATCCACACTGCTCTGGAGCATCATGGAAGTCTAGCTGAAGATTCATGGTGTTAGGGAGTATTTGTTGAGCAAAGTCCCCCAGGAGCTGGGCATGGGTTCCAGAGCCTGGGGAGGAGCTGGCATGGAACAGAATGGACAGGGAGAGATGCTTCTTTGGAATCTTCTGTGTTGCTATCAGGACTGGATTGAGATATTTAGTCATAAGTCACTAACCCCATATATAATAAAACCCACAGCACTAAACCACAAAAATGCCTAGGACACATTTTTGCTCTCCCTCACATCCTCTTTTATTTATTTATTTATTTATTTATTTATTTTTGCAGTACGTGGGCCTCTCACTGTTCTGGCCTCTCCCGTTGCGGAGCACAGGCTCCGGACGTGCAGGCTCAGCGGCCATGGCTCACGGGCCCAGCCGCTCCGCGGCATGTGGGATCTTCCCGGACAGGGGCACGAACCCGTGTCCCCTGCATCGGCAGGCGGACTCTCAACCACTGCGCCACCAGGGAAGCCCCCCTCACATCCTCTTAGGTTCACTTTTTTACTACAGCCAGCACTGTGGCACCTAGCTGTGCCCAGTTGTAAACAGAGAGCATCTCACTTTAGTGATACTGTACGTGTCACTCTCTGTCCCAGGGCTTTTCTGCCACCTCCAGATGGTGCAAATGTAAGGACCTGCGCAACTATTCTGACTCAGTCACACACCTGGATGTGCCAGGGGCTGACCAGCCACAGAACAACCCTTGACAAACGAAGGATGGGAGCCACGGATGAATCACTCTCCTCTTGAGTCACATATTCTGAAGAGCATCCCCCATGGCTCCTGCAAGGGACCCCCGCAGGACTGAGCCCTAGCTGCCCATAGTGGTAACCAGCTGAATAGCTTATGCCTAGGTGGCTCTCCCTCCTCTGATTCACTTTTCTTCATCCTCCACCTCTTTGGAATCACTTTCCAAGTTAAACCCCTCTTTCAGGCTCTGCTCTTTTGAGGAACGGAGGCTGAAACAATAGTGTTGGAGAAGGTCATGGAGAGGACGCGAGTGGCGGTTGACCCGGGCAGCGGGAGACTCCTCACCCCCACCCCATCCTTGGAATGTGCACATTCGGCCCACTGTTCCCACAGTGAGAGCTGTTCAAAAGACGCAGCCTTGACAGAGCAGTGTGTTGTCAACACTGGGCTAGATATGTGACTGAACCCTGCTAAGGCCGCTACATAAACTTTTCAGATTCTAGCAGGCGGGTGCAGAGATCTACTCATCTTGCTACTGCCTAAGACAAGCCTCGTATGTAAGTTTGTTTGCTTATTACCCTGGCCACCTACCAATCTGGAGTGGCTGCCTCTTTCTTCCGGCTCTCCTTGCCCTCCGTATATGGGCATCAATTTACAAACCAATAAGTAGATGTAAGGAATTCCACCGAAGTTTTCGTTCTTCCATGACTATCTTCATGTCCCGGAGTCACTGATGCTGTTATTCACCAAGGTGCTTCAAGAAGACAGGAAGAAAGATAGGCCCAGGAACCATGATAAACAGGGCAGGGAGAAAGCAGAATGAGGTTGAGGCCTAGTAAGAAATACGCAGACAGGATGGAGGGAAATGAGCAGACAGGCCAACCGTGAGTGTGGCAGAGTTAGGACACGTTACGAGGAGAATAACATTAGAAATAAAGCAGGAAAAATTCCCCATCCTTCGTGGAACAGACCATGTTTGGAGCACTGTGTCTCACTTCCGGGCCCTCCACTTTGATAAAGGCAATGGAACTATGGCATGTTTAGACAAAAGGTCAACTAGATATTCAGGGACTTGTTACTATAATGCAGAAGGAGGTAGGAAGGTTTTACCTGTAGAACTGCTAGGAGAGAGGGGGGGGTATGAGAGCTGTTTTCCAATGTGTGAAGGGTTGTCATATGGCAGAGGCAGTAGATTTATTCTCGGAGTGAAGAATATTATTTGGAAGTTGGAGGGAGCCGGATTTAGCTCAACACAAGGAGAAACTCTTAAATCTGGAGCCTGCCTTCTGTCTTCCAGAGGATCTAGAGGCCTGGGGTTCCCATGCATGGCATGGTTTCCAAACTAAGAAGAAGCAAAGGCAATGACATCAAAAGATCTTAACTTGGACTTCCCTGGTGGTGCAGTGGTTAGGAGTCCGCCTGCTAATGCAGGGGACAGGTTCGATTCCTGGTCCAGGAAGATCCCACATGCCGCGAAGCAACAGAGCCCGTGCACCACGACTACTGAGCCTGCGCTCTAGAGCCCATGAAGCACAACTACTGAGCCCGTGTGCCACAGCTACTTAAGCCCGCATGCCTAGAGCCCGTGCTCCACAACAAGAGAAGCCACCACAATGAGAAGCCTGCACACCGCAACGAAGAGTAGTCCCCGCTCGCCGCAACTAGAGAAAGCCCGCGTGCAGCAACGAAGATCCAACACAGCCAAAAATAAATAAATTAAAAAAAAAATCTTAACTTATCTCATTCCCTCCTTCCTTCCATTCATTCCATCAAATTGCTGAGCACCTCTAATGTACAGGAAGGTCTTCCTTACAGAGAATTGAAAATCTCTTGGTAACTCACATCTTTTGTTCCTAGGCTCTTCTCATGGAAAGAAATAAAAGTCTCCAGTGTTGCTTTCTTCTGTCAGAGACCTTGAAGTGTGGCTCGTGAAACTGAGCATGCCTGTGATAACTATCTCCACATCATGGCAGCAAGAGTCAATTGCATTAGTACATCATTCAGGATACTTCCATTGTAAACAACGTAAACGGACTCTGGCTAACCTTAGAAAAAAATTATTAGATTTTTAAATAGCTGCAGGTAAAACTAAAGGTCAGTCTTTGAGGCCAGGAATCAGGGAGGTTCTAAGTATCTGGGTAGTCAGAAAACATGTACCTATATGTGTACTTATCTGTCTATCATACATCTAGCTATCTGTCTATCTATCTATCTATCTATCTATCTATCTATCTATCTATCTATCTATCTAACATCCATCTCTTGCACTCGTAACCAGCATGTTGTAGAATCTTCCCCACAAGAAGCCAGCTCTACACTTTGCCTTAATTGAAACCTGGCTCTCTAAGGAGGTAATTTCTTCTTCCCCTCTCCATTACCACTGTGAGCAATTTTAGTGTCCTTACAGATCACTTTCCCAACACTTTGGATGACTGTTCTGTGATCTTCTCAACCAACGATCTTCTCCTCTACTCTCTTGTGGCCACACCAGGACTTGGGCATCAGCCAGAACGGCTCTACTTGAAAAGTGTTAAAAGGGACGCTTCCACCTACTGATCACAACTTCCCATCTTCCCACCTCTTCCACACCTTCATTTCCACTTAACCTATTTTTCAATCTCATCAATGCCACTGGTCCCTCAACCTCTTCTGGCTTCACTTTTTTCCCCAGCTGCAAGACTGTGGTCAGTCCAATGAACACCTCTCAGGTCAATAATCCCAATTCTTCCACACCTCTGTCTTTCTGGCCATCCATTTTCTCAGTTCCTATTCTCAGGCTTTTCAGCATGACTGGAGAGGAATCATACTCTCTGGCTTCATGAAAAATTCTTAGTTTCCATCTGTTGTGGTTAATTTTATGTGCCCACTTGGCTGGGCTACAGAGTGCCCAGATATTTGGTCAAACATTATTATGGATGTGTCTGTGAAGATGTGTTTGGATGAGATTCACATTTGAATCAGTAGACTGAGTAAAGCAGATTGCCCTCCCCAATTGTGTGGGTCTTGTCTAATCAGTTGAAGGCCTGAATAGAGCAAAAAGCCTGATTCTCACCTGAGTAAGAGGGAACTCCTCCTGCCTGATGGACTTTGAGCTGGGACATTGGATTTTCCCCACCTTCAGACTTTAACTGAAACATTGGCTCTCTCTGAGTGTAGAGCCTGCCAGCCTTTGGACTGGAACTTACATCACCAGCTCTCCTGGTTCTCAGGCCTTCAGATTCAGAATGGGGCTACACCATCATCTCTACTGGGTGTCTAGCTTGCCTACTCAGCCTGCAAATTTTGGGACTTTCCAGCCTCCATAATCACATGAGCCAATTCCTTACAATAAATCTCTCTCTCTCTCTCTCTCTCTCTCTCTCTCTCTCTATATATATATATATACACACACACACAGACACACACACAGACACACACACACATATATATATATATATATATATATATATATATATATACATATACACCTTATTATTTCTGTTTCTCTAGAGAACCCTAACACACCATCCTTAGCTTGACTTTTATGCTGGTCAAAATCTTTTTATAAATCCTTAGTTGTTCTCTTTTCCACAACACAAGGCTTTACCACTTTCCTCAAGCCCCCACCTGATTGTGTCTCTTTATTCCCAAGTTTTGACTTTACTTCTAGAAAATATATAGGCCAACAAGCTAAAACAACCTCAACTTCTCCCTCCTCCCTTTTGAAACATCTATATTTTCCCAGTCCTTACCACTGTCACTGTGTTCCTCCAGGACAAGGATCCTCTCTAGTTTTCAAGGGTAAGTGTTTCATCTCTTCATCCATTGTATTTCCTCTCTTCTCCCCAGGAGCCTCGCTCCAGCAATTAATTCTCTGTCCTCTGAACTTTCATCCTTTCCCTGCCATTGCCTTCTTTCTCCCCATCTGACGTCTTTATCATCGAAAAATAAAACTCCTTTTCTTAGCACTACCTTTGCTGCAAATCATGATTGTATCACTCTCCATTCAAACGTCTAGAAAAGTACATATGGTATACATTTTAAAGATGTTTTTATTTTGAGGTAATTGTAAATGGACGTGCAGATGTAAGAAATAATACAGAGAGATCCCATATGCCTTTGCCCAGTTTCCTTCAGTGGAAACACCCTGTATAACTGTAGCACAATAGCACGTATAATCAACCGACCTATTCCGATTTCACCAATGTTACATGTACTCGCGTGTGTGTGTGTGTTTAGTGTCATGTGATATATCACATGTTTAGGTTTTGTGACCACCACCATAGTCAAGATAAAGGAGAATCTCATCACTACAAGGATCTCTCATGCTATCTTTTTATGGCCACACCACCTCCCTTCCTCCTTCTCCCTTCCTCTTGGAAACAACTAATATGTTTTCCATTTCTATAATTTTGTCATTTCAAGAATGTTGTATAAATGGGAACATACAGTATGTAATTTTGGGGATTGGATTTTTTTTTCCCTCAGAATAATTTTCTTGAGATCCATCCAAGTTGTGTATATCAATATTTCATTATTAAAATTTTTTTTAGTAGTATTCCTATTCCATATAGATGTACTGTAGTTTTTTTAACCATTTGCCCACATTTGATTGTCTCTATTTTGGGGCTATTATAAAGTTTCTATGAATATTTGTGTACAGGTTTTTGTGTGAACATGAGGTTTTATTTATCTAGGACAAATATCTAAGAGTGCAGTGCAGTTGCTAAGCCCATATGGCAAGCATTTATTTACTTTTATCTACCTATGTATCTATGTATCTATGTATCTATGTATCTATCTACCTATGTAATCTACCTACCTATCTATCTATCTATCTACCTATCTAATCTATCTACCTATCTATCTATCTATCTACCTACCTATCAATCATCTGTCTTATTGTGGTTAAAAAAAACCAGTACATAAAATTTATCATCTTAACTATTTTTACATGTGTAGTTCAGTAGTGCTAAGTATATTCACATTTGTTGTGCAGCATTTGTTCTCCAGAACTTTTTCATCTTGCAAATCTGAAACTATACCCCTTAAACAACAACTCCACTTTCTCCCTCCCTCCAGTTCCTGGTAACTACTATCTACTTTCTATTTCTATGAATTTGACTACTTCTGGGTACCTCATATAAGCGGAATCATACAGTACTTGTCTTTTCCTGACTGGCTCATTTCACTTAGCATAATGTCCTCAAGTTTCATCCTTTTTTGTAGCATGTGTCAGAATTTCCTTCCTTTTTAAGGCTGAATAATACTCCATTGTATGTATCTACCACATTTTATTTATCCACTCATCCACTGATGGACAGTTGTGTTGCTTCCACTTCCTGGCTCTTGTGAATACTGATGTTATTAATGTGAGTGTGCAAATATCTCTTTGAGACCCTGCTTTCACTTCTATTGGGTATATACTTAGAAGTGGGATTGCTGGATCATAAGGTAATTCTATTTTTAATTGTTTTGGGAAACTCCATGCTGTTTTCCACAGCAGCTGCACTATTTTACAATCCGAACAACAATGTACAAGGGTTCCAATTTCTTCACATCACCACCAACACTTGTTATTTTCTCTGTGTGTGTGTGTGTTTTAATAGCAGCCATCCTAATGGGTGTGAGGTAACAACTCATTGTGGTTTTGATTTGCATTTGTCTGTGATGTGAGCATTTTTTCATATGCCTACTGGACATTTGTATATCATCTTTGGAGAAATGTGTATTCAAGTCCTTTGCCCATTTTAAAATAGGGTTCTTTTATTATTTGTTGTAGAGTTGCAGTGTTTTTTTGTTTGTTTTGTTTTCTGTGGTAGAGTTGCAGTGTTTTTAAAAATATTTTCTGGATATTAATCCCTTGTCAAATATATGATTTGCAAATAACTTCTCTAACTCTGTACATTGCCTTTTTATTCTGTTGGTTGTGCCCTTTGATGCACAAAATTTTTCAAATATGATGTAGTCCCAAGCACATTTTGTTTCGTAGGAAACTACCATAGTCTTTTCCAGAGTGACTGCACCATTTTACATTCCCAGCAACAATGTATGAGTGATCTTGTTTCTCTGAATTCTTAACAGCATTTGGTAGTAGCACTATTTTTCAATTTTAGTCATTCTGATGAGTGTGTGGTAATATATTTTTGTGGTTTTAATTTGCATTTTCCTGATGGTTAATGATGTTGAACATATTTTCATGTGCTTATTTGTGATGTGAAATGGCTGTTCATGTCTTCTGCCCACTTTCTAATTTTTTTTTTATTGTTAAGTTTTCAGTTTTTAATATATTCTAGATACTCATCCTTTATGGGTTACAAATATTTTCTCCAGTCTGTAGCTTATCTTTTCCTCCTCTTAACAAGGTCTTTTACAGAGAAAACTTTTTTAATTTTCATGATTTAATCTCCGATTTATCAATTTTTCCTTGCTTTTGGTGTCATGTCTAAAAACTCCGTTATACACTCCCCCATTCTTTCTTCTTTTAGAGAATCATCACTCTCCTTATTCCATAAAAATGTTTAATCTGTGTGGTTTGGTGAAATGGAAGCTAACAAGTGTATGGCCAATGAGAACACTCCATCTCCTTGCCCAGAGATGGTCAGGTCTCTCAAGCTCGACCATTCAAAGTCTCTCTTGAGACTTTCACAAGAGCCATTGGGAAGGATGCCCTCTACTTCTCCAGGTGGAAAAAGATTTTTCTGAGAAGAAGACAAGCAGAACCAAGAAATGGAGAGAAAAGAAGACAGTGTTTCAGTTATGTAGTTTAAACCTCTGAACCCTGGTATGCCTGAAGCTAGCTACCTTTTGATGTTGCTATGATTGAAGAGCCACCAGATCAATTATAAGGGCCACCAAGTCTCCTCTCTCCCACCAAACTGGTTTAAATTGGGTTTATGTGGTACATAATCAAAAGAGTCCTAGGTAATATAGCATTCTATATTTATTATTCCTGTTTTCTCTTCTTTATTTTACACTTTAATTGATAGTCTGTTTTTCACCATATCATGCCCCTGAAACTGCTCTTGCTAAGGTGACCAGTGACAAAAATTTTACAGTCTCTGTTCTTAACCTCTTTGCCATATTTGACATTAAGTTAATGTCTAATTTACTTGCTTCCTAATATTCCTATAATGTCTTTCTCCTTTTTCTTTAGGTCCTACCCATCAGAGACCATGACAGACATCATCACACAAGTTATATCTTTACATGGAGCTTAAACCTCCCCACATCCTTTCACATCCTCTACATTTTTATTTTTTTATTTATTTTATTTTATTTTTTTTCCTCTCTACATTTTATAGCCTCTCCTTAACTAGTTACGTGTGTATTTGGATTTTTGGACCCCAGAACTGGACTTTGCATGTAATTTTCTGGATTCTACATAATATTAAGGATGCTAAGGTTTGATTTTTGGGTAACTACCCATCACAGTTGGCTCGTATTAGGCATGCAATCAGCCAGGATTTCTTCACAGAAATTTTTTTATTTCCAGCCAACCTGGGATGTCTGGCTGTGGGCAAACCATTTTTTGTTGTCTGGGAAATATCACCCCCAACACCTCAACTGATATGCAAAGATAATGTAATACCAACTCAACTATCTTAAACAGAAAGGAAAATTAATTATCTTACATCACCAGAACTTTCAAGGAAGCATCTCTGCAGGTTAACAAAGTCATTGGTTCAACATCGTCATTGAGAATCGTTTTCATCTTCTCATTTGCCATCCTCCGGCTGGTACCTCTCATGGTCCCAAGATGACTAGAGTTCTAGGCATCACTGTGATAGGTTGCAAAAATAGGTACACTATTTTGTAGCTACTCCCATCAAGAGATATAGTCTACTTCTCCATCTCATTAGGGCTTAGTCACGTGACTTGCTTTGGCCAATGGGACAATAGTAAGGAGACACATGAAGACACTTGAAAAGTGCTTTGCACATTGGAGTTGTTGTTTTCTCTTGCTGCACTTTGGAACCTGAGACACTATTTCGTGACCAGCTTGCTGATAGCATAGAAATGAGCCACTTCCCCCACCCCCCAGCTGACTCCCTCTAGACCAACCAGCTTGTCAATTGTCAGACATGTGAGTGAGGCTGTCCTGGACCATCCAGCCCCAGCTGAGGAAGCCCAGGCCACAAGAACCACCTGGCCAACCCACAGAATCATAAGAAATAATGAATGATTCTATATTAAGTCACTAGATTTGGGGGTGGTTTGTTACGTAGCACAAGCTAATCGATACAATCACATACAGACACAACAGCATACATTAACAGGAGAGTGCCCATCTTGACACTGTACCTGTTTTTAGTCAAGAATGTTTCCTTATGTATCATTGGCTAGAGTTGCATCCTTCTATTCCTAAAACCATCCCTTGCAAAGGGAATAGAATTACCATGATTGCCTTGGAAAAACACTGGAGTCATGCAGAGAGGAGTAGACTATCCTCCAAGTGGAGCTCTGCCAAAAAAAAAAAAAAAGCCTTCTGTCTTTTTGGCAGAATGCTCCACGGTGGATGGACAATTAGTGAAGGGGCAGTGGGTTTTCCGTAGGCATGCAATAGGCATCTACTATAGGTGGGCCCCGGAAATTGTGTTTCCTGATTCTCCTCATCATCCCCATCTCCAACTATGGCTCATTGGACTAGGGATGCACTGGGACAGAAACTGTGTATTTGGAATTTAGACTATGTGATAGTGCCTGTGGGGGATGGGAAATGTATCAGGTACTTTAGGGGGCTGTGAGGAGGTTTTATGCCATGAATGGAGAGAGAGAGACAGAGACAGGGAATCTAGTTAATGTTTTTCCATTTTCTAGATCCAGTCTCTCCTGGGGCTTGGCTAGCTTTCTGCTCTTGGCTTCGTGAAACACTTCTGTCATTCTTTAATACTAATTTCCCCTTCATTTGCTTGGGCTAGCCCTAATGAGCTTCTGTCGCTCACAATTAAAGTGTTTATTTTATTTTAATTTGGTTGCATTGGGTCTTTGTTGCTGCACGCAGGCTTTCTCTAGTTGCATGGAGTGGGGGCTACTCTTCATTGCGGTGTGCGGGCTTCTCATTGCAGTGGTGTCTCTTGTTGCAGAGCTCGGGTTTTAGGCGTGCGGGCTTCAGTAGTTGTGGCACGTGGGCTCCGTAGTTGTGACTTGCGGGCTCTAGAGTGCAGGCTCAGTAGTTGTGGCCACGCATGGGCTTAGTTGCTCCGTGGCATGTGGGATCTTCCTGGACCACGGATCGAACCCATGTCCCCTGCATTGGCAGGCGGATTCTTAACCACTGCGCCACCAGGGAAGTCCCCAATAAAAGTGTTTTTAACTCACTGTCCTTATGAAAAGATGCCAAACCTTACTCATGATAAGATAAATGGAAATTACACTCAGATACCATTTAACACTTATCAGATTGGCAAAAAGAGAATGGTCTAAATACTTTATTGGTAAGGATGTGGGGAAATAGGCACTGTTATCATGACCGGTGTGAGTGCAAAAGGTTGTAGCCCCCGTGGAGGGCAAGTTGGCGCCATCCATCAACCTTGAAAATGCTCTTACCCTTTGACCTAGCGATCCTAGCTCTGGGATTTATTCTACAGATGCACTGTGGTGGGGAGAACATGATGATTTGCAATAGTAAAAGTTTGGAAATACCAAAGTATTCACCCACTAGGGACTATTTAAACTATTCAGGTACATCCTTACATGGAATGCAATGCAGCTGTAAAAATTAATGAAATTCTCTATGCTCTAATATGGAAAGGTCTCCAGATAGATTGTTAAGTAAAACAAACAAACAAAGTGCACAATATTGTACATAATATTGATATCTTTTGTGTCAGAAAGAAGGGAAGGAAGAATATATAAGAAAATTTATTCTCATTTTTAAATATTTAGGTGGGTAAATTTGATAAAGAAAGTATGGAAAGATGAACAAGAAACTAAGAAATGAATAAACATGGTTATTTCTAGTGGGTGGAAAGAATGGCTGGGGTGGGAGTTCACTTCCCAATGACAATCATTTGATATCAGTCTGATTTTTGCAAATGGGAACACATTAACTGTTCTAAAACTGAGTATAAGTAAAAAGTCATTTTCCAATTCAAATATTCTATCATTCCATTCTATCCTGTTGTCTGAAGAATTCAGGGTGGTACAAAGAAAACATGCTAGGTTGATACCTTGCCACTTGTTTATAAAAACACCTAAACCTGGAATGTACTGACAAAAATCCAAAAACATACAAGGTGTGCAAGAAATATCCCTCTCACCAGATGGTTTCTCTGCTGCTTTCTACATTTGGCACTGTGACTGCTTGCTAAAGTCTCCCGTCTTCAGGCTGCACTGCATCTAGAAGTGCAGTTTTATGGATGGGTGTCCTTCTGGGCCAGCTGAAGATTAAGCTGACCAGCCAAGCGTATGAAAGAATTGCAGGACAAAGAGACATGTTATATTAAAGATTTCTTTTTAACATGCAGGGATCAGGTGGCCTCTTAGAGAAATGATAAAATCTATTTTCTTTTCCTCGTATGTCCTTGCTATTGAGCACTCTCTTGTTATAAGAGGGACTAAGTAAAGATTGCTTGGGGTGGCAGGTATTAAGCTGGCATCTTCTTACAAATGTGGGTGGCGGGTTCTGTGAACCTGGGGAGCCAGGTCTCATTTAGTGCCTGGTAGCACAGACTCTGGGGTCAGATTGAGGAGTTTGAGCACAGCTCTCCCACTTGGTGACTGAGTGATCCTGGACACACACTCGACTTCTCTGTGCCTGTTTCAGTTAAATGGGGAAAAAAAATTATCTATCTCTGTGATTATCATGAGGATTAAATGAGTTAATCCATGAAAAAAGTTTAGAACAATGCTTAGCACATATATGAAGTTCCCGATAAATGTTAACACTAAAAGAAACAATAGTGATAATTTTATTATTATATAATTTTATATAATATAATTTATAATTTAATAAATATAATTTTAATTATATTTTAAATTTAATTATATTTAAAATTAAATATATTTAAATTTAATTATATTTTAATTAATAAAATAAAATAAAATTTATAATATAATAAAATTATATTATATACTTTTATTATTCTTTGACTTCAGGCTAAACAGGAGAGTTGGCAGGTTCCCATTCCCCCACCCCAGACTCCCGACCAATCTGGTGCAATTTTATTGAAGAAGGATTGAGACGAGGTCTCTGGACACCAATTCTCAGTCATCTAAGACCATAACTATAGTTCCAAGGGCTATTATGTGGCAGGCACTGGGCTCTGCTCTGAGGAGGATAAATTGATAAACAAGATAGGGCTGCCTCTACCCTCCCAGAAGTCCTAGGCTGCCTGGGGAGATGGATGAATAAACAGACGACACAATGCAGGGTAAGTGCAAAGATCAGGTCAATTGAGGATGCCAGAGGGGCACAGGTGAGGGGCAACGAATTTAAATTCAAGGAATTAGGAAGGACTGCTTAGAGGCAGGGATGGGATCAGCCGCTCCCCACTATCCCAAGTGATGAAACAACCCTCTCTCTCCAAGTAATAATAGTGATAATAACTAAATAATAATATTTCTGATAATAGGAAATTATGATTAATATGAAATAATAATAATGATAATGATAATAATTAAAACATTTATAGCTTGTTCCAAGCGTTTTACAAGCTTTAGCTCATATAATCCTAACAATTTCTTTGTAGGTCTACTCTGAACCTACATGACTCAGCCTCACTTACCTCACCTTAATCCTGGCAATGAGATCCTACCTTGGTTTAAAAAGTTGTTGTTTCCTTCATCATGTTTTTTTTTTTTGCATTAGTTTTGCTTTTTAAATACATTACATTGAACTATTATTGATTTTTCTTACTGATTTCTTGGTGCCCCTTAAATTTGGGACTCAAGTCGAGTGCCTCACTCTCCTCACCCTAGTCCTGGCCCTGCAGAGAAATGCTGAGTAAGGAAGCCTTAGGGCAGAGCTATCTATTCCACCCAATTCAAGTTCTCTGTGCAGAAGGCACTCCCAGTTCCTTCTTTCCAGGAGGCAGCATGGGAGGAAAGAGAAAGAGAAAGTACTTCCTATTCAGACTTAAGTCATCCCTTTGCATCTTGATTCCAAATTGGGGACCCTGCCATGACCTTCCGTATTGCTTTCACATGGCACCGGATCTCAAAATGAGAGTCATTCCTGATTTAACTAGGTTTCAGTTGTTCTGGAAACATTGAGGAGAAAATCTCAGATTGGTGCTAGTGGGTTTTCGACACCTCTCCAACATTTGCTAACCCTCTTCTAACGAAGAATGAGCAGGCCTCTGGCTTTCTCCCTGCAGCCCTTGAATGAGGAGGGTAGCAGAGCTGGAACCCTCCAACAGCAAGTCTGCCCTGGGAGCTGAGTTACCATTACTGTGCTATTACTCCTGGGAGGACTGGAGGGCCGTAATGGGAACAATGTTCCAGTCTGGATCTTTGAACTCTTCGTTTGTGCCCTCATGGCTCCTTTTTTTCAGTTTCTTCTTCTAGAATTTAGTAAACCAAACAAGAACTCTCCCTGATCTAATATTGTGTTTAATTGTGCTGCATTCATTATTACTCAGTGTTTATCCACAATTACTTCCTGTTCAAGTTCTTGTTTGCTGCTGTGCTTGGAGAACCCACCTAGGCACTGGAGGCCCTGAAAGGAGTGAAGGGGAAACTGGAGACAGCCTCCTCCCAGGAGGAGTCCTCAGTGAAAGGAGTGGGGTACGTACAGGACCGTATGACATCATAGCTGCAACCAGCCCCAGCCGTTTGGAGTCAGGCCAAAGGATTTAGAATAGCTGGTTGTAGAAATTCCACTTCTGGTTATTTATCCAAGAGAAATGAATACATATTCATTCAAAAAGACACATACAAGAACGTTCTTAGTAGAGTTTTCCAAAGTAGTCCCCAGCTGGAAATAATCCAAATGGCCATTGACATTGACTAGATAAGCACATTGTCTGTATTCATGCAGAGCAAGAAAAAAAAGAAAAAAAAGAATGAAAACTGACATGCACCAAAAAATGGATGAATCTCACAGATATTATGTACAGTGAAAAAAATCCAGAAACAGTATGATTCCCATTTATATGAAATTCAAGAATAGAAAAGACTAATACATGCTACAGCATGGATGAAACTTGAGAACATTATGCTAAGTGAAATTAGCCAGTACAATGAACTGAACATTTGTGTCTCCCTTGTACTAAATTTATCTGTTGAAGCCGTAATTCCCAATGTGGTGGTAGGTGGAGATGAGGCCTTTGGGAGGTAATCGGGTTTAGGTGAGGTCATGAGGGTAGAGGCCCTATGATGAGACAAATGCCCTTATAAAAAGAAAAAGAGACATGAGACTTTCTCTTTTCTTCTTCTTCCCCTTCTCCTTCTTCTTCTTCTCCTCCTCCTCCTCCCCCTCCTCCCCCTCTTTCTTCTCCTCCTCCTCCTCCCCCTCCTCCCCCTCTTTCTTCTCCTCCTCCTCCTCCCCCTCCTTCCCCTCTTTCTTCTCCTTCCTCTTCCTCTTCTCCTCCTTCCTCTCCTTCTTCTCCTTCTTCTTCTTCTTCTTTCTTCTTTCTTCTTCTTCTTCTTCTTCTTCTCCTCCTCCTCCTCCTCCTCTCCCTCCCCCTCCTCCCCTCCCCCTCCCCCCTCCTCCCCCCCTCCCCTCCTCCCCCTCCTCCTCCTCCTCCTCCTCCTCCTTCTTCTTCCCCCCCTCCTTCTCCTTCCTTTTTTCTTCTTCTCTCTCTCTCTCTGTCTCCATGCATGCACCAAGGAAAGGGCACATGGGGACATAACCAAGAAGACAGCTCCCACAACAACCTGATCATGCTGGCATCCTAATCTTAAATTTCTAGCCTCCAGAATCATGAGAAATATATGTTTCTTTAAGCCACCCAGTCTAGGGTAACTTGTCATAGTATCTTGAACTAAGATCGCCAGTCATGAAAAGATAAACATATATGATTCAACTTACCTGAACTACCTTGAATAGTCAAATTCATAGGGACAGAAAGTAAGAAGGTGTTTGCCAGTGGCTGAGGGGAGGGGGATGGGGTGTGGTTTAATGGGAAGAGTTTCAGTTTTGCAAGATGAAAAGGGTTCTGGAGACAGGTTGCACAACAAAGTGAATGAACTTAACACTACTGAACTTTACACTTAGAAATGGTTTATTAAAACCACAATGAGATATCACCTCACACCTGCTAGAATGACTGTCATCAAAAAGACAAGAGATAGCAAGTATTGGTGAGGATGTGGAGAAAAGGGGACACTTGTGCACTGTTGGTGGGAATGTAAATTGGTGCAGCTACTATGGAAAATAGTATGGAGGTTCCTCAAAAAATTAAAAGTAGAACTACTGTATGATCCAACAATTCCACTACTGGGCATATATCTAAAGGAAAAGACATCACTATCTCAAAGAGATATCTGCACTCCCAAGTTCATTGAAGCATCATTTATGATAGACAAGACATGGAAACAACCTAAGTGTCCTTCAATGGATGAATGGGTAAAGAAAATGTGGTGTATATACAGTGGAATATTATTCAGCCACAAAGAGAAGGAAATCCTGCTGTTTGTGACAACATGGATGAATCTCAAAAGCATTAGGGTAAATGAAATGTCAGAGAGAGAAAAACAAATAGTGTATGATCTCACCTTTGTGTAGAATCTAAAAAGAACACAACTAAACTCATAGAAACAGAGAATGGATTGGTGGTTGCCAGAAGTAGGGATGAGGGTGGGCAAAACAGGTGAAGTTGTCAAAAGGCACAAAGTTTCAGTTAAAAGACAAATAAGTTCAGGGGATGTAATGTACACCAAGGTGACTGTAGTTAACAATACAGTACTGTATATTTGAAAGTTGCTAAGAGAGTAGATCTTAAAAGCTCTTATCACAAGGAAAAAAGTTGCAGCTATGTGAGGTGAATGATTTTAACTAAACTTATTGTGAAAATCATTTTATAATATATTTGTATATCAAATAATTATGTTGTACACCTTAAAATAATACAATTTTATGTCAATTGTATCTCAGTAAAACTGGGAAAAAAGAAATGGTTAAGATGGTAAATTTTATGTTACATACTATACCACAATTTTTAAAAATTCTTAAAAGTAAATAAACCTAATCTATGACAATAGAAGTCAGACAGTGGCTCTTTCTGGAGGGGATATTTCCTGGGAAAAGGTGCAGGAAAGTTTTCTGGGGAGCTGGAACTTTTCTGTATTTTGGTGGTGGATTTTACATAAGTGTCGAGGTATATAAAAACATATTCTGCTGTAGGCTTAAAATTAATGTACCTTGGGCTTCCCTGGTGGCACAGTTGTTGCGAGTCTGCCTGCCGATGCAGGGGACATGGGTTCGTGCCCCGGTCCAGGAAGATCCCACATGCCGCGGAGCGGCTGGGCCCATGAGCCATGGCCGCTGAGCCTGTGCATCCAGAGCCTGTGCTCCGCAATGGGAGAGGCCACAACAGTGAGAGACCCGCGTACCACAAAAAAAAAAAAAAAAAAAAGTAACCACAAATAAATAATGAAACAAATAGTTAATATTTAGAGGACCTAGCACACAATTTAGAAACGTTGCTTTAACAGCTTTATGACTTAATTTTCTCATCTGTACACATGTAGGAAGCATAGAGTGGAGACACCAATGCATGTAAAGCATTTAGCACAGGATCTGGTTCAATGTAAGTGTCTAATCAATATTAGGTTTTTTTTCCATTCACTTTTTTATTGTAGTAAAGAATACAAAAGATAAAATTTACAATATTAACCCCCGTTTGAGGTGTACAGTTTAGTGGCATTAAGTACATTCACATTGTTGTACAGCCATCGCCACCATCCAGCTCCAGAACTTTTTCATCTTTTCAAAATGAAATTCTGTATCCACTAATCTATTTACTTTTCTCCCCATTTTCTTTTCTTTTCTTTTCTTTTTATAAGTTTATTTTATTTTTTAAATTTAGTTTTGGCTGCGTTGGGTCTTTGCTGCTGCATGAGGGCTTTCTCTACTTGCGGCAAGTGGGGGCTACTCTTTGTTATAGTGCGAGCCTTCTTATTGCGGTGGCTTCTCTTGTTGCAGAGCACGGGTTCTAGGTGTGTGGGCTTCAGGAGTTGTGGTGCTTGGGCTCAGTAGTTGTGGCTCACGGGCTCTAGAGTGCAGGCTTAGTAGTTGCGGCGCACAGGCTTAGCTGCTCCGCAGCATGTGAGATCTTCCCGGACCAGGGCTTGAACCTGTGTCCCCTGCACTGGCAGGTGGATTCTTAACCACTGCACCACCAGGGAAGCCCTTCTCCCCATTTTCTTTATTGTGGTAAATAACATGTAACATGAATTTTAACATCTTAACCGTTTTAAGTGTATAGTTCAGCGATATAAAGTACATTCATATTATTGTGCAACTATCATCACCGTCCATCTCCAGAATTCTTTTCATCTTGCAAAACTGAAACTCAATATCCCATTAAACTGTAAATCCCCATTCTTCCCAACTTTACTGTTTTACTTGCTGTCTCTATGATTTTGACTGCTCTAGTTACCTCATTTGAATCATTCAGTTGTCTTTTTGTAACTGGCTTATTTCACTCAGCATAATGTTCTCAATGTTTATCCATGTTGTAGCGTATGTTAGAATTTCGTTTCTTTTTAAGGATGAATAATATTCCATTGTATGTATATACCACATTTTCTTAACCATTGATGGGCACTTGGGTTGCTTACACACTTTGGCTACTGTGAATAATGCTGCTATGATATCAGCGTACAAATATCTCTTCAAGATCCTGCTTTCACCATCTTTTCATTTTTAACCTATGTGTGTCTTTGGATCTAAATTGATTCTCTTGTAGACAGCATAGAGTTGGGTCATATAGTTTTTGATCCATTCTGCCAATATCTGACTTTTGATTGGGTATTCTCCAATTAAATTAGTTACTGATAAAGGGGGACTTACTTCTGTCATTTTGCTATTTTTTTCTATATGTCCTATAGTTTTTTTATTCCTCATTTCCTGTATTACTGTCTTTTTTGTGTTTAGCTAACTTTTTGTAGTGAATCATTTTAATTTTATTCTTATTTCCTTTTGTGTATATTCTATAACTATTTTCTTTGTGCTTACTATGGATATTACATTTAACATCCTAAAGTTAAAACACTCTAATTTTAATTTGTACTAGCTTAACTTCAACAATATACAAAACTCTGCTGTTATACATTTGTGGCCCCAGCTCTTTTAGTTGTGCCACAAAATGACATTTGTATACATTGTGTGTTCAAAAACATAAAATCATAAGGTTTTTTTAATGATGCATTAGTCTCTTAAATTATGTAGAAGATAAAATGTGGAGTTACAAACCACTGTTACAATAATACTAGCTTTAGGCTAATATTTTTTCTTTTGTAAAATAGTGTATTAGCCTCTTAAATTGTGTAGAAAACAAAAAGTGAAGTTACAAACCATTTCTACAATAACACTAGCTTTTATAATAGTCATTTATCTATCTTTACTGAGATCTTTATTTCTTCATATGGCTTTTAATTACTGTTTAGTGTCCTTTCATTCCAATCTGTATGACTCCTTTTAGTATTTCTTGCAGGGTACATCTAGTAAAAAAAAGTCCCTAAACTTTTGTTTGTCTAGGAATGTGTTAATTTTTCCCTCAAAATTGAAGGACAATTTTGCCAGTTAGGATTCTTGGTTGACAGTTATTTTTTTTTCCTATTAGCACTTTGAACATAGTCTACTCTCTTCTGGCTTCCAAAGTTTTCTGATGAGAAATCTGATCATAATCTTGTTGAGGATCTCGTGTATGTGATGAGTCGCTTCTCTTTCGCTGCTTTCAAGATTTTCTCTTTGTTTACTGACAATTTGATTATAACCTAAGTCAGTTTGAATCTCTTTGAGTTTATCCTACTTAGTGTTATTTGAACTGCTTGGATGTTTATATTCATGTCTTTCATCAAACTTGGGATGTTTTGTCCATTATTTCTTTAAATATTCTTTCTGCCCTTTCTGTCTCTATTCTCCTTCTGGGCTCCCACAATATATATTTTGATTTCTTGATGGTATCTTTTAGGCTCTGTTCACTTTTCTTTTATCTTTTTTCTTTCTGTTCTTCAATAATTTCTTTAAAAAAATTTTTTTAATTGAAGTATAGCTGATTTACAATGCTGTGTTAGTTTCAGGTGTACAGCAAAGTGAATCAGTTATACATATATATATCCACTCTTTTTAAGATTCTTTTCTCATATAGGCCATTACAGAGTATTGAGTTGAGTTCTCTGTGCTATACAGTAAATCCTTATTAGTTATCTATTTTATATATAGTAGTGTGTATATGTCAACCCCAATCTCCCAATTATCTCTCCTCCCCTTACCCTCTGGTAACCATATGGTGTTTTCTACATCTGTAACTCTATTTCTGTTTTGTAGGTAAGTTTACTTCTACCCTTTTTTTTTTGTATTCCACAAATAAGTGATATTGTATGATATTTGTCTTTCTCTGTCTAATTTATTTCACTCAGTATGACAATCTCTAGGTCCATCCATGTTGTTGTAAATGGTGTTATTTTGTTCTTTTTTATGGCTGACTAACATTCCATTGTATGGGCTTCCCTGATGGCGCAGTGGTTGAGAGTCTGCCTGCTGATGCAGGGGACACGGGTTTGTGCCCCGGTCTGGGAAGATCCCACATGCCGCGGAGGGGCTGGGCCCGTGAACCATGGCCGCTGAGCCTGCGCATCCGGAGCCTGTGTGCCACAACGGGAGAGGCCACAACAGTGAGAGGCCCGCGTACTGAAAAAAAAATTCCATTGTATATACATCCATGCCCTGGCTATTGTAAATAGTGCTGCAATGAACACTGTGGTACACGACTTGTTTTGAATTATGGTTTTTTCAAGGTATATGCCCAGTAGTGGGATTGCTGGGTCATATGGTAGTTCTATTTTTAGCTTTTTAAGGAAACTTACTGTTCTCCATAGTGGCTGTATCAATTTACATTCCCACCAACAGTGCAAGAGGGTTCCCTTTTCTCCACATCCTCTCCAGCATTTATTGTTTGTAGATTTTTTGATGATGGCCATTCTGATTGGTGTGAGGTGTTAACTCATTGTAGTTTTGATTTGCATTTCTCTAATGATTAGTGATGTTGAACATCTTTTCATGTGCCTCATGGTCATCTGTATGTCTTCTTTGGAGAAGTGTCTATTTAGGTCTTCTGCCCATTTTTTGATTGGATTATTATTTTTTAAAATATTGAGCTGCATGAGCTGTTTATATATTTTGGAGATTAATCCTCTGTCAGTTGCTTCGTTTGCAACTATTTTCTCCCATTCTGAGGGTTGTCTTTTCGTGTTGTTTGTAGTTTCCTATGCTTTGCAAAATCTTTTAAGTTTCATTAGATCCCATTTGTTTATTTTTGTTTTTATTTCCATTTCTCTAGGAGGTGGGTCATAAAGTATCTTGCTGTTATTTCTGTCATAGAGTGTTCTGCCTATGTTTTCCTCTAAGAGTTTTATAGTGTCTGGCTTTACATTTAGGTTTTTAATCCATTTGGAGTTTATTTTTGTGTATGGTGTTAGGGAGTGTTCTAATTTCATTCTTTTACATGTAGCTGTCCAGTTTTCCCAGCACCACTTGTTGAAAAGACTGTCTTTTCTCCATTGTATATCCTTGCCTCCTTTGTCATAGGTTAGTTGACCATAGGTGTGTGGGTTTATCTCTGGGCTTTCTATCCTGTTCCATTGATCTATATTTCTGTTTCTGTGCCAGTACCATATTGTCTTGATTACTGTAGCTTTGTAGTATAGTCTGAAGTCATGGAGTCTGATTCCTCCAGCTCCATTTTCTTCCCACAGCACTGCTTTGGCTATTTGGGGTCTTTTGTGTCTCCATACAAATTTTAAGATTTTTTGTTCTAGTTCCGTAAAAAATGCTATTGGTAGTTTGATAGGGATTGCACTAAATCTGTAGATTGCTTTGGGTAGTATAGTCATTTTCACAGTATTGATTCTTCCTATTCAAGAACATGGTATATGTCTCCATCTCTTTGTATCATCTTTAATTTCTTTCATCAGTGTCTTATAGTTTTCTGCATACAGGTCTTTTGTCTCCCTAGGTAGGTTTATTCCTCGGTATTTTATTCTTCTGGTTGCCATGGTAAATGGGAGTGTTTCCTTAATTTCTCTTTCAGATTTTTCACCATTAGTGTATAGAAATGCAAGAGATTTCTGTACATTAATTTTGTATCCTGCAACTTTACCAAATTCATTGATTAGCTCTAGTAGTTTTCTGGTGGCATCTTTAGGTTTCCCTATGTATAGTGTCATGTCATCTGCCAACAGTGACAGTTTTACTTCTTCTTTCCAGTTTGTATTCCTTTTATTGCTTTTTCTTCTCTGATTGCCATGGCTAGGACTTCCAAAACTTTGTTGAATAATAGTGGTGAGAGTGGGCATCCTTGTCTTGTTCCTGATCTTAGAGGAAATGCTTTCAGTTTTTCACCATTGAGAATGATGTTTGTTGTGGGTTTGTCACATATGGCTTTTATTATGTTGAGGTAGGTTCCCTCTATGCCCAATTTCTGGAGAGTTTTTATCATAAATGGGTGTTGAATTTGTCAGAAGCTTTTTCTGCATCTATTGAGATGATCATATGGTTTTTGTTCTTCAATTTGTTAATATGGTGTATCACATTGATTGATTTGCGTATATTGAAGAATCCTTGCATCTCTGGGATAAATCCCACTTGATCGTGGTGTATGATCCTTTTAATGTGTTGTTGGATTCTGTTTGCTAGTATTTTGTTGAGGATTTTTTCATCTATATTCATCAGTGATATTGGTCTGTAATTTTCTTTTTTTGTAGTATCTTTGTCTGGTTTCGGTATCAGGGTGATGGTGGCCTCATAGAATGAGTTTGGGAGTGTTCCTTCCTCTGCAATTTTTTGGAAGAGTTTGAGAAGGATGGGTGTTAGCTCTTCTTTAAATGTTTGATAGAATTCACCTGTGAAGTCATCTGGTCCTGGACTTTTGTTTGTTGGAAGATTTTTAATCACAGTTTCAGTTTCATTACCTGTAATTGGTCTGTTCATATTTTCTATTTCTTCCTGGTTCAGTCTTGGAAGGTTATACCTTTCTAAGAATTTGTCCATTTCTACCAGGTTGTCCATTTCATTGGCATAGAGTTGCTTGTAGTAGTCTGTTAGGATGCTTTGTATTTCTGTGGTGTCTGTTGTAACCTCTTTTTTATTTCTAATTTTATTGATTTGAATCCTCTCCCTCATTTTCTTTTTGAGTCTGGCTAATGGTTTATCAATTTTATTTATCTTCTCAAAGAACCAGCTTTTAGTTTTATTGATCTTTGCTATTGTTTTCTTTGTTTCTATTTCATTTATTTCTGATCTGATCTTTATGATTTCTTTCCTTCTGCTACTTTGGGTTTTGTTTGTTCTTCTTTCTCTAGTTCCTTTAGGTGTAAGGTTAGATTGTTTATTTCAGATTTTTCTTTTTTTTTTTTTAAAAATTTTAATTAATTAATTAATTTATTTTTGGCTGTGTTGGGTCTTCGTTTCTGTGCGAGGGCTTTCTCCAGTTGCAGCGAGTGGGGGCCACTCTTCATCGCGGTGCATGGGCCTCTCACTGTCGCGGCCTCTCCCGTTGCGGGCCACAGGCTCCAGACGCGCAAGCTCAGTAGTTGTGGCCCAAGGGCTTAGTTGCTCCACGGCATGTGGGATTTTCCCAGACCAGGGATGGAACCCTGTGTCCCCTGCATTGGCAGGCGGACTCCCAACCACTGCGCCACCAGGGAAGCCCTTTTCTTGTTTTCTGAGGTAGCCTTGTATTGCTATAAACTTCTCTCTTAGAACTGCTTTTGCTGCATCCCATAGGTTTTGGATCGTCGTGTTTTCTTTGTCATTTGTCTCTAGGTATTTTTTGATTTCCTCTTTGATTTCTTCAGTGGTTAGTTAGTAACATATTGTTTAACCTCCATGTGTTTGTGTTTTTTACATTTTTTTCCCTGTAATTGATTTCTAATCTCATAGTGTTGTGGTCAGAAAAGATGTTTGATATGATTTCAGTTTACTTAAATTTACTGAGGCTTGATTTGTGACCCAAGATGTGATCTATCCTGGAGAATGTTCCGTGCGCACTTGAGAAGAAAGTGTAATCTGCAGTTTTTGGATGGAATGTCCTATAAATATCAATTAAATCTATCTGGTCTATTGTGTCATTTAAAGCTTGTGTTTCCTTATTAATTTTCTGTCTGGATGATCTGTCCATTGGTTTAAGTGAGGGGTTAAAGTCCCCCACTATTATTGTGTTACTGTTGATTTCTTCTTTTATAGCTGTTAGCAGTTGCCTGATGTATTGAGGTGCTCCTATGTTGGGTGCATAAATATTTATAATTGTTATATTCTTCTTTGATTGATCCTTAAATCATTATGTAGGGTTCCTCCTTATCTCTTGTAACAGTCTTTATTTTAAAGTCTATTTTATCTGATATGAGTATTGCTATTCCAGCTTTCTTTTGATTTCCATTTGCATGGAATATCTTTTTCCATCCCCTCACTTTCAGTCTATGTGTGTCCCTAGGTCTGAAGTGGGTCTCTTGTAGCCAGCATATATATAGGTCTTGTTTTTGTATCCATTCAGCGAGCCTGTGTCTTTTGGTTGGAGCATTTAATCCATTCACATTTAAGGTAATTATCAATATGTATGTTCCTATTATCATTTTCTTAATTTTTTTTTTTTTTTGCTGTACACAGGGCTCTCGTTGCTGCGGCCTCTCCTGTTGCGGAGCACAGGCTCCAGACGCACAGGCCCAGAAGCCATGGCTCACGGGCCCAGCCGCACTGCGGCATGTGGGATCTTCCCAGACCGGGGCACGAACCCGTGTCCCCTGCATCAGCAGGCGGACTCTCAACAACTGCACCAGCAGGGAAGCCCTGGGTTTGTTTTTGTAGGTCCTTTTCTTCTCTTGTGTTTCCCACTTAGACAAGTTCCTTTAGCATTTGTTGTAGAGCTGGTTTGGTGGTGCTGAATTCTCTTAGCTTTTGCTTGTCTGTAAAGCTTTTGATTTCTCCGTCGAATCTGAATGAGATCCTTGTTGAGTAGGTTTTTACCTTTCATCACTTTAAATATGTGCTGCCACTCCCTTCTGGCTTGCAGAGCTTCTGCTGAAAGGTCAGCTGTTAACCTTATGGGGATTCCCTTGTATGTTATTTGTTGCTTTTCCTTTGATGCTTTTAATATTTTTTCTTTGTATTTAATTTTTGATAGTTTGATTAATATGTGTCTTGGTGTGTTTCTCCTTGGATTTATCCTGTATGGGACTCTGCACTTCCTGGACTTGATTGACTATTTCCTTTCCCATATTAGGGAAGTTTTCAACTATAATCTCTTGAAATATTTTCTCAGTCCCTTTCTTTTTCTCTTTTTCTTCTGGGACCCCTATAATTCGAATGTTGGTGCACTTAATGTTGTCTCAGAAGTCTCTGAGAGTGTCCTCAATTCTTTTCATTCTTTTTCCCTTATTCTGCTCTGTGGTAGTTATTTCCACTATTTTATCTTCCAGGTCCCTTATCCATTCTTCTGCCTCCGTTATTCTGCTATTGATTCCTTCTAGAGAATTTTTAATTTCATTTATTGTGTTCGTCACTGTTTGTTTGCTCTTTAGTTCTTCTAGGTCCTTGTTAAATGTTTCTTGTATTTTCTCCATTCTATTTCCAAGATTTTGGATCATCTTTACTATTATTCCTCTGAATTCTTTTTCAGGTAGACTGCCTCTTTCTTCTTCATTTGTTTGGTCTGGTGGGTTTTTACCTTGCTCCTTCATCTGCTGCATATTTCTCTGTATTCTCAATTTGCTTAACTTACTGTTTTTGGGGTCTCTTTTTCACAGGCTGCAAGTTCATAGTCCCCATTGTTTTTGGCGTCTGCCCCCAGTGGGTATGGTTGGTTCAGTGGCTTGTGTAGGCTTCCTGGTGGAGGTGACTAGTGCCTGTGTTCTGGTGGGCAGGACTGCGTCCTGTGGTGTGTTTTGGGGTGTCTCTGAACTTATTATGATTTTAGGCAACCTCTCTGATAATGGGGGTTGTGTTCCTGTCTTGCTAGTTGTTTTGCATGGGGTTTCCAGCACTGGAGCTTGCTGGTCACTGAGTGGAGCTGGGTTTAGCATTGAGATGGAGATCTCTTGGAGAGCTCTTGCCGATTGATATTACATTGGGCCAGGAAGTCTCTGGTGGTCCAATGTCCTGAGCTCAGCTTTCCTACCTCAGAGGCTCAGGCCTGACACCCAGCCGAAGCACCAAGACCCTGTCAGCCACATTGCCAGGTATGTGGGTAGTTTCTTACCTTTTGGGAAGTCTGAGGTCTTCTCTGTAGACTTTTTGATGATGGCTATTCTGACTGGTAGGAAGTGATACCTCATTGTAGTTTTGATCTGCATTTCTCTAATAATTAATGATGTTGAGCATTTCTTCATGTGCTTTTTAGCCATCTGTATGGCTTCTTTGGAGAAATGTTCTCCAATAGTTTCAATAGTCCTATCTTCAAGTTCACTGGTTCTTTTGTCTGTCTACTCAAATCTGCCTTTGAGTCCCTTTAGTGAATTTTTCATTTCAGTTTCTATACTTTTCAACTCTAGAATCTCTTTCTGGTTTCTTCTGAGGTTTTCTCTCTCTTTCTTGATATTTACATTTTGTTCATCCACCATTTTCTTGACTTTATGTCTTCCTTTAGTTCTTTGATTATGTTTAAGATGGTTGTTTTAAAGTGTTTGTCTAGTAGGTTCTCTGTGTTGTCTTTCCCTGGGACTGTTTCTGTTGGTTCATTTTTTTCTTTTGATTGGGCCACAGTTTCTTGTTTCTTAATGTTAGCTTTTAATTGTTAATAGTAGCAGTCCTAGAATGACTGTGACTTAATTTTTTCAAATTTCTGTTTCCTTGTATGTCAGATGGGAATTGTTACATTTTATTAATTTGAATAATTTTATTAATGCAATAAATATTTACTGAGCTCTTCCTCCTATTTACTGAGCTCTTCCTAGGAGACCCCCAATTTCTTTGTCAGTCTTTTCGTTGAGGCATGGAGTCTCCCCTTGAATATAGGCTCTGTGGCTATTTGACTAATAGCATATATCAGAAATGACACTGCGTCAGTTTTCAGATCAGGCTTTAAGGAACTATCATCTTCCACTTTCTATCTCTTGGGACACTCACTCTTGGAATTCAACCACCATGTTCTGAGGAAGCTCAAGGTGCCAGTGGAGAGGCTCACCTAAAGAGGAACCAAGGTCCCTGGCTCAAAGCCCTGGGTGAGCTCTCAACTAACAGCATCAACTTATCAGCCATGTGAGTGAGCATCTTGAAAGCAGATGCTTCAGCCTCTAGTCAAGGTACCACTACTGATTCTACATAGAATAGAGATGAATTTTTATTTATATTATCTACTTACAACTTTTAATTTATTTTTAAATCTACTCTTTAGAATAGAGCTGTCCAAAGAAATATAATGTAAGTCACATATGTCATTTTATGTTTTTTAGTAGCCACATTAAAAAAGTAAGAAGAAGCAGGTAAAATTAATTTTAGAGAGAAATTTTATTTAGCCCGATATATCCAAAATATATTTTCAACATGCACTGAAGATAAAAATTATTTATGAGATATTTTACATTCTGTTCACACTAAGTACTTGATGTTTTGGGATATATTTTACACTTACAGTCACATCTCAGTTGAGACTAGCTACATTCCAAATGCTCAGTGGCCACACGTGGCTAGTGACTACTGTATTGGTGAGAAGGTTGCCTTATAATGAAAGAGTTGGAAGGCAAACTACATCTCTGCCCCTATTTTACAATGGAGGAAAGTGAGACCCAGAGGGAAGAAGTGACTTGCCCAAGGTTATGCACTGTAGTGGATTGAATCGTAGCCCCTCCAAAAGACATGTCCATGTCTTAACTCCTGTGGTAAAAAGGTCTTTGCAAATGTAATTAAGTTAATGATCTTGAGATGAAGACATTATTACAGATTATCTGGGCACGGCCTAAATCTGATGATCAGTGTCCTTGTAAGAGATACACCGGGGAGATTAGACAGAAAAGGAGAAGACTGACACACAGAGAGAAGTTGATGTGAAGAGGAAGGCAGAGATGGGAGTGATGCGGCCACAAACCAAGGAAACCAAGGAAAGCTGACAGATGCCAGAACTTGGAAGAGTTAAGGAAGGATTCTTCTCTAAAGCCTCCAGAGGGAGTAGGGTCTGCAGACATCTTCATTTCAGCCTTCTGACTTTGGCATTGTGAGAGAATAAATTTCTGTTATTTTAGCCGTCCAGTTTTCCAATAATTTGTTATGGCAGCCACAGGAAACTAATATATACAGCAAGTTTGAAGCCTAAGCTTAAGAGCCCTTGGACTCCATTCCCAGCCAGAGCAACCTGCCTTCTCATTGCCTCTGAAATCTTTCAAGTGGCCAGCATTCATTCTTTTATAAGCAGAGTGGACCATGTGAGGGCTCTAACGACCTAGAGGGCCCATGCCCATTGTACAGAGAACCACTGCCCTTTCTCTCCAAGGGGCACTATGCCATTGTCATCATCTCTTGTCTCCTCTATTCAAATGACCTCAAATGCTCTCTCTGCTTCTACTCTTTCTATCTTCAGTCTATTTTATGCATAGTATCCAGGGTAATCTTAAAAAAAAAACAACCACAAATTATATCAGGCCACTTCTCTGCTCTCAATCCTCTGGTGGCTTCCCATTCTCTGGAGTGAAGTCCAAACTCCTTACCACATCTACAAGGCCCTGCTCTTTTATGGACCTTGTCTTGTACCTGTTCCCTCCACTCCAACCACAGAGACCTCCTTGCTGCTTCTGCAACACGCTAAGCACACTACTTCTCCAAGTCCTCTGCATTTGCTCCTTTCTCTTTCTGGAACTCTCTCTACCCTGATAGCCCAATGGCTCATCCTCTCACTTCATTCAGGTCTTTGCTTTTCATAAAGGATTTCCCTGGTGGCTGTCACTCTTCATTCCTTTACTATGTTTTGTGTTTCTTTACAGCATGAATCTCCATGCCACCTAGTATAGATTTGTTAGTTTATTAGGTTAGTGTCCATCTTCCCCATTAGTTCTATGAAGGCAGGGACTTTTGTCTATTTTATTTAACAGTGTGTGGAACAGCACGTAACAGGTGCTCAATAAATTCAATCCTGAATGAGTAAACAAATGAATGAGGAAGTAGAGGAATTCAGGCTCCATGTAATCATAACTTTTTTTTTCTAGAGAAGTCAGAATCTGGATATTTAGGTGAAATTCTACCAAGGTGAACCAAAAAATAAATGTTCACTGGGCTGGCTAAAAGAATGTGTCCAAGGGCCACAAGTTTGAGACCCCTGCCCTATAGAATCTGGGTCCAATGGGAACTGTGTTCCTCATATTCAGATGGTGCAGCCCCTCCAGGAATCGAGTGGTTCTTCAGGATCTACCAGCCCTTGCATCTTTAGGCCCAGGCCCCATGAGGTACTGTTTGTTGTTACAGACCAAAGTCATCCAGAGCTCTTGGTTCAAAAGGCAGGATGTGGGCTTCAAGCTTCCAGCTCATCAGTTCAAAGAAAATCTACTTCAGCAGCAATGTCTCCTGGGATGTTTTCACAAGCTTCCCTGGGAGATGATGGGGCCTCTTAAAGGACTAATAATAGACAGGCACGTCCAGTTTCCCAAACAAGTCAACCTTAAAAGTGAATGCTATTTTTTCCTTGTTTCCTTTGAGTTACTACGTAGGAAAAGGACATTCTATTATGACAGCCATTGCTCTCCACATGCCACTTAATAACAACTTAGACTCAGCAGCTTCCAGGTAAAATCATCCTAGTAGGACCTGAGCTTCATTAGGCAGAAGTTCAGTGTAGCTGGTTCAGTTCCATCCTGTCTTCCTTCACCCTTTTGTCACCAGTATGCTTTGTACTTAGGCAGGTTTAACCACCACTCAACAACAATGTGACTTCGGGGGTCTATCTTAAACACTCTGAGCTTCCTTGTCTTTATCCATCATGAGAGTTACTAGACCTACACAGGGTTGTTGGGAGGTCTAAATAAGACACTGCAAGTACCTGTGACACCCACCTAGCACCTGATGTTTATTATTATTGAACACCTACTGGACACGGGTTGGGGGTAGGGGGTAATGTCCTTTAAGTTTTCATTCACTCACTTGTTCACACAATTACTCACTTATTCAACCAATATTTATTGAGTTCTGAGAAGGTGTCAGGCACAGAGCTAGGCGCAAGGTGACACAATGGTGAGCAGAGCCTGCTCTCAGAGCCTAGGTCTAGGGCAGGAGTTCATAGTCTAATGCAGCAATGTGTTCCCAGAGTGTGGGGCATGGTGGGGGGATGTTTAGATGCAGTGTGTGGACGGGACACTAACTCACACAGCATTGTTTACGTAGACAATTATTACTCTTTTGGTTACCTTTCCATCCTTCAGATTCCATCCAGGAGAGAGTCCCAGTTGGATGTTAATGTCTTTAACATCTCTCTAAAATTTGTAAATCTCCCTTAACAAACAAAAGAAGGCCTCAGATGCTAGTGTTTTGGGCAAGTGGCAGCATCTGGAGAGATTTTCACAGTAAGGATACGTCTTGCTATTTGAACTCAGAAACTAGATAGAGATTTTTTTCTAGATGGTGCACAAATATTACCAGCATTTGTGAAGATGGGTCAAGAATGAATGAAAGTTGAGGAAATACTGGCCTCTTAAATTTCTCCCCATGCCCTTTAATGACCCCATATCACAGCTGAGGAAACTGAGTCTCTTTGTGGAGGGGATGGACAGAAGGTAGGGAGTTTTCTTCTAAATGGTCAGGCAAGCAAAGCCAAGAATTGTCTTTGTGGTGGAGTTAGATGTGTATATATAAAGTAAGGATTGCCCCTCCCCTCCCTCTGCAGTAGTGTGTGCGTATGTGTGTGTAAGTGTGTGGAGCCACAGGCCTTTCCGAATGAGTGACAGCGGTAGCCCATCCCTCCAGGAGACGCGTGCAGAATGACAAATGGCACGGATAGGGGGTGGATGGGTACCAGTCTCTGCAGAGGCCTGGGTGGAAACCGTCGCACCCACCCTTTCCACCCTCTACCCCCGCAGGCCTCAGCCCCCGTTATCGTTTCCCCCGGGGCGCACCCAAGGTGCTCATCGCCTTCATGCAACCCAGGCCGAGGACGAGGTAGCGGGCGAGGCTCAGGTCTGGCGGTCCCTGGCTGCGGTCCCCGCGTCGCAGCGCTGCGGCTGAGAACGCTTCTCTGGGAGGCCGGCAGCCTCGGGGTGCCAGTATGTAAAGCAGCTGGCGGCTCTGGGCGGAGCCTGGGGGCGATGCAAATGAGGGAGGCGGGGTCTGCCCGCGGCTCCGCCTCCCTCCCCCGCAGCTGGGGCCAGCGGTGCCAAGCGCAGCTGGTCGAGTGGTTGCAGCTGGGCGAGTGACAGCCCCAGCTCCGCGCGCCGCGGCCGCCAGAGCCGGCGCAGGGGAAGCGTCCGCGGCCCCGGGCGGCAGAGCGGCCGCCTTCTCCCGCGCCTCCCGGGCCCGCAGCCCGCGCTACCGCGGCCCCTGGCCGGCACCTCTCGGGCTCCCGCTACCCGCGCGCAAGATGGCTGACCCGGCTGCGGGGCCGCCGCCGAGCGAGGGCGAGGAGAGCACGGTGCGCTTCGCCCGCAAAGGCGCCCTCCGGCAGAAGAACGTGCACGAGGTGAAGAACCACAAATTCACAGCCCGCTTCTTCAAGCAGCCCACCTTCTGCAGCCACTGCACCGACTTCATCTGGTGAGAACGCGCCGGCTCAGGGCACCTTCCCAGGGCTCCGAGGGTAGCGCCGCGCGCGGGGACCCCCTCTTCGCGTCCTCCGCGCCCCCCGCGCCTCCGAGGGAGGTTAAGCCCCGCCGCGACCCCAGATCCCGGGCTCCCGCTCCGGACCCTTCTGTCCCGGACTCCCCCGTGGGCAGTCCTGCGGCTTCCCGCTCCCCGGGGTCCCAGACAGCCGATCGCGCGGTGCCTCGTGCCCTCTCTTCCTCCCAGCTGCCTCGGAGCGCCTAGGGGTCGCGCTCCGCTTCGGAAGCGGAGAAGGGGTCGCTTCTCCACAGGGCTCAGGGCTCCGCTGTCCCTCCGCGGGAGGGCAGCGCCTCGAGTGCCCTCTCGTGCGGGGTTCCCTATCTCTCTGTCTCCTTCCGGGCTCGAGGCATCCTCACCCCTTCCCTCCTTTCTGGGGGCAGCGCCCTGGGTGTCCTTTCTCTGTCTCCCTGCGGGCATGGGGCATTCTTTCCCTCAACTCAGTGTCTCCGGGGGCAGCGCCCCGTGTTATCTCTTGCTTCTCCCTAAGGGCCTGGGTTCCCCTTTCCACTCTTCAGTTTCCCCCCTTCACATCACTGCGGGGACTCTCCGCTCCCCGGTCCCTCTAGGCATGGGGAGTCCTCGCTCCCTTCCAGTCCCCCAGGGAATGCCATCGCCGCGGGGGCTCTCCCATCCTCCCACTCAATGCGTCTTTTTCTCTTTCCCCGAGGGCACTCGGGCATCTCTGTGGGCAGAACTCCCGTCTGTCCGCCACCTCCCACCAAGACGGAAACGCTCCCCCCACCCCGCCACCTGGTGGTCGCAGCCTCCTCTCTTCTGCCTTTTGAGGGGAGGTGGAGGTTACCGCTGAGCTCCCACCTACCCCCTCCCCCCCAGAGGCGGAAGACTCTTGGGCACCCGCCTGTGGCTGGGAGGTTGCACCTGGGCTAGGGGAGCAGGGGGAAGTGGGGTGATTCTGGGGGGAACTAACTGGTGGCTGGGCCCCTCGGGCTGCCTGACATGTCTCCTTCTGCTTTTGCAGGGGCTTCGGGAAGCAAGGATTCCAGTGCCAAGGTAGGCTGTGGGGTTCTAAGGATGCTGTTTGCCGGAGGAGAAGGTGAAAAAGACTTTCTGGAAGTGACTGAGATAGGCAGAGAGTGAAGGAATTACATTTGTCAGAGTGACCTCCCAAACTAGGAGTTCACCACAGAAAGGTCTTTAAAAGTCGTGTGTGTACATGGGGCAGAGATGCTCCATCCAGGAAGGACCAGTGGAGCTGGGAGGCTCAGCTGGCCAAGGAAGTACATCCATCCTTTCTCCCTAACCGGCACCAGAAGAGTCAAAATAGGTTCTCTTGAACCTATCCTGCCTGGCCACTTCTTCTTGAGATACCCCCCCCCCCAATTCCTGTTCATGTGTCCTTCCACTTCCCCTGCCTCATAGAGGTCTCTACAGGTGGCCCCTGCCTCTGCAGATGGTGTATCCCCTAGGAAGGCGACTGTGGTTGTCCCCTGGGCCTCCTGCCTCTCTGAAAGAAGTGGTTCCAGTTGGGGTGCTTCTCAGATCCTGATTTAAATTGCCCTTTCTTCTGGCTAGATACAGGAAGGACTCCAAGTGACTGGTTACCTGGGTCTTTGCATCGGGTTTGAGATCCTTGACCCTAGCCAGGGATGCCCAACCTAGTGGTGACTCGGCCGTCTCTGGTTGCAGATTTGCTCTCCAGATGCCAAATCATCTGTAGTTTTGTTTAGCCCTTAGGGTGTCAAACATGTTTTGAATTTGATGCCAACATTTTAGAACTGGGAGATTTCACGAAGTATCTGACTTTGCAGCTTCAAGTTTGCTGAGCATTGGTCCCACTTTCTTTTTAGAACCATCATTTGGAGCTGAGAGCAGCAGTTTTTGTGGGCAGGGTGCACATGCTGCACCATTTTGTCTCAGTCGATCCCAACCAGGCCTGCTTCACCCATTTTTGGCCCCTGTAAGGCATTTGAGTTTGCAACCTCTGGTCTGGAAGGTCCCCCCTTTCCCCCATTTTAGACCAGGTCCACGTGGTTGAGTTTGGTGAGAAATATCACATTTCTGGGGAGTGTCTTAGGGGCAAGTTGATTGCCCTGGCGATCTGGGTTTAGATCAGGGGAAGAAAACATTTGAATGTTAAAGAGTCTGAGATGTGACTTAGCACTGACTGACAGTTCTGTTGTAGCACCTCCACCCTCCAGAGAAAAGAAAAGTGATCCCTGATGAGAGTGAGTGGCATTGTCAGTTATGTAGAGTGCTGGCAGTGTGGCACTGTTTCTTCGGAGACTTATATGACCTCTCACCTGAGATCTGGGCAGAGCCCGCTCAGCCAGTGAGCCTCGTAGACCCCCAACCCCTGCCCTCTTTTACCAAGGTTTGGAGCCCCAATTTCACGCACTGCACCAGAGGACTTCCCACGTTCCTTTCAATGGCAATAATTTCAGCCTTGGTGCACATGGTTGGATTGTTTTCTAGAACTTTGACCCCTTAAGCAGAATGCCAGGGGTGCCTTAGTGTGGGGACACGTAGAAGATCTTTGAGGTTACCTCTCACTTCCATGAATCGGTTTCTGTCTTTGTCTCTTGCTGAGGTCAGGGGTGATTTTTGAACATTTTTATTGCTGTTTTCCTGTCCCACCTGCTCTGCAGTTATTAACGGTTGGGAAAGTTAACTTCTCGGTGTGCAGGTAATGACACATCTGAAACAGCAGATCTGTTTTTTCAAAGCCAGGAAAATGGTAGGCATTTTCTGGTGCAGTGAGTAAAGCAGACTTAAAGTTTCTAATGAAATATGGCAGCTTTAGAGGTAGGCATGTTTAAATTTTTTTTTTTTATTGCCTTTCTTTTTCTCCTCTTCCTGAGAGGCAGTGTAGGGTAGTGAACATGTGCACAGGCTATCAGGCTACCACTGTGAGTTTGAATCTTGGCTTGAGGCTTCCCAGCCATTTTACTTAGCCTCTCTGTACCTCAGGCTCCTTGTGTATAAAATGGGTCCATGTAACAATACCTACCTTAAAAAATTGCTGAGCGGCTCCAAGTATATAAGGTGCTTGCACAGAGTTCAGCACAGACTAAGCACTCAGAAAGTATCAGCTCCTATGATTGTCTCCAAAGTAACCCAGTGGTGGGGCAGCTGGTGTGAGAGGAGACTGGCTCTGCAGGGTTGCTTTGCTACGGAACTGGCTGCCAGGTGAGAGTCTAAATCCAGCTGTGAACGTCTGGTCGCCCTGTGTCACTGCTTTGGTAGTAAATTCCATTTGGGCTGGAGTGGGAAGGAGCAAGAGAGGGGAAGGGGCAAATTGACAGCCCTTGAAATTGAGATGCTTAGGATCTCATGCTTAGGGATATCCCGGAAGGTGACAGATTATCCTCAGATGTGCTCAGAGATACCTGGGACTAGTTTTGAAATCAGAGAGGAGTTCCTTATCTGAGCATTTTTGTACCACATTTTTCCTCTTAAAGTGAATCTAATTAAAATGGGATCAGTATGTTATAGAAAATACATACGGTTTTATTCTCTCACCAAAGTCAGAAGTTCAGAGCCCAAGGTGCTATGTTCCTTTCAGTTTTCTGCTCTACTATCCGAGGAGTGAAAATTATTTCAGAGTCCAAGAAGGATGCTGGACTCACCAGTCATCACAGCCTTATTTCAGCCAGCAGGAGGAGGAAAGGTACAGAAAGGTGAAGGACACACGCTCACTGTCCTGGAAGTTGCCTCTGATACTTCTGCCTATATGCTATTAGCTAGAACTTAATCACATACCCACACCTTGTTGCAAAGGAGTATGTGGGAAATGTAAGGTTAATTTCAGGTAGCCATGTTCCCAGATAAAAGCTATGGTGGGGGGTTTTCCATTTCAAAAGTAGAAGTGGAGGGCTTCCCTGGTGGTGCAGTGGTTGAGAGTCCGCTTGCTGACAAAAAAAAAAAAAAAAAAAAAAAGTAGAAGTGGAAAGAGGATCTAGTCCCTGCCTTTCTTGGGTAGGAGTTGTGTAGGATGATCATAAGGCAAAGAAACCACTGAGCCCCGCGCTCCATGGTGCTGCCATGGAAATTGGCGGTGCTGAGATGGCTTGAGAGAGGAAGGATGGGAAGTCCGTAAGCCATGGGAGATTGTGGATTTCTGTGTGCTCAGGGGAGTTTAAGAATAGACTTTCTTGCTTTTGTATAGAACTCTAGATTGACTGCTACATAATTTCTCCGTTTTTGTTTCCACTCTGTATTTTCTATAAAACCATTCTCTGTGAGGTAGTTTAAGAATGTCTCTGGTGACAGGGGACTGGAGCTGAGAATCTCTATTATGAAACCCCCTAAATTCTGGATTAGAAATAGGACTGCTCAGATAAGCAAGGCAGACTTCTCTCTGTGGTATTCTTTTTTTTTTTTTTTTTTTTTTTTTTTTTTTTGCGGTACGCGGGCCTCTCACTGCTGTGGCCTCTCCCGTTGTGGAGCACAGGCTCTGGACGCGCAGGCTCAGCGGCCACGGCTCACGGGCCCAGCCACTCCATGGCATGTGGGATCTTTCCCGGACCGGGGCACGAACCCGTGTCCCCTGCATCGGCAGGCGGACTCTCAAACACTGCGCCACCAGGGAAGCCCTGTGGCATTCTTTAGAGGAGCCACGGACCAACATTTGTGCTGTCATTGTAATTAAGACAAGGCTTTGGGTGGAATTAGGCTCTTGCCCAAAGAAACTTCTACAGTTGGGCAGAGAGAAAAAAAAATTTTTTAAGGAAGTCACTTAATTAAAAATAGGGAGGCAATAAAATATAGGGATTCAGAATTCCTAGCATGGGATTGGAGTCAGAACTGCGTTTGAATCTGTGCTCTGCCACCTACTTACTGTGTGAACTTGGGCAAGTCATCCATTTGTAGTGGCCTCGGTCTTCTCATCTGTGAAATGGGCTAATAGTACCTACCTCATAGGGTTGTGGTGAGGAGTAATGAGGTGGTACAAGAGAAATATCCACTATCGATAACTCTAAGTGAGATGATCATTATTACTTGATTAGCTGTAGGAAACTGTGTCAAAAGAGGAAGAGAGTTAATTTGGGAACTCATTAAATGACTATGTCTCTTTCGTGTATTTAGATGGGTTTCTTCTTTGGTATGTTTCTTCATAGACTTTAGGTGACACCAGTGAGTCTAGCCCCAGATAGCCAGCTTGTTTAGATTGTCTTTTTTCACCCTTCTTGTGAGAAAAATCTAAACTTGCCATGGACCCTCTAGAAGAACCACAGTGCACTAATTTTCTGACTATGTAGACCTAGCATTGATGACTATAATGAGTAAACCAGCTCTTTCCTTTCTTGTATAGATTAGAAAACAAGTTTTTAAGCCTTCTTTTTTTAAATTTTATTTTTTTAATTGAAGTAGAGTTGATTTACAATGCTGTGCCAATCTCTGCTATACAGCAAAGTGACTCAGTTACACACATAGAGACATTCTTGTTTTACACATTCTTTTCCATTATGGTTTATCCCAGGATATTGAATATAGTTCCCTGTGCTTTTTTAAGCCTTCTAATAGACATTATTCTTTTTTTTTTTTTGCGGTACACGGGCCTCTCGCTGTTGTGGCCTCTCCCGTTGCGGAGCACAGGCTCTGGACGCGCAGGCCCAGTGGCCATGGCTCACGGGCCTAGCCGCTCTGCGGCATGTGGGATCTTCCCGGACCGGGGCACGAACCCGTGTCTCCTGCATCGGCAGGCGGACTCTCAACCACTGCGCCACCAGGGAAGCCCAATAGACATTATTCTTAAAAATCCCCAAAGTATTGCATGAATACAACCATTGCTAGTTTCATCAACATGACTTTACAGGATACAAGTTTATTTTAGTCTTTAGTTAACACTTTGAGATTAGAATATGTACTTTTTAAAAACAGTAGTCAAAGATGAATCGAAGGTTCATTTTATTTTTGGCATATTTTTCCCTAGGAACTATGATATCCTGAATTTCAGGTTGAACTTTCTCAGTAGAATCATAAATAGGGCCTTTTTTGTGTGCAGTCAAGCCTCTATTATTCCACTTCCCTCCCTTCTCGGAAGCAGATCCCAGAGGCCTGTGAGTGAGGCTCCACTTATCTTTTGGCTCTTCTTAATGTGTCCTGGGGGTTCCATGTGGATAAAAGGCAGAAGCTTTTTGAATTTGTGTTTGTTGGTTTGACTTTTTAATTTTTTCCACCTGAAGTGGGATTTGGGGCTCAAAGTCCCAAATGAAATAAAAACTTTTAAGGATAGGTTAATGCTGGGTCTTAGCAAGAAGGAGGGTTGATTTGTTGAAGAGGCAGCAGCCAATTCCTTTTGAGCTGTAGAACACTCAGAGAAAGCTTGAAGCTTTGTCACTGGGCAACAGAATGCCTTTCCAAGTAAATATGGAAAATATGACCTTTGAAAATCTAGTTGATATGATATACCAGTTATTAGAAACTCATTAAAAAATATATTATTTCTGAGTACCAGTGATACTTCAGGTACTGCCCAGAACCAGATATAGCATGTTTATAGTGTATCTGGGTCAATAGAAAAAGATATAGAGAAGTTAACTGGTCAAAAGGTAAACCAAAGGTTTGAAAATAAATTGTACACGTTCTTGCTGTTGGGGTCCTCTTTCCTCTGTCTGTCTCTTTCTTTCTCCACACATGCACACACGTACACACACACGTGCACACACACGCAAATAGATCAGTACGTCACCATTTTGAGATTATGCATCTCCTTTTGATGCTTTTCAGCTACAGGTCGTTAAATTATTAAGTACAATTTTTAATCCTCTGGTCTTTTGTCTTTGCAGTCCAATTAATTCTTGGGTGGGGAGGGGGATCAGCTGAACAGTTCATCATCTCTGGCTGATGTGTTCAAAAGCTTGGTCCCTTATTCTTGGCATTTGATCTAATCTCAAGGATTCTTTGACTTCACTCATCCTATCTCTCCATTGAAATTGTGTGATAGCTTTTTTATAGAGTATATAAAAGTCACAATATTTACATATGGTATTTGGAGGTGTGATGGCTGCTTGACAATCTGGCAGGAAATTTGTATATTTACCACATACCTCCATTCGTCCATCCATCCATCCATCCTTCCAAAAAATATTCACTCATTAAGCTCTCTGTGTCAGGAGTGATGTTAGATGGCAGGAATACAAGGGTGAATGAGATTGAGAGGATCCTTATTGTCGCGGAGCTTACAGTGTAATGGGGGAGATGAGACAGTCTACAAAGCATTGCACCAATATTTAATTTCACTCTTGTTAAGTACTTAGAAGGAAATGTACAGGGTGCTATGGGAATGTGTAGGGGATGCTAACCTATGTAAGGGTTGGGGTGGAGTCAGGGAATTCTTTGGCCTGGGAATTAAAAACAAAAACCAGGGACTTCCCTGCCAGTCCAATGGTGAAGACTCTGCGCTTCCAATGCAGGGGGCTTGGGTTCGACCCCTGGTCAGGGAACTAAGATCCCACATGCCGCACAGAAACAAAAACAAAAAACAAAAAACAGACAACTTCTCATTCTTTGAGGTAATTGGAGAAAGTCTGAGTTGTCAAGGAGCCAGAGCTAAAAATCTGTATTGTGAAGCTGCTTATAACCTGGATAAAGATGCGCAGGAGGTCTTATCTCTGTGACATTCTGTGGAGAAGCCCTGAATCTTTATTTGTGCCATGGTTGCAAGTAAGATGAATATTTAGTAGAATTAGACAGTTACGTTAAGATGGCTTCTTTCTCAGTTTGACAGACAGAGAACGTCATCTCCTCTTAGCTAATAACTCATAATGAGCTGACTTCCTTTTTGTTCAGGGGTTGCAGTTCGAGGTGGCTGCTCTACAGGAGAAAAATCAGATCATTTCAGAGGTGGAGGGGCAAGCCTGAGGCAATAGATTGAGAATAAATAAAAAGAGAGAGCAGTTATATATGTGTATACACACACAGATTCTTTTCCATTATAGTTTATTACAAGATATTAAAGTGTATAACTGAGTCACTCTGCTGTACGCCAGAAACCAACACAACATTGTAAATCAACTCTACTTCAATTAAAAAAAAGAGAGAGAGCAAAATCTATCAGGGAAAGGCATTTGTGAGCTGAAAGCCAGTTTACAGGGGCACAGGATTACTTGCATTTTCTCCTGAATACCTTCCTCATCCTGGGTCCATGTCTGATTTTCTACAACCATTCATCCCATTGGTTTAGGCAGAGTGTCTTCTTTTATTTGGAAGATAATTTTTAAGTCGTTTCACAATAAGCAGCATTGACTCACACGTAGAAAAAGATCCTTTGTCAATTCTCTTTCCATTTTTCTGATTCCTTCAAGGAGAAAGTCTCAGTCTCTCTAATGCAAATCTGGGTACTTCGTAAATGTTCTTTATTGTTTTGATTATAAAGGGACTACAGGGAATTATGGGAACATAAAGATGTGTTCGTTTCTACCAGTAACTCACTTTTACCTAACATTGAACCTCATGCTCTTCTACCTCTGGGCCTGGTTTCTTACTGGCGTTTCCTCCTTGTGAGTAGGGAAGGGGAGTTCAGTGTCTTCCCTGGAAATGTTTGGTGTTGGAAGGAAGCTCTGTGTTGCAGAGGGTTGAAAAGCACAGCAACTGCAGGCTCTGGAAGAGACGGTAGCCTTTATTCACGAGTGTCAGTCTTTTAATATTACCGTTGTTATTGTTGCTGTTGTTGTTACCTTTTCATTGTCCTTGGCCTGCTTGTTTGTATCTCTTGGAGGTCTCTTTTTCCCTCAGCCCACATGCAGAAATTTGCCCTACCCAGTCAGAAGGGGAACTCAGACCCAGACTAGGAGGGTTCTGATCCCCCTTATTGAGTCTTGGCATTTGCTAAGTACATGGAAATTAACTTTGCTCAACAATAACCATGTTCCTGGGGTGAATTCTAGACTCTTCCTTTACCTTGCCACTGGCCAGTGACCAGACTTTGGGCTTCTAGATAGGCAGTAAAAATGGGGCTTGAGAATGAAGGTTCAAATATCAAACAGACCTGATGTCCTATCCTGGCTTTGTTTCTCCATGGCTTTGTGACCCTGGGCTGGTGAAACATGATTCTGCCTTTATCTACCCATCCATCTATATCCATCCATCTTCCCACTCACCCACCAATCCGTTCCTCTATCCACCCAGTTGTTTTTCCATCCATCATCCATCTATTCATCCATCCATTTCCACATTCATCTAGCCATCTGTCCATCTGTCCATTCATTCAGTAAATATTTATTGTGTGCCTACCACGTATCAGGTACTGTTCTAAGCACTGGAACTAGAGCGGTGAACAAGACAGAATTCCTGCCCTCAGAGACGTTTGGTAGAAGAATAGCAATTAATACATTTTAGTAGAAGAATAGCAATTAACAGGTAACTTAGAAGAAATATATTGTATAATGTCAGGTTCCAATATGGGCTTTGGAGAGGAATAAGACACCATGCTTGCCCTTGAAAAGCTCCCTCATCTTTTGAGGGGAGAACAGCACATGGCCAATTACTTCTGGTACATAAATGAGAAGTGTTACACCGAGGGTGTGAAAAAGCTTTGAATGACATCCTTACTCCTAGGAGGGGTGGAGAAGATTCCACACAGGAGCTGACATTTGGGAACAATCTTCCAGCAGGAGTAGGAGTTCCCAGATTGACATGGGGGCGGGGGCCGGGGGCCGGGGAGGGTGTTTCAGGCAGAGGACAGCACAAGTGGAGCCCGGGAGGAGAGAAAGGGGCTCATGCGGGGAACAGGAAGGAGGGTGTGTGAGGGATGAGCTGGTGGGAGGGGAACGTCCTGTCGGGGGTCTGGACCTCGTGAAGGCAGCGTAGTGACTAGGAAGTGGCTGTTGTCACTGCTGTCGCGCGGGATGTGTGTGGGTGAGTGAAATGGCCAAATGTTTGAAAAAGAGCATGAGATGCATTCTGAAGCCATAATTGCCGTGACTCAGATCCTGAAATTCCAGGCTGGTAGGGTTGGAAGTCAGGTAAGAGGACCGGAAATGACCACTTAGAAGCAGCGGGGGAGCGTTCCCAGAGCATCTAGGGGCTGCTGCCATTTTTCACATCCTAAAGAGACATTTGGACTTTCGTGTCAGTCATACTGTTGATTGTCCTATTTTGGGAGATGGTTACTGGGTTATTTTTATGGTTCTGACAATAGGGATATTGCTCTTCACTGCATCCTTCATCATAGAGGGCCACAGAAGCGATTTTTTTCTCTAGAAGGAATCCTCCCACTCCTTTTCTCCTTCTCTCCTGCTATCATGCACCCAGCTCGTGTTTATTGAGCACATGCTGTACCGGTGGTGAAGAATTTGTGCTTTGGAGACAGAAAGGCATGGGTATAAGTCTTGGCTTCTTGCTATGGGACCTTGAACATGTTACTTAAACTCTTTGAACTTGTGGTTCTTCCAGAGGAAAAAGGCAGTGACAGAACCTAGTTTACAGGGCACACGGCAGGTGCTTCCTGAGCACCTTGCCTGACATACAGTGAGTACTGGATAAACAGGGCCGTTTCCATGATTTCTAGGGCTGGGCACTGTCTTGTCCTTGCTGAGTTTATAGTCTTGGGAGGCAGGATGAATGCTCCCGAGTCAAGGACATGATGCAAGAATGAATGTGCTTACATGCCGTGGCCAAGAGCCCGCAGGGAAACTGACAATGGATCTGGGGGAGGAGGGCTCAGCTGCCGTCAGAGGTGTGATTTGAACATGGGTGAGCGCAGTGCTTTCTGTGCTTCAATTTCCTGGGTTTCGATGCTTTAATTTTGTGGGAAACCTCAGAAAGCTGAATTGAAATCTGTGATTGCCCCACCTGCTGCCTCATTTTGGAAACGTGTTGATGGCGTTTCAACTTCAAACAGATTTCTGACCAGCTCACCTTTAAAATTTGGGGGTCCCCTCAGCCTCTGTGTGGGATGCTCATGTGCTCTTTTGGGTTGAAGAAGCTAGCTAATAATGTGGGTGAAGGTAGAGGGTGAGCTCTGCAGGACTGTCTCTTGTCGTGATGGAGTTTTATGGAATAGCCCTATTTTGAAGACCTTCCCTCCCTAAAGGCGGGGGGGATCATTCTTTACAGTTTAGGCAAAGCAGCAACTGAGAATTTTGATAGTTATCTGGATTTTTTTGTGTGTGTGGCAAAATGTATGGTTGGGGGCATTAATAAGTCTATCTGGGGCACCAGTACACTTAGGGATGCAGGATTGGCATATAGGGTGGTGAGGGACCGTTTTCTATTTTGGTTAGAGGTCTATGTTTTGGTGGCTGGCTCTCTTTTTCCCAGGGTTAAGTCCAGAATCCTTAACACCAGTTACAAGGTTGCCTGATCTGGGCCCTCACAATCCTCCCCTTGTACCACGCTTCCACTTGCATTTCACTTTCTGGCTGAAGACCCAACTGGTGGTCTTTCTCAGTAGGACACAGCCCTGCCCAGCCTAGGGCTTTTGCACCTGCTCTGTCTTCAGCTTGAATCGCTCTTCCCTTTCCTCTGCCCCCACTCGCCTCCTACTTCTCCTTCAGAAGTTAGCTCAAATGTCACTTTTTCAGAGAAGCCTTCCCTGATCTTCCAAATCACGTTCCCCCTTGTAGTCTCATAACCCCTTGTCACTTTTACATTTCCTAATTGTATATTTATTTGAGTGTTTGGTGTTTGTCTTGCCCACAAGAATGTAAGTTTTGTGAGCGTAGGGACCACATCTGTCTCATTTCCTGTTGTTTCTGGAGTACCTGGCTCCCTACCTGGCACGTGGTATGTGCTCGTAGATACTTTTTAAATGAGTGAATGGTATGGGGGAGGATAACTCCATTGAGGGAGTCATTGGATTTGGCTTTTGGTGCTAGTTTTGGTTTGGCTTGATCTGTGATTTTTATAAAGAGTGTTATCACTTGCTAGTTTACAAGCTCTGGTCATTTTTGTTTGAACCAAAAAAAAAATTGCCCTCATTAAAGCCTGTTGAGAAGTGATTTTCAGAAGTACGCGAATGCTGCAGTCTTAACTTTGGGCACAGCCTCAGGCTTTGGCCATGTTTCACGGTGAAGATAAAGAGTTTCTCCACTGAAGTCCCTTCTTTGGGACCCTGGTGGACTGGAGTGAGGATTACCTTTGACGTAATATAAACTGGAGGCTACTGAAATGGACATCCGAGTAGAATAGTGGGTACATAATGGAATACTATACAGCAACGAAAATGGACAGACTCCAGCTATACACAGCATAGATGACTCTCACAACCTGTGAGCTAAATGCCAGTATGTTCTGTATGATTCCATGCGCTTGAAGTTCAGGGACAGGTGAAAGTAATCATAGGCGATAGCAGTTAGGACGGTGATTACCCACAGGGGGACTGGTGGGGACTGAGAGGGGCTCCTAGGGTGCTGGCGATGTTGTTTCCTGATCTGGGTGCTGGTTACATGGTGGATTCAGATTGTGACCATCCATTGAGCTCTAGACATGTACCCACTTTCTGTTAACGTATATTCCACTTTAACAGAAACAGCTAAAAAGCACAGAGTTTTGGGAATTCCTTAGCGGTCCAGCGGTTAGGACTCTGAGCTTTCACTGCCGAGGCCCCAGGTTCAAGCCACACTTAGTGCTCGCGGAACTAAGATCCCACAAGCCACACGGCGTGGCCGAAAAAAAATAAAAAAGTACATAGTTTTAAGTCACTGGGAATCTGAGAAATGTTAGTGGGGACTTTTTCAGTTTTGCACACAGAAGTGAAATCTGTACAGGAGACAAGCACCTTCTGCAGTCACCCATTGAGGGATGGTGCTGTTTGCCTTTTTGGGGGGACATCTGCTTCGCATTGCAATGTTGCCCGTCGGTTGCAAACTGTAGAACAAAGAAGCCAGGACATTCTGACAGTTTTCCCAGCCAGTAATGTAGCTCTGTTAATACCAGGAAAACTTGAGCTCGTAAACTGCTTTTAGGGCTTGCATTTAAAACATTCTCTATCTGCTAAGGTATTAGTCAGAATCTATGAAAGCTACTATAACAGATAAGCCTTGAAACCTCTGGCTTGAGAGGAAGGGATTTATTTCTCACTCACGGCACAGACCACTGCAGGCGATGCTGGTCAGGCAGCCTCCCGCCCAGTCATCCAGGGCTCCAGGTAACTCTCCACTGGGCAGGTGGGTGGGGAGAAGGAACACAAGAAAGCACATTCATTTCAGAGCCACTTCAGCCAGGAAGGGACACATAACACTTCTACTCACATTCTCGTGGCCGGAGCTTGGGCACAGGGCTGCGTCAACTGCGTGTTGACCAGCTCGGGAGCAAAAGAAAACAGGTAAGTGTTGAGAACAGCAAACCCTACTCTAGTCCGCAAAGCCATGGTTTCCTCTGACTTCCTTGGAGCTGGTGTATCCAATTTTACCTCTAGCTTGACTTCTTTAAACCTGAGAGGTGAAACTCTAGACCTCTTTATCTTATCAAACATAGGAGGGGATGTTAGGGGGAGAACACAGTCTGTTTGTGTTGCTTAGAGTGAAATAAAGAGATACTCTTCTTACTTTTAGCTGGTAGAACAATCTGGTTCTTGTCAGAATTTCCAGTTTTCCAGCCAGTCAGAATTCTTGCTGCTTCTAGTTGTCAGTGGACATCACAAACGCTTTGATTTGAGTCAGGAATAAGCTCACCCGGTTACTTCTTTTGGGAAAGTCTTTTGCTTATTTGTCATCTCTCCTACGGAAGAATCTTTCGGTAGTTCTACTTTTGGATGTTTGACTGAACACCTAATTTGACTGGACACAATTATCTGGTGTTTAACGAACCACCTCAAACCTTTAGTGGCTTCAAATCACCACCATTTTATTTTGCTCTTATTTCTGTGGGTCAGTCATTTGGGCTGGGCTCAGCTGCGTGGTCCTTCTGGTCTAGGCAAGGACTGGCTGTTCGTGGCTGGGCTCACCCGTGTCTGGGGCCTCAGCTAGGACACCTGGGCCACCTGGAGCCTTTCTCCAGGTGGTCTCTCATCTTCAGTGGGCTGGCCCAAGCTTGGTCACGTGGTGGTGGGTGCATTCCCAGTGCACAAGCAGGGGCCCAGCCTCTTGAACTCTAGGCCCAGAACTTGCACAGTGTCATTGCTCCCATATTCTATGAGTGAAAGGGAAACACAAGCCCATCCCAGAAATAAAGGAGGAAAGAGAGGGGGGAAGAGACTCTTCCTCTTGATGGGAGAAGCTGCATATACCATGTGGCACTTTGGGGGACCTAATAGACCAGTTTCAACATGGCCCTCATGACTGCTTAGTTCCAGTACAGTGTGCATCTGCTGGACTGACCTTGAATCTGCGGTAGGTCCCGAGTGAGCGCTCACCGCTTACACCTAATAACAGGACTCAAGTCATAGGGAAGTGAAAGGGCCAAATGCTTTACGTAAAGGGCACAGCCCAGGCTTAGTGCACATGAAACACTGACTACTACCGCCATCACTATCGAATACCACCACCATCACTACCGAATACACCACCATCACTACCGAATACACCACCATCACTACTGAATACACCACCAAGTATTGTCATTACTACCACCCGGGTCCTGCTGTGGACTTGGCACTACACTAAGTGCTTAAGATTCATAACATGAGGCCCCTGCCCTTGAGGAGGGAGAGAGCTGAGAAAGAAACAGATGTGAGTGAATCCGTGTCATCCAGTGTGGCACGTGTGATCACAGAGCTGCAGTGGAGTGGGATGAGGTCGAGGGCATGGGTTCAGACCTCAGCTCCATTGCTGCACATTCGAGGGCTTGGGTGCCTTTTTTAACCTCTTTAATCTCTGGTTTCCTCATCTGTGAAATGCAGGTAACAGCACAGAGCCCACCTCCTAGGATGCCGTGTGGATTGAATGAGACCTGGCATGCAAGGAACATAGGATTGCTTGTTAAATGTTAGTTCTGAAAAACAATTCTCAAAAATACCTTTGAGAAGTGTCCTAAAGGCACCATTTTTCCTTCAGTCTCCTCCTGTGACTCTGGCCAATGTCATTGCTGCTTTGTCTTCAAAGATGAAGCTTTACAAACAGGTGGCTTATGGGAGGAGGAGCTCTTGGGAACACCACCTGTAAGGGATGGAGGGAGGCAGGGAAGAGAGAAGTTAAAGTGCAGTGCAATAGTTGTAATAGAGGCCGAAGCCAATCCCATGGCTGGAGCTGGGATGGCCCTTCAGAACTGGAACAGTGGGGACCCACAGCAAGAGGGCACTGGCTGTGGGCTGCTCTGGGGAGCTGGCATTACCGTGGGCAAGGCAGCTTCTTTAAGGGAAGAGTCCCAGGGAGGATGCATCTGGGGATCATCGGCCTTCAGCACTCCCAGCAGGGGGTGTCCTGGTCCTACAGGTGTGAGTAGGGTCTAGGGGATGCTCTATGGGGTCCACAACATGCTTCCGGTTCTCTCTTAGAGGTTGAACATTCCAAACTGTGTCTTCTTGACTCTTAGTAACCCTGTGGGCCTGCATCCTTAGCCTCTTCCCAGAACTGATTTAGTTGCTATGTAGATTCATAGCCCGTATCTTCCGGCACTGAAATACCATTTACAGAGAGCCTTAATCCAAGTAGGACGCGGGAGTGGCTCGCCCAAGGTCATTTAGCTACCTGGGAGGAGACCTGGATTTACATGCCTCCCCTTACTTTCCCTCTACCATGCTCTCCTGAGTCACGGGAGATTCCCTCTTTATTCTAAGCCTGGACTCCGTGAGGTGCCTTGACCTTCACCTTTACACCTCCTTGGAGCTCCGCTCTGGAGAGGGTTTTCTTGAATTCCTTTAAATGTGTTTTTTAAACTGTGGATCATCGCTCATTTGAGGGTCATGAAATCAGTTTCGTAGGTCATGAACACCATGAAAAAATAAACTTGAAAATAGAATGCATGACACTCATAAGTATTGTTGCATAAAACTTCTATTTCATGTATACATATACAGGCATGTGTGAACTGGGTCAGATGTAAAATGTGTTTCTCACTGTGGGTGATGGTCAACACAGTTTGAAAGTCATTGTGAAAAGTATAGACAAGAGGTGCTGGAGGCTCATGAAGTTGACTTTTGAGGTCCATGGACTGTTGAGGCTTTATTTATTTTTAGAGATGATATAAATGCATTGTTTTGAATTCTTTATAATTAGGTGTTTTATTCTCACCCCATCACACTATCCCAAGATTATTTTGATGATCATCTTTGAGCCTTAAACATTATCACTGATAAGAGTTATTTTTCCAAATAGAATTCTAAGTGTGGGATAAGAGTTTTTTAAAATGGAATTATTGGTTCAAATGGAGCTGCCTGGCCTGGCCTGTCACTTGGGTGCAGTGTTCCAGCGCTGTGTCAAGTGCTGGCAGAGAGCTGTCCCTCTTGTGCAGACAAAGAACTGGTTTTCCTGGGGGATCATGTGGGTTGAGAAAGAAGCGTTTTACGAACAGAATCAGCACAGAGGGAGGGAGGAGGAGGTGTTCAGGTGCAGGCATGGAGGTGGGCCGTGTAGCCTGGGTGGCAGTCTGCTGAGGTCAGCTTCCAGCTGGGCCTTCCAAGGGCTGGGGTTCAGGATGTGTTTCTATTCTCCGGTGTCCTCGATAGGTGGGGGCTGAAATGACAGTTGGCCTCATTGTGTTTCCCTTTTGGCCTTCTCTGATTTGGGGTCTAAGGCCGGGGCACTCCAGATGGGACCAAAAAAAGTCAGGTTCAAGAGAAAAATGAAATCTGGGCTAGACCTGTTCCTGCTTGAGTGTATGTGTCCCCAGCACGGTCTCTTTTAGCTGGGGAGACAGGCCAGGGAAATTTCCATTTCGTGGACGTCTTCAAATAAGGCTTTCAAAGGCCGCTGACTCGAGCTGACGTTTATTTAGTACTTACTATGTGCCTGGCACTGTTCTAAATGTTTTACATGTATTAACTCTTTTAATCCTCGTGACAGCCCCATGAGGTTGCTACTGTTATTATTCCCATTTTATGCTGAGAAAACTGAGGCACAAAGAGTTAAGAAATTTTTCCAAAGTTACATAGAGTTAGGATTCAAACATAGATTTGAGTTTAGGATTGTGTAAAAGGAATGTTGAGATGGTGCTTGTGACAGTGATGACAGTGACAGCTAATATTTGAGGGCTTGCAATGAGCTGGGGATTTCACAAACTTCATCCCTTTGAATCTTCATCCTCCGCTAAGATTTGCTGTTATTATTATCCCCATTCACAGGTGAGGAAACAGGCTTAGTAAGGATAAAGAGTTTTCCTGAGAACTGCAGAGCCCAGATTGAATTCAGGACTGTCTGAGTCAGATTCTGAGTTCCCAGTCACTAAGGTGAAGTGCTCGGGGTGGGAGAGAGCATTGGTGCAGAGTGAGGGGGAACAGCGGTCAGGCAGGTTTGCGGTGCCTGATGGTGGTCTGGCTCATCCCTCAGAGCTGGGAAAGCGTGCTTGCTACAGCAGTGGGTGAAACTGGCAAGACTTGACAGGACGAGGAAATTCCCTAGTGGGAGAAAATATTTTCAATAAATTGTTTTTGTTCAGTGAGGGAGTTAGCACATCTGTAGATTTTTAGCTCTGGCCCTGAATAAGGAATTCAGAAAGTGGCTTCCGCTCTGAGGTCTTTTGGTAGTCATATGACTGCAGTCAGCTGATTTCTTGGTGCGCATGAGTTGCTGGGCTGGGAGGACTGGCTGAAAAGCATGAAGTCCTTGCATCATTTGGAAGGAAGGGTTCACATACAGCAGACATGCCCATGAAATGATAGAACTTCCCCGAAGAGCTGTTCTCATTTTTGAGGCACCGAGCTTAATGCTTCACACATGATCACATTTAAAGTCTGCAGCACCCTAGGAGATAAGTCTCATTCTCCCTCCATGAGGAAACGGAGGCTCAGCGATATTAAGTAACTTGACCCAGGACTTGACGCTAAGAAGTATTTGAAGAGGGCGACAAACCCAGTCCATCTGATTATGAAGCTTGTGGTTCAAGGATTCTGCCAGGACCCTTAATCAGCCTTTGGCCAGGGCATAGTGACATATCAAGGTGTGGTTTGTGTGAGTGAAAAATGTTGCCTGACTTTTCAGCAAACAAAGGATGCTGCAGCCATCCAGCCGTCAGCCACATAACTCAGGATGGAGGAGAATGGGCTGCCCGCTGCCAAGCCCTCAGCCACTGCAGCCGCCCCCAAAGGTGCACCCTGAGGGGACTTGGGATGGGAAAGCACAGGATGATGGCCCTAGACAGCTAAGGTGCATATCAAAGGAATGATTGCAGTGAGCCGAGACTCTTGCATCTTCCCATACATAGAAAAGCACTAAATTCATTAACTCGAGATATCTGGTTTTCTTTAATTAACAGTAATTTTTTTTTTTTTTGCTGTCGCGGGCCTCTCACTGTTGTGGCCTCTCCCGTTGCGGAGCACAGGCTCCAACAGTAATCTTTTGATGTTCCACTACCTGGTCTTTGTTGCAAAGACCCCTATATATCCTGGCTCCTCCCTGACCTCTTTTTTTTTTTTTTTTGCATTTATAAAGAAAAGGTTTTATTTTCATCACAAGAAGCACACAGACCATACACACCAACAGATGTAAAAAAAAAAAAGTGTATTATGCATCTTCTGCAAATTCACAGTTCAAAAGATACTGCCTTTTAAATATGTAATATAAAAAAACACAAGAAGAGGGCTTCCCTTGAGAGTCCGCCTGCCGATGCAGGGGACACGGGTTCGTGACCCGGTCCGGGAGGATCCCACATGCCGCGGAGCGGCTGGGCCTGTGAGCCATGGCCGCTGAGCCTGCGCGTCCGGAGCCTGTGCTCCGCAACGGGAGAGGCCACAACAGTGAGAGGCCCACGTACCGCAAAAAAAAAGACAGAAAAAACCAAGAAGAAAAACAATATAATAAAAAAAATCATTGATATCATAACACAACACACTGGAACCCACTGGCAGCTTCTGAAAACCAAAGGGCAGCCCATCCTGTGGAGCTCCTGATTGGGTGGAGGGCGGCAGTCTGTACCTGCATTTTGTTGCGAAGAGCTCAGGATCCCTTATCTCTTTGGCGCCTTCCCTCAGACCCATCTGAGAGGCTGTCTTCCGGGCTTAAGTACTCAGTTTTGTCTGCCAAATAAAACATAATTCTCAACTTTTAAGTTGTGCATTTTTTTCACTTGACATTTACATTCCTGTGTATTTTCCAAAATCCACATAGAGGAGAGTAATATAAAAGGAATAATAGCACAGTGTGGTCCAGCTGGCATATTCGGCCATCCCCTCATGTGCAGGGGGTAATACAGAGCAATAAGGCATGTCTCTCCCCTCCAGCAGCCCCCAGTCTCATAGGAAAGTCCATAAATCAAACATTTATAACACAGTGTGATATGCACTATAACGGTGATAGAGGCGGGGATTCTGGGATCAGCTCGAGTCCCAGAGTCCTGGGAGGCTGCACAGAGGAGCTCAAGTTCTAAGTTGAGTTTTGAGGCAGCGGAAGTGGTGAGAGAGTGAAGAAGAGTGTCAGCGAGGGTGGAGGAGAAGCGAGAGAAAGAAGGGACACTGGTTAAGAGGCAGTAGTTAAAGGACTCGGAATGTTAAGCTTGGAGAAGAGAAGATTTGGAGAGGCAGAGAGAAGGCAGGAGAACGTTGAAAGTAGAGAGAAAGCTCTCCAGGATTCCTCAGCCCGGTGAGGTTGAAAGCACTAAGTGCTGACGAGAGCGCAGTGAAGTAAGGTGTCTCCAAGGAAGATAGCTTCCCAGGAGATGAGAGCGGAGAGCACAGGTGGAAATGAGAAAAGAACGGAAAATGAGTGGGAAATAAAATAAGTTTAAGGCCAGTCGAGGAATTCTTGCTTGATGGTCTCTGTTTGCTTTGTGAAGTAGGAGAAAAGAGGATTAGATCTGGATTCAGATCCTGTGACCCCAGGCAGATTTCTTATCCTTAGCTTCCTAGTTTTTAAAAAGGGGTACATGATAGGGTAAGTGTACCTTCTACAAAGATTTCTGAGGATCAGATATAATGTCTGTGTGGGGCAGAGCCGCACTTTGCCTAGCACATCGAACAATAAAAGTGTATGGAAAATTGTCAGCTGTTAAGGGAGTTCTCATTTGGGTACTTGATGAATAGGGGTACCATAAAGAGCAGTAGAAAATTCAAGAAGAGGAGAAGGCTTGGGGGTGAAGATAGTGAATTCTGCGTTGGCTATGTTGAGTTTGTGATACCTGTGCTATATCCAGGTGTAGGTGTCCAAAAGGCAATTGGGAATAATGAGAAGTCAGGCATGGTGGTAAATATTTGGGAGTTATTAATACAGGGCTGTATTTTTCAAAATACCTAAATCATATGACTGGTGGTACTCAAAGATTTTAATTGTGTGTGACATTAAACATCATGGAAATATGTCTCTGTGTGTGTATGTATATATTTTTTTTACCTCTTCAATTATCTTTTAATTCTTCTGGTTGTTAAGGAGGATTTCTCAGTGTGGTGCTACCATGTCTCAGACATCTTTCGAATTCATGCTAATTTCTCTTTAAAAAAAAAAAAAAGAATGAGGCAACCTCAGGCTCAGAGCTATGTGGCTGCTGGGATTTAATAATTATAATTTTCGTTGTGTTTTTCATGCTTGTCTTCTATTTAGAGCAAATGTTACTGGCTTTCCAATTCTGGTGGTGGTTTTAGATAGGACACTTTGGTTGTTAATAGTAGAACACTTAAGCTGTCTGGAGGTAGGTGATTCAAGTGTTTGTTTAATCAGAAGCCTAACAGGGTCGTGAAAGACTGGGGATTCTCCCAGTTATTTGCTCTGCCATCCTCCAAGATCAGTATCTCCCCTCTTGGTCCCACGAAGACTGTGGTAAGTACCAAGAGTCATATTCTCACAGGACAGCATACAAATCAGGAAGGAAGGGGACCCAGGATAAAGGATTTTTCTTCAAGTATCTCATGTCATGGCCTGGAACTGTGGCAGCTGTCTTTTGACCATGAGGGACAGGGCTGACATGCTGTGAATGGTAGTGCGGAAAGATGGAGAGGAATGGTGTCCTTCATGATGTCGTTGAGCCACTGAATTAACTAACCTTGATGTAGCCCTATCTCTGGAAATTTGTTCTTGTTAGACAATAAATTCTCTTACTGCTTAAACCATTTCAGATGGGTTTTCTGTTACTTGCAGCTGAAGGCATTGTATCTCATACAATTTCAGATTATTGCCCTAACCTAGTAGGAATTGCTCCTCCCTGTTTTCCTTGGTTGGTTGTATTTTCTCTTGAGATTGGGTCATATTTTCCTGGTTTTTCATATGTCGAGTAATTTCAGATCGTATCCTGGACATTGTATTATGTTGTGGAGATTCTGGATTCAGTTGTATTTCTCTGAGGAATGTTGAAGTTTTCATCTTAGTAAGCTATTGACTTGGTTGGACAGTAAACTGTCTCTTGGACATTAGTTCAGATGTGAGTTCTGTTTTTTATTTTATCTTTGAGGCTGCCCCATGTGTGCATGGTTCAAGAGTCAGCCAGACACTTGGAACGAGTTTATACAGGCATACCTTCCTTTATTGTGCTTCTCAGATACTGTTTTTTCTTTTTCTTTTCTTTTGGCTGCACTGTGTGGCCTGTGGGATCTGAGTTCCCCAACCAGGGATTGAATCCGGGCCCTTGGCAGTGAGAGTGCAGAGTCCTAACCGCTGGAGCGCCAGGGAATTCCCACTGCGTTTTTTTACAAATTGAAGGTTTGCAGCAACCCTGCGCTGAGCAAGTCTGTTGGCACCATTTTTCCAAGAGCATTTGCTCACTTTGTGTCCCTGAGTTACGTTTTGGTAATTCTCATAATATTTCTAATGTTTTCATTTTCATTATATTTGTTATGGTGACCTGTGATCAGTAATCTTTGATGTTCCTACTGTGATTGTGTTGGTATTTTTCAGCAATAAAGTATTTTTCAATTGAGGTATGTCCATTGTTTTTATAGACATAGGGTTATCGCACACTTAATACACTACAGTATAGTGTAAACATAACTTTAATATGCACTGGGAAACCAAAACATTTGTGTGACTCACTTTATTGCATTGTTTACTTTAGTGCGGTGGTCTGGAACCAATCCCGCAGTATCTCCCAGGCTTGCCTGTACTCAGAAGCTGGGGCTCCTCTGTGGGCTCTCTCTATCCTTGGATTCGCTCCTCACTTTCCAGTAGCTGTGGTTGACCTGAAATTGGTCCTCTGGCTCTGCAAGCCAGGAAGACTTAAGGTTTTATATTGGAGTTTTAGCTGCCACTTGATGCAGCCTGTTCTCAGGGTAAAAGCTGCGAAATGGTATTCTCTTCTTTCAGATTTCAGCTCCCTTACTCCAGAATCTGCCTTCTTTTGTTCGCTCTCCAGTGCTTTCAGGTTAAACAGTTTTTTTAAATAAAAGAAAATTTTTTTGTTTTTTGGTCCAGAGTTAAACTTGTTGTCTGCAGGAAGCTTGGGTCCATTTGGAGTTTACTTGACCATATCAGAAACGGAAGCCTTTTTTCTTTCTAACATATGAGAAAACGGTTGCCCAGAGAGGTTAAGCCACTTCCCCAACATCACAGAGCTGGTAGTAAGTGGTAGAGCCAGGGCCCAGACTCAGGCTGCTGCGCCCTACGTCCAAGGCCCCTCCAGGGTATCTGGCTGTGGACGTGTGTCTCGGAGCAGTCTGCCAGTTTGGGCTCAGGTTCGTTCTGGCAGATGTCTGTCCTGTGAGTAGAGCTGCAGCAGCCACAGAGCTGAGCTCAGCAGTTTCTTGGCAGCCTTGGGACAGTTTTGTCCCCTTTCAGTCAGGATCCCTGGGTGGGCTCCTTGAAAAGGTTTGGAATCAGTAGGCCATGTTCCAGGCCGAGTTTCGGATAGAAACGTTGCAGCGCCAATAAGATACCTAATTATTATTTATTTGGCAATTATTTTACCAAAGTAAGCCAGTAGTAAGTTGGGGTGAGAGGAGAGGAAGTTCAGAGTTCAGTAAGTTTTTTTTTCCTCCTCTCTTTCTGTTTAAAACATAAAAGAGGAAGTGACTGCTCTTATTTTTCTACCAGCCTTGTCACTAATGGATATGGAATAAAATCTTAGCTAAGCTGAGGTCAAGCTTTGAAAGTTTGTCAGAAGGATCTCCTTTTCTCCTCCGTGGAACTGCTGGCATGGTGTTTCCAACTTTTAAACAACCTACAGAGTCACAGAGAAGAATCCTCATAAAATCTTGTGATTTTATGCCCTTTACTTTAGGAACAAAAAAGTCCCCTCCAAGGCTTCCCTGGTGGCGCTGTGGTTGAGAGTCCGCCTGCCGATGCAGGGGACACGGGTTCGTGTCCCGGTCCGGGAAGATCCCACATGCCGCGGAGCGGCTGGGCCCGTGAGCCATGGCCGCTGGGCCTGCGCGTCTGGAGCCTGTGCTCCGCAACGGGAGAGGCCACAGCAGTGAGAGGCCCGTGTACCGCAAAAAAAAAAAAAAAAAAAGTCCCCTCCAAAATGGTTATTTCCAGTGCTCTTAGCCATTCTTTCTGCTCAGCAATCTATGTCACCCTCAGGTACTATGTTTCAAGCCTCTTGCTGTATTTCTGGAAGTATCTCCACCTTCAAGATGAAAAGAAAACAAAAAACAACTCACCGAGCACCTACTGTATGCCAGATACTGGGGATACAGTGGTGAACAAGACAGAGAAAGTCCTTGCTGCTCATGTAACTTACATTTCCTTGTTTATAAACAAGTAAACAAGGAAAAAAGATCATTATAGATTGTAGTAAGTGCTGGGAAAGAGAAAAACTTAGAGACGTCTTAAAGCAGACACGTATTTTTGAGGGGTGCTGTGATCAAATGGGAAACATAAGGTAGTGCCTTTCTCTCCATTTGCCCACCCTTTAGTCCCTTTAGTGGAGATAGGATAGTTCTTATCCCATGAGGTCTCTTAATGCAAGGGACTGTGGATGAATGCGCTTTGTTTTTTTGGTTGCGCCATGCAGCATGTGGAATCTTAGTTCCCCCGACCAGGGATCTAACCCCATGGACCCTGCATTGGAAGCGTGGAGTCTTAACCACTGGACCACCAGGGAAGTCCCTGAATGCACTTCTTGGGCTGGTCCCTGTGTCTCAGCTGATGCCTCTGGGCGGGTCGGTTACCCCCTTCCATTGTCAGAGGTCTTACCCTTCACACTTGGCACCTCCTTGGGCTAGATGGAACTGAGTGAAGGTTCTGGAAAGGTAGACTTAAGCCCAGAATATGAAAGGCTGTGGATGTCATGCTAAAGAATCTGTTTTTTCAACTGGGTCTTCACTCTTCACCTACCTCTTCCAGGGTTCAGAACCTCTACCTCGCCAGATTGCCCCCAGGCTCTGTGAATTCCTCTTGAATTCTATCCTTTCTGCTTATCCTCCACCCTTAAAGCATCTCCTCTTCTTTTTCACACCTAAGTAGATAAGAGCAGCAGTTGTTAACTCTATTGATAGTAAAAGTGCCTGCATTAAAAATGTTAATTATCGCCCCTGGGAAGGGATTAAGCCTGTAGGTCTTTAGGCTATTGGAATAGCAAAAAGCTAGGTGTGCCTTTGCTTCCTGTTTCTCAGAGTAGAGAAAGCATCTGGGGAGACAGAAGCCTCAGTCATGTGGTACTAATTATGGCCACATTTATCCCCATAAGCATATCTCTTCTGTTGATTTTGGAGTCAACTAGACCTTGTGACCCACCATGGATGATGCAGTGAGATCCTCCTGCTGTGTTAAAGGAAAACATTAAATTCATAAGAAATGCATAAGTATAATCTCATTAAGATGAATTAAATATCATAGATAAGGTATTAAAGACCTTTTTGGCTTTTTTGACATTCCAATCCAGGTCCTCTCTCCCTTCCCCAGAGGTCACCATTGGTGTCTCTTTTTAGAACCTTTTCTTTGTTCATATTTGTATCCATACAGATTATGTGGTAGCGTTTATGTGTGTGCGTACACGTCTTGCTAAATGGTGTCATACGTCGCTCATCATCCTGCAACTCGATTTTTCACTTCACAGTGTTTTGAAGAGCAATCTCTGTTGTTATGCTTTTAACTACATACTCCCTAGTATTCCACAGTGTGACCTTTCTCCCATTTTTATGGCCACTCCCCGTTGAGGAACATTTAGATTCTATTTTTTTAGGGGTGGTGTCTATTACAAACAGTACTGCAATAAGCATCCTTGTACATGTCTCACACACATGCATGTGTTTCTCTAGTTACCGAGAAGTAGAATGGCATGGTAATGGGATACACGATTTGGATTTTAATAGATACTGCCAAATGTTCTCCAGAGTGACTGGTGTCATTCCCACCAGCAGTGTGTGTTTCTGTTTTACTACATCTTCCTTAAATTATGATATTGCCAAGCTTTAACACTTTTGCCAATCTGAGGGGAGAAAAATGACATTTCATTTTAATAGACATTTTCTTGATTACTAGTGAGGTTTCTTTTTACGTATTTCTTGGACAGTTGCATTTCGTCTTCTATAAATGCCCCCCCCTTTTACATTTTCTTGTTGATTTGTAGGAATTTTTACTTTAATCTACTAAACACCAGTCCTTCACTAGTGTTGATTGAAAGAAAATGCACAACTTAAGAGTTGTGAGTTTAAGTTTTATTCAGGGACCTTACTGGGGACTGCAGCCTGGAAGACAGCCTTTTGGCAGCTCTGAGGACCAGCTCTGCAGAGGTAGGGGGAGAAGCCAGTTGTATATATGATTTTTGGCTAGGGAGTAGTTGCTGTCAAGCACACATCTCAGTAAAAGATTACTGTAGTCACAAGGAACAGGTATCTCAAGTTAATGATTTTAGTGCTTTCCTATGTATGGGCAGATGCAAGATTCTGGGGTCATTAAAATTCTTCCTGAGGTGCACACCTGACTATCTAAGGGGCCGTTTTTTCAAGGCTGAGTGCCTCGTCCTGTCTCTCATCCTGAATTCCTCTCCGGGTGCACTGTTAGGCGACTGCAGTGGCTGATGGCTCCATATTTGTAGAACTGGTTGGTGAGCCACATTCTTTGTTTTACACTAGTTATTTGTGTTTGTGTTTGTTCAGGTCTATTTTCATCAAATCCTGACTCCTGTGTCACTCTAATGTCCAGGTGAGAGACTCCGTTATCTTGATTTGGCTCTAGAAGTCTAACAAAGTGTTTCCAAGCAGTCTATCATTCCCACTTTAAAGGTGAGAAAACTGAGGCTCAAAGAGCTTACGTGATTAACTCAGGGTCATAACTTGTGCAGACAAGGAAGGAAACTTTGAAAGCTTGAGCAAACTGGGAATTACCTGGTGGTCCAGTGGTTAGGACTCAGAGCTTTCACTGCCATGGCCTGGGCTCGATCCCTGGTTGGGGAGCTAAGATCCTGGAGGCCACGGGGTGTGGCCAAAATAAATTAAAAAAAAAAAAAAGAAATAGACCAAACTGCTGTGAGCCACAGGGAGATTATTATCTCTAACCTTTCACTATTACCCAGACACTTCCACTTAGTATCTTTTTTTTTTTTCGAAATTTTCTTTTTTTCTTCTTCTTCTTTTTTTGAAGATGTTAGGGGTAGGAGTTTATTATTAATTAATTAATTTATTTTTGCTGTGTTGGGTCTTCGTTTCTGTGCAAGGGCTTTCTCTAGTTGTGGCAAGCGGGGGCCACTCTTCATCGCGGTGCGCCGGCCTCTCACTATCGCGGCCTCTCTTGTTGCGGAGCACAGGCTCCAGACGCGCAGGCTCAGTAGTTGTGGCTCACAGGCTTAGTTGCTCTGTGGCATGTGGGATCCTCCCAGACCAGGGCTCGAACCCATGTCCCCTGCATTAGCAGGCAGATTCTCAACCACTGCGCCACCAGGGAAGCCCTCCACTTAGTATCTTGAGAGAAAAGTCTGTTTAATTATTCATCTCTTTTCCAAGTAATTAGTGACAAGTCCTCCAGCTGGGAGATGGAATAAGCTTCGTTGCTAAAAATGTCCACCACACATAAGACAGGGAATCCAGCTCCAAAAAAGAGTAAATGGAGATCCTGTCCTTGAGGGTCTTTTTTTTTTTTTTTTTGAGGGTCTTTTTTGTGAGGGTCTCCTTGTATACTGACAGCAGCCTTTTGCTGAAATGCCCTGTGAACAGAAGGCTGGGGAAACCGATGTTGCCATGGTCCACATCCATTTATCACTTTCAGAAATGACTTTTGTACCTTTTGTTTCTTCAGTTTCTTTAAAAAGAATTGAAAATCCTTTATAGATAGAGAGGCAAGGTCAGGGAATTTCTACAGGATTTCCAGGGAGCAGTGCGGTGTCCCATATCAAAGAATGGGAAACAAAAATTGAACTCAGACTTATACAACTGGTATCGGCAAGGGTACTGGATATACTGGATGCCAAACGTTGATTTGAAATGCTTGAATATCTGTACTTTGGGACACGTACCAGCGTTAATAAGGGTTTCTATTTATTGAGCATTTAGTTGGACCTGACACGGTAATGAGCCATACATATGAATTATCTCAATATAGTAATCTATGACTTAAATAGTTTATTGTCCCATTTTATGGAAAATCTGAGGCTCAGTTACTTAACTTTCTCAAGGTCACATACAAATGACAGAACCATGATTCCAATTCCAAAATGTATGCTTTTAATTACTGTACTAATATTATGATGTCAAGTAATATAACCATTTCCTCTCCATTTTCTCTTTAGTTCTGGAACTGGTGTTTTTCCAGTAAGATTTTCATAAGGTGGCGACATGAGTGGCATAGAGGGACAGTCCCCTAAGTCCTTGCTTAGGAGGGGAGTACATTCATCTCACATGAATAATCACTGGGTTTGTTTTTAGCTGTTTACAGGTCTTGGACTAAACATTTGAATACAGCTGGTCTACCAAGGTCTTTCTAAATTTGATTTGAGCTGCTCTGAATGAATCTCAGAAGATGGGAAAGGGGAAGGGAATTCATATTTATTGAGCTTCATTCTGAAGTAGGTATTCTCATTTCAAAAATGGAGAAGTGGGCTTCCCTGGTGGCACAGTGGTTAAGAGTCCGCCTGCTGATGCAGGGGACACGGGGTCGTGACCCGGTCCGGGAAGATCCCACATGCCGCGGAGCGGCTAGGCCTGTGAGCCATGGCCGCTGAGCCTGTGTGTCCGGAGCCTGTGCTCCGCAACAGGAGAGGCCCACGTACCGCAAAAAAAAAAAATTAAAAAAAATGGAGAAGTAAAAATGAGATGACTTGTGCAGGGTCATTATGGTGGATTATATTATTGAGTCAGTTATTTGCTTTCTCCACTTAAGAGGATTATACATCCCCATCCATTGCTATGTGAGGTATAGTATCTACTTACAGGAGGGATGAACTTTCCTGTTCCTGTTGATGTGGAGCTTGACCATGTGACACACATTGGCCAGTGGAATTGAGCAGACTTCACATACTGTACATCTAAGCAGAAGCTTTAAGAGCCATTGCATGGTTTGGCCATTGCTCTTTTCCCCTCTGCCCCAGGACCAAGCAAGGGCTGTTTCTTTGGCTTATATCCTGCCATATGAAAGACACATGGAGCAAAGCCACAGAGCCACAGACAAATGCAGTGACATGTAGCATGAGCAAGAACTAAACTTTGCATGTCGAAAGCCATGGAATTTTGGGGTTGCTTGTTATTGTAGCCTTACCTAGCCGAAGCTGACTAATACAGTTTTATAGCTACTAACTTGGGTAAGCTGGACTTTGAACCAGGTTGAATTCCATATTCTACCCATGTTCTTTTCCTTATTTCAGTCTTCCCTAATATTCTGCTCTTCATAATATTTGCTCTGTGTGCACTCTGTCTTTTAAAAAATATTTTTAATGGTCTGCTTTTTCATTTCAACACATTTATTTTAAAGGAAACTTTATATAAATGGAAAAACAATAACATCATAAAGAACTAGTAACTATAAAATGCATATAATTAAACAATATGAAATTCTAGCAAGGTACTATTGGCTGACAAGGATCTGAATTTGAAACACCCCCCCGCCCCCCGCTTTGTTCCGAAAGGGAATTTAGCAAATATAGAGTGGGGTTCAATACATATAAGCACCAAACTGAGACTTTCTCCTTTGATAGAATCACGAGGATTGAAAAAAAATTGAAAAGGGAACAACCACTACTTGTTATAGTTTGCCATGATTGAATGCCACGTCTGTATTCCACCTAAAATTCTTTCACAT